>NC_048218.1:1235389-1251940 GCF_002007445.2 Ailuropoda melanoleuca
TCTTTGCTCCATTGATCCCCTTGCTCCTTTGACAAGGATCCATTAACCCTGTTTCTGTGGCTCTATTTCTGAGCTTTCTGTTCTGTTCCATTATCCGTCTGTTCCTTCTCCAATACCACACTGTCCTGATCACTGTCGCTTTATAGTGACTCCAGAGTCGGCTAGCGTCGGTGCCCCCACTCTGTCCCCCCCGAAATACAACACTGGTGTTCTGAGTGACTCGTGAGAACTGCTTTGCTTCTTCTCATTTACTTACTATTTCTAATTATCAGGTTCCACCAAAAATCTTTGGGAATTTGAAGATTGCCTTCACATACGTGTCAGTGTGGGAAGCAGTGATGCCCACCCCATCAAAGGAAAGCACGTGGAGGGGTCGTGCAGAACCATCTCTGGGGGACACCACGTGGCCAGTGTTCTGAGTGGACAGGGTGAAGCCCCCAGTCTGGATAGGCCTCCCCCCCAGGTTGCAGATTGGTTAGGAATGTCAGGGTCCATGAGCGGCGGGCCCATGCTCTGCTCCTCTGCTCCACCAGGGGTGCAGGGGAGTGGGTGGCAGGGCCTCCGACGCGGTCTGGACCCTGAGGCCGGGTCTATGAACCCAGGCGGAGCCCGTGCAGACAGGAGTGAGCTGGTGCTAGGACAGGCCGGTGTGTGGGGCCTCACCCCAGCTCTCTGGAGACCTCTAGGTGGCCTGTGCAGCCCCAGGGCCATGGCACAGGTCACAGGAGCCAGTCCTGGTGAGCCGTCCCAACCCGCCCTCCATTTGGTAGCTTCACCTCCGCAACAAACCCGTGTTTCTATGGCCAGCCAAGCAGCTGATAGACATCTATTTATTTTGGCAGAAAGGATTTTTCAGGAAATGAGAAGTGGACACAATTATTTGGTCTTCTGTCTTTCTGCTGGCTCTGGGAAAAGCAGGGGTGCCCGGCCATGAATCGGGGTAAGCGAGCTGCTGGGAAGTTGCACGGGAGTGCTTGCCCCACACAGCATTCGGTCTCTCTCCTCTGGAGTGCTTGCCTAGCTCCGCCTCAGTGGACGGCGCCCAGGAAGGCAGACGTCTGGCCCACATCGGCCACCCCGGGGACCCTGACCCAGCGCGCGGTCGTCGCTCGGCTGGAACCATTTCCTGTGAACACGTTGGTGTGTGTTGTGTGTGCAGGCCTTGTGGGCTATCTACATGCAAGTGCACGTGTGTGCCAGTGTGTGTGTGTGTGCACATGTGTGCAGGTCTGTGTGGGTGTCTGCATGCAAATGCATGTGTGTGCCAGCATGTGTCCGTGTGTGTGTCACATGTGTGCACAGGTGTGCACGTGTGTTCTTGGTGTAGCCCCATTACCCACACAGCTCTTAACTTGGATGCATAGCCCCACATCCAGCTGGGGACAGCTCCTGCCGTCCCTGCCCATGGCTGGCGTCACTGTAGGCGTAGGCTGTTCTGGAAGTCCAGGAGTCCCAAGCCCTCGGAGGGCAGGTCAGCCCCATGGACAGGAGGTGGCTGGGTTCCCCGGAGAGGCTATTTGACCTCAGCCAGTTCACTCACCCTCTTGGGACCCGTTTTCTCTCCTGTCCGAGGTCAAGCGGATACAGGACAGGGTGCTGGTCGGGGCAGAGACCAGTCAGCTACCTTGAGTTTACAGCAAGGTGGGGTCCTGGGCTTGGCCACCAGGCCCAGGTGGCCCATCCACAGAAGTCAGGTGGGCATCACAGGATGGGTCTTGGGGCCTGGACTGGGCCCCTGATCCTGGGATTTCCTCCGGACTGGCCTAAGCGAAGCAGACGCTGGCTGCCTCGCTCCTCACACGTAGTCATTTTGTTTTAATTCTCTGGTCAGTGTAGGGAGAACTAAAAGTCCAGGAAAAACAGGTATTTCGGGAACTTTCAGAAGTCATGCCTGGCCGTCAGCAATTAACGTTCTCGCCAAAGAGGATGGTGACCTTTCTTCTCAAAGCCTGAACTTCCCTCTTCTGGTCACCCTTGGTTTTGGAGGAATTTGATCACAATGTGTTCCTGTGGTTCTGGGGTGAGACGCTGTCGGGGTGCAGTGGCCACCACAGGAAAGGAGTTGTGCTGCCGCTGAGACAGAGGGAGCGACTCCCTGGGGCCTGGAGGCCAGGGGGGTCCGGGAGGCTGTCTCTGCCTCTCCCAGCCTCCTGGACCTGTGGCCACGGTCCCCTTCCCATGTCTGTCCTCAACTCTTCCCTCTTATGAGGATGCTTGCGAAGGGGGTTAGGGCCCACCAGGGACCCCAGGACGATCCCCTCGTCTCGAGAGCCTAACTCATCCAGGTGCAAAGATACTTTTTCCTTAAAAGGTCACAGTCACAGTTTCCAGGGATTGAACGTGGATGGGAGCTGCATTTCTTGGTCCTCCGCAGGCAGAGGACAAGAAAGATCTCCCCCAAACGCCCTGCTGTCAGCAGGTCAGGCCCTCCCAACAGACGGAAGGGAAGGCAGTCAGGAGGGGAGGGCGCTCCGCTAGCAGGTGGGGCTGCTGGGGCGCCATCACTCAAGGACATCAGGAGGGAGCATGACCAGGTCCGCGGCCCATCCCTGCCCACCAGCCTAGTCTCTGTTAACTCGCCAAGCCAGCTGGGGGTGGGGCAAGTGGTGTCTGCAGGTGACCACAGGGCCACAAGGTCCTGAGAGCCATGCCGCTGCAGAGCCCCCAGGCCCTTACACATCATGTCAGGCCCCACCCTAACACTTTGGATGCTGCAAAGCTCAATTTTGCAATTCTCCTGCAATGTTTACAAGAGCCTCTTCCCGTTACCCGGGCGCGCTGTAAACACGCAGGCCTGGCTCTCGGTGGGCTGCGTAATTGCGGTTTCGGTGGACAGTTCCAACCATGTGCTCTGGGCCCCACGGTTATACGGGATGGTGTCGGAATCCGCACCGAGGGGAGGTTGGCAGCTCATGGAGCTCCTGGTCTCCTGCCTCGTCCTGGCAGCTGGGAGACATTCCTTCCTGCTGGCCTGATAGCATCTCAGATCCCAGTCCTGAACAGGGGCCAACTCCAGCCCTCTGCACCCCAACACAGAGCAGCACCGTGGGAAGTCAGTGTTGAGAGGGACGGGGTGACATCAAGCCTCCTGATTTCACTGAGATTGAAGCTCTGCTGGGGGCGGGTTGGGCCGTGTGTGTGTGTGTGTGTGTGCAAATATCCTTAGAGATTGTGCACCCCTCACCACTCTCTATGGAACACTCCATCTTTGTGTGTATCTGAGCATATGTTCCTGCCATGTGTTCGGGCACACCTGTGCATGCATGTGATTGCATGTACATGTGTGTTCATGGTGTGTGTAAGCATGTGTGCATGTGTGTGCTGCCATATACCTGTGTGTATGCACGTGTTCTTGCTGCTTCTGGGCACATGTGTGCATGCGTGTTATGGTGTGTCTATGAGTGTACTGTGTGTTCTTGCTGCGTCTGGGCACGCGTGTGCATACCTTGCTGTACTTGTTACGGGCTCCGTCTCTCCTCTCTGACCCCTACCCCAGACGTGGAGTGCTCGTTCTGACCCGGAAGGTGATGAGGCAAGGCCGAGCTACAGCCCGCACTCAGGTCAGCAGGGGCGTGAGGACTGCCCTCTCCTAAACCGTCTGCAGGGAGCCAGGGCTGGGGGAGGCCGGGGAGGGCCCCCTCAGTCCAGACACTTCCTCCAGAATGAATGGCAAATGTCAAATGCGGCCCCAAGGGAAATGGTTCCCACACCTCGTCATGTCCCGAGAGAGGTCGGAGGGGGGCCCGGGAGCACGCGAAGGGAGTGAACAAGGCCCCTTTGTGCTTCGGGCAGCTGTGGCTACACTGCACGGCTCAATGGGCCGGCTGTATGGCCGCCTGGCCGGCCCCGGGGACGAGAGTCCCCTGCTTGTCACATCGGCGTCTGGGGCCTCCCGTCACGCAAGCCCTGTCCCCGGACCTGCGGCAAAGACCACTTTCTCCTAGTGGACCAGGTCCAGGCCAAGGTATTCATGAAGAGGGTGATTCCTGGCGTTTGCTCAGAGCAGCTAGAACCATTGCAAGTGGGCAGTTTTCATTTGCTCTGGCTGGAACAGGGTCCAGGGTCTGAGGTGGGAAAGCAAAGTGAGGGCTTGCAGAGCCGCCAGGATCCCTGGGGGTGTCCCGATGGCCTCGTGGATCTCGGCCTCCTGCCACTTCCTGCGGCCCCAGAGTGGGGTAGCTCCCCAGCCTCCCTGCCCTGTTGCCGGCCTGAGACCCGACCAGGGGGCTGCCCAGGACCAGCAGGACACCAGGTGTACAGGGAACACCCCCACCTTTCAGCGACTTTCGCCCTCGGGTCCCCAGGCTCTCCTTCTTCTCGGAGAGAGGAGCCCCGTCCCTTCTTCCCACGCCGCAGGGAGGGGTCCAGTGGATGTCAGCGCCCCAGGAGGGGGGTTTCTGGCTGGGGCAGGAAGACAGCCTGAAGGGAGGGGGCCGGCAGACAGGGCAACGGGGCATCTGGGTGAAGGAGACGAGGCACACGGGGTGGGGTGGCACGGAGCAAATACGATGAACGGAGGCTGCAGAGCGAAGCCTGAGGGGCTGCGGGCAGGCAAGGAGGTGCCTTAACAGCAGGTGTATGTGGAAAAGACACAGAAGTGGGCCTGGGGGCTCCCACTGGGCAGAGTCGAGCATCGGAATAAAGTCAGTAAGGACAGGAACAGACGATAGGCTGTAGCATGAAATGGGGAGCGATGAGTCTCTGTCGACATAACTAAATTGAATTCGTAAATGGGGGGAAAGCTCTTCCTTATAGTAGAATTCCAGCCAAAAAATGATGGAATTAGAAAATCATTATTTTGGGGGCGCCTGGGAGGCTCCATCAGTTGAGTGCCTGACTCTTGGTTTCAGCCCAGGTCCTGATCTCAGGGTCGTGAGATCGAGCCCTGCGTGGGGCTCCCAGCTCAGCAGGGCGTCTGCTTGGGACTCTCTCTCCCTCTGTCCCTCCCTCTCAGGCTCTCTCTCTCAAATAAATAAATAAAACCCTTTTAAAAAATAAACTGTTGTGAATAAAAGTACTACTTTTAAAAAAGGCGGCTCCTCGTGCGGCTGGTTTCCAACGCTCACACCTGCCCGTCTTCACAGCGAGCAGGGCCCCGAGGGGGGCGGGGGCCTCCACAGACAGGGGCAGGAGTGGGGCAGCTGTTCCCCCGGCACAGGAGTGCAGAGCTGGGGGTCTCCAAGCCAGTGGCACCTGGCTGCACAGGGGGGAGCTGACTGAGTCTGTCCCAGCTGTGACCCTCACCTGCTCCCTCTGGCTGATGAAGCCCACCCTGAACGCCCACCTGGGGCCTGTGCTGGTCATCCAGGACTGATGTCCAGGCTGGAGGCCCTCCACCCACCCACGGGGCCAGGTTCTGGCTCCCGGGACCACTCCTGTGTCACGGTCCACGGAGCACACATGAGCCCAGACTGTGCAGGGGACTCGGGGCCACTACCCCCAAGCCCCTGCGGGACCCATCATATCCTGGGCTGGACTAGGGATGGCCTCGGAGTCCCAGGAGGAGCCCTATCCCACCCGGTAACTGGGCTCCCAGCTCCCTAGTGGTCAGACATCCCCAGGGTTTCTTAAAAATCCACATTCCCAGGCCCCCTCCCAGAGCCCTGACCCACAGTTTTGGCATGGGGTGGGGAGCAGGAGGCCGTGAGGACTCCCACTGGGGAGGTGGAGCCCCGTGTGGTTACCGCCTCCTCCCCCATCCCCGCCCCGCACAAGACATTCTTCCCGTGAGCTCATCTGTCCCATCTCCGCGATAGGCCCAGTCCACCTGCCCACCACACGCACCACGGCCGCCATGCCCAACAGAGCCCGACTGACCAGTGCCCCACTCTCCCCGTGCCTCCCACCCGGGACCCCGACCCCCAGAGGCTGGTTCTTCCCGGCCGAGCCCCTAGCAGGACTCTGCACCGCACGTGGGCTATAAGCCGCCCAGCTCCTGAGTCCACACCAGGCCTGGCCTGGCCGCCGCTCGTGCGGTTCTCAGGGGTCAGGGATCACGCCTGACGGCACCTCGCACCCAGCCCCGCCCTGCTGCCAGCTCAGCGTGGGGCCCCACGTCTGTCCCGGGCCCCCAGGCTGTCCGTTCATGGAAGAGACCCCAGATTGTAACCTGCTCCAGAGTCGAGAGCCCAGCTCATCGTTCACCAACATATTGTGGGATTTCTGTCTCTGCCAATTATCAAATCAATTCCACATGGAGCCAAAGTGTGACATTTTTCAGTGAGATTGTAGTGGTGATTGTAACGGGATGTGAGATTGGGCATGTGGGACGTGGCCCCGGGGCCACTGTCAGGAGTCACCAAGCCATAGCTGCGTGGTCTCCTTGGAGGAGTCTTCCCAGCAGAGGCCGAGAACAGGCTGCTGGACGCCCCCCCAGCCCCGTCCCTCTGCCCCTAGGGAAAGGCGTGGCTAGGGGCGAGGGTTCCATGGGCGGGCTCCTTGGAGATGACCAGGGGCTGAGATTCCTGCCCCAGCTCTGGGGGACGGCCACCACCTAAGCCGAGTCCATGAATCGGGCTCCCGGTGGGACAGTGCAGACTGACATGTGAGCCCTTGGTCGTTGTCCTGAGGACCTGGCCTGAGTCTCTCAGGGGAGCTAGGAGCCGGCACAGTGCGGGCCAAGGAGCCTGTCTACACTGCCAGCGAGCGCGGGTTTGCCTCCTAGACAGGACGTGTGCTCCCTGGGGACAGATGGCATGAAACAAGCATCTTGAATTAATTGCAGGACTAACAGTGACCAGAAAGTTCCAGATCCCAGCCCTAGTTTTCAAACTGCAACATGAGAAAAATGGTCCTCTTGGAACAACGCTCAAGGAGCAGTGAAGTATAAAAATAAAGACGCTTTTAACAACACCCATGGGTCCCGTGTACCTGACACATGACGGAAACAAACTATCAGTGAGCCTCCTTTGTGGTAGAAAACGTGTCTCTAAACTTAAGACCAAAAAGGAAACCGAAAAGTCATGCAGTTGACTTTGTACAACTAAAGTGTCACTGTATCAAAAATTCCTATAAATGGAATTTATAGACAAATCTGTTCAAATTCGCACAATGGATTTTCATTAAAACATACCAGCCACGAATCAGTCAACATCCCTAGGAGCTTAAGGGCCTTGTTTTTAATTTTTAAAAAGTGGGAAACTGTGGAAACATAATTGCAAGACATAGAAAAGCAAGCACTCTCACAAATCACTAAGAGAGAGAAAGGCCCTCCCCAGAAAGATGGGGGCAGGGACACGGGGCCCACCCACGTGACAGGACAGTACATGCGAGGAGCCATCGATGCGTGCGTTCAGCACGGGGACATACAGCACTAGATGCAGACATGGCCACACGCGTGCACTGCACACACATGCACACGCATGCACACGCATGCACACTGCACACACATGCACATACACCTGCCTGCACGTGCACTGTGCACGCATGTAAACACGTACCGACACGGACCCCACGCACACATCCTCCTGCAGGCGAGGCTGGAGGGAAGCACCAGACTCACCTCCGTCTCTGGGATGTGCATTGTCTATGGTGTTGACTTTCCACCTGTTGCTTATAGGAGTTTTCTAAGATGAATATGTATTTTGTGATCAAAATACCCAAATAATATTTTTCAAAAAATAAAAAAAGAAAGAAAAAGATCATCGAACAGGGCGCTCTCAACCTCTCAAATATTTGTTGAAAACACAATCTTGGTAAATTTTGGTGATTTTCTATCTCTGGCCACCGTGCCCTGCCTGACCTTCCTCCCTGACCTCAGACGGGGTACTCTGGGAGAAGGGCGTGGAGTGGGGTGGGGTGCCAGGCAGAAGCAGAGCAGCCCCCCAGAGCCAAGGAGAGGCTGGGATCGACGGGACCCAAAATGCACCCATCCCGTTGAGAAGAACCAAGGCTCCAGCTGGCACACGGCTCGAGCGCCTCCTGTGTCCACGGAGCCGCTATAAGCTGGTGATGGGCAAGACCCAGAGAAGTGTAAGTGTTTAACTGGAAGTGTGTGTAAGCAACACCCACGAGTCCTCACACACGTAGTTTGTAAAGATGCATGGATCTGACCATGTCTGTGCTCCTTCCTAAGCCGTCCACCTCCCGCCCTCCCTGGGGGTCCACAGCAGCGCAGCCGAGCGCTGTGGAAAGGCGGGAGCCCCGCGGCCCCAGGAGGCACAAAGGGGGTGCAGCTAGAAAGGTCGGAGCTCCGTTTGGACCTGATTCTGCAGGTGAGGCCAAGCACCGAGAGCACGTCTGCTCCAGTTGGGTTTGGGGTGATGGGGGGAGGGGATTACCCGCATGGAATTCTCATGGGGATGGTCAGGGCCAGGAGCTGGAGAGGCAGTTGGCTCATGGAGTCAGCCGACCCATCCACTGTGAGGAACGCATACTGTGGCTGACGTGAGCCTGTTCCACTGTCCACGCCGCCACACTGTGGACGTCTGCTCAACGCCATGGGCCTCTCAGGCTCTGCATGACCTGTGAGTGACACTGATAACCTTTCCAAGGCTGTCCGGGGGCAGCAGGGGAACTGCCCCTTCCACGGGAGTCAGGAGCCCCGATCTCGGCTTCTCTGCACACGCGGGGTCACTGGCCCTCTCCATGTCCCCCGTGGGGTGGCGCTCAGGGGACAGTGCAGAACAGTGACTGTTCTGTCCCAGCCGTCTGCTGCCTTCCACCAGCACCCAGAAGGTGGGGCAGGTCAGCGGTCAGCTGCAGGGAGGGACGATGCCACACCGAGACAGTTGTGGACGCAGCGGTCCCTGGAGACCCACACAGATGTGCCTCCAGGTTCCAGCAGAGCACAGGGACACTCAGGGACCAACGTGTGTGGGAGGGTGAGCGACCCCATCCGGCCAAGCTGAGCCGGCAGCCGGGGAACCCCCCCTTCCACAGACAGATCCCCACGTTGACTACAGCACCTGCGGCCGCCCGGGCTGAGGCAGCGGCTAGAACAGGAGCGCCGCCCGCGGGGCTCCCCGCCCAGGAGGTCGGCTGCGCGCAGGCAGAGCGCTCTCAGCTCTGTGGCCCCAGAGTCCACGGGCCTGCCGTGCAGGGTCAGGAGGAGGTCACGAGGCCCGACAGGGAGCGCCGGGACACTGGGAACCAGGCCCCCCTGAGGAGAGACATGACCCCCAGATTTGGGGTCCCTCAAGGTTCTCAACCCAAGTTGGGTGAGCTCAACGGCGGCTTCCCGCTGAAAAGCGGTGTCCCCAGACTCCTTGTCGAGGTGGACCCAGGGGAAGGCCTCTCCGGCCACAAGGAAAGTCCTGGACCACACGGGACACAGAGGTGACCCGATGTCGGAGGCACCGTCACGGCGGGCAGACGGTGACCCCCCAGGCCGGGAAGGCTGTGGGGGCCCTGCTGGGGGGCCTGGTGGAGGGGGAGCCCGGACCACGTCCCACAAGCCCCGCCCCCACAGGAAAGGCCACCAGGACCATTCACGTGCGCAGTTACCAACTTCACAGGCCCTCGGATTCCATCACGCAGACCGTAGTTTGGTGATAAATTTATTTATTTGTTCAGGCCTTATCTCAACGAATATTTCCTAGCACCGCTGGCCAAGCAGAGCCAGATCCTGGATTGGCTTTACCACCCGGACGGCCTCATGTCTCCGCCTGCCTCGGTTTCCCACCCACCATGTGCAGCATGAGGCTCGGACCATGAGATGAGTGAGTACATGTGAATTTCCCAGACCTCCGTCACCAGAGGTTACCCGAGGCAAGAGCCCAGCGCTTGGCACGGCCCTGGGCGGGCCCTGCAGCAGGACGGGTGCCCAGGATCCCCCCGGAGGACTGGCCTGAGAAGCCGAGGGGAGCATCGACATGGCCGCACAGCACGTGCCTGTTTTGGCTGAACATACGGTGGCCGAGGGTCAAGGTCAACACTTAGCAAAGCCAAATATGATGTGTGCTGGTCAGCTTGGGCCGCCGTAACGAGAAGCCCAGGCCCCGCGTCTCACACAGCACCGAATGTTCCTCACGGCCCTGAAGGCTGGCCAGCCCGCCCGGCGGTGCTGGCGGGAGTCCCCGATGCGCTCTCGTCCCCGAGGGGCCCCTCTGTGCCCGTGTGCGTCCTGAGCTCCCCTTCTCCCACGGACGCTGGTGGGCTGGGGCAGGGCCCACGCCAATGATCTCATCTGATCTCAATCACCTCTTTGAAGACCATACCTCCAAATACAGCTGCATTCTTCAGTGCGGATGTCAGGGTTTCGACGTGTGCGCTCTGGGCACACAGCTCGCCTGTGACCTTCTCGATCGAGGGAAGACCGGGAACCATCTGAAATCCTAACGCAGTGAGTGGTCACGGCTAGAGTGCTGTCATTCAACATTACTGAGAACCAGGCACACGCTTCGCCCATGTGGGCCCGCTCCCGAGCCCCGCCACCCCCGTCTTCCCGCACTGTGCTGCCTCGGCCGCGCTGGCTGGCTCTGGGGCGACACGAGCTTCGGACGGGCACTGCCCCCTCGCTGCTCCCCAGCTGCCTCAGCCCTCCTGACGCCCGACGGCAGGCTGACCTCCGCAGGAGCTCAGGGGTGCCAGAAACACGGAGGAAGGAAGCCCTCGAGTTTGGCCTTTCCAGGCTGGACGCCAACATGGGCCCTCTAAGTGACCCTATGCCAGCATCTGGGGGGTACCCCTGTGGCTTCATGCCCGCTCCCCAAGAACACCACGAGGGAGACAGCACCCCTCCTCCCGCTTAGGGGATGAGAAACACTGGGGCCCCGGGAAGTCGGGCGACATTGCTCCATATCATAGTGACCGGCAGAGTCAGAGCCAGGCCCAGACGTGTGGCTCCAGCAGGTGTCCATCGCTCTGCGCCCTGCTGCCCACTGAGACTCCAGCGGTTTGCAGGTTGGGCTGTGGCCCGCTGGGCTTGGCGCCCTCAGCGCGCCTGTTCCTGGGAGCTTGTGGGGCCGGCCTGCGGCTGGGCACGGAGCGCTCTGCAGACAGCCGCCAGCCTCCCCCATGTCTGCTGGCCAGTCCAGGGACATGAGCTGTTTCAGGGGATGCTTCGGGATTACAGGAATGTCAGGAAAAGCCATCTAGCCTCCAGACCCGCGCAGCAGACGCTGATGGATTCCCCACTCGCTCTGGACGGTGGAGGATACATCTGGCTCTGGCCAGGCAGGCCCTTCTCTGTCTGTCCATCTCTGATTGGGGTGATAACTGTTTCCCTCGAGACCGACAGGAGCGGCCTGTCCATGCTCCAGGGTGCGCGGCCAGCATTTGGGGACAGTCCCCGGGATCACACCACGGCTCTGGGGGAGGCTCGGAGAGACAGATCCCCGGTCGAGGCTGAGCCACTTCCTCTGAGTGGGAGGCTGGCCGTGTTGGCGCGGACTTGGGATAAAAGCACCTAGAAACACTTTCTCAGTCCGTCCTGTCGGGGGCACCTCTGGTGTGAGGCTGGGCTTTAAAACTCCAGCATCTCCAAGTAAATATTTAAGGGCTGCTAGGCTTAGTTAACATTCCCTGGGAAATCGCAGCTCCCCACTTCTCCCCCACCCTCTCCTCTGAAGTCCTGCCGCATCCCCTCCCCTGTCACCGTCACTGTCACCGAGGACAGGTCCCTTCTCCTTGGCCCCAGATGGCACAGGTACATCGTGGCCCGAATGGGAGCCAGGCGCTGCTGGCCGTGCTCTCCGTGGCAGGTCTGAGCTGCCCGGCCACACGGGGTCACAGCTCTGGGGGCCGCTGAGAGGAGCCTGGCCCCTCGGGCCAAAACAGCACCATGGCCACTGGGTACTTGGCTGACCCCATGACTCAGAGCACAAGGCCAGCCCCGGGCACCACTCAGCCCGCGTCCTGACGACACCAACGGCCACTTGGGGCCAGCGGGTCCCAGAGAAGGGTAGACGGAACCTGTCCCTGGCACTTGGGCAGCTGCGTCCCCGAGGCCCACAAGCAGACAGAGAGCAGGGCGCCGTCCCCCCAACCTCATCACCAGCCCTGCACCAGGGCCTGCCGGCTTGGAACCTCCTGGCGTCGGGGAGGGGAAGCTATTCCTGGAGAAGGGGGACAACTTGCCTAAAGCTGCACAGAGAACAAATCAGGACTGAACCTCATCTCTGGTTCTTGGTCCTGGTGGGAGCCGAGCCTCCCAGGACCCAGGGAAAGCCATACGTTAGGTCAGTGTTTGCCTGAATACTCACACCCTGCACTCTGGGAGGCAGGAGCGCCGTGGGCCCATGGCCCCGTGGGGGCTGACGCAGGTGGGCCCCGGGTTGCTGTGAGGGGAAGGAGCCCCATGTGAGGGAGGAAGAACCCCTCCCCCAAGTCAAATAAAATGGCAGAAACTAACCCCTTTGGGGTGGATGGACTCACAGGAGAGTTACAACATGGAGGTGGCCGCTGACCACTGACCGTCCAGGGCGGGTGGGGCAGGGTGGGGAGCAAGGCTGCAGAGCAAAGGGGACAACCAGGGCCGGGCTGTGGAGGAGGAGGGGGAGGGGGCAAAGCGCCTTCTTGCTGTTCGCCAGGCTGGCTGGAGTGTGTGGGGCCTGAGCTGGCGGGAGCCAACCAGCAGAGAGGGGGCAGCAAATGAGAGGGACCCGAGAGGGGGTGTCAGGGTGTCTGGGATGGGGCAGGGGGTGCAGTGTCCCAGGCCGGGCCTCACTGTCCTCACCAGCTGTCCCGAGATTTTCTAGGGGCATCAGCTGCAAGAGGGGAGGAGGTGAGGAGGTGAGGGCAGTGGCCTGACAGAGAGGGAGATGGGGGGGGGTGAATTCCAGGCCAGGGAAGGTTCCCAGGGTGCTGACCATCCCCCAGCGGCCTGCAAAGCGCCTGCAAAGCGCCTGCAAAGCGCCTGCAAGCTTTCAGAGGGGTTTTTCTGAGGTTCTCATGCTCCAGGCTTTCCCAGTTCCGTGAGATGGAGATAGGAAGTTGTGGTTTGCAGACACTGTCCTGTTAGATGGTGGACATTCCTTCCCTGCAGGCTTCATGGGATTATTCTCAAATGGCTCCAGGGATTTGGATGGACTGGCCAGCTGTGGGAACTCACTCCCAGATCCAGTCTGTCCTCATTCTGAGGGGCTGTGGGGCCCAGGAAGTTCAGTCAGTGACAATGGTGTTAGTATAAAGCCTGGATCCAGACTTCTAAGGAGTCTGGGGTCCAGACTTCGACCTCTGGAAGCTTCTTATATTCAGAAAACATGCACCCTTCTCTGCAGCCTGGTGCATGAGGCACTGGACTGGGCTGGGTGCTCCAGACAGAGGCAGAGGGAGGGAGGGAGAGGACAGACAGACAGAGATACTGAGGATGAGAGCATGGGGGGACCCCAGATTTCATTTGTTGCCCCCGCACTGGCCGTTTGCCTCTGAAATCCAGAAGCAGTTTTGTGGTTGCAGCCCAAGGAGACCCCACCACGTGGAGGCAGGGGCCCACCTCGCGGGAGTCCAAGGAGACTCGGAAGAGCCGCCAATACATGCAGCAGCCCAGCTGGGCACTGGGCGAGCCCCCGCACACACTGGCTTTGCTTGCTGCGTATTCGGTATTCCACATTTGACACAAACCCCGTTAATTGTGAAATCACCCCAGCACCCATCCATGTCCTCCGGTGCTGTTTTGGGCTCCGATTCTAAGCCCCTTTGGAAATATTTGCCCAGACATGACTACGCCGAGTAGAAGGTTCCCAGGGAGAAGCTCAGGGATTTCAGCCCCACCTCCCTCCACGGTGCCCCCCAGCAACTTGGGGGAGCACCATATCCTCCCCGCAGGAAGCAGGGGCTGCAAACCACAGCCGCCTCAGGCACTCTGCCCCAGACCGCAGGCCCCACCTCCCTCCCCGGAGACCTCGTTCCCCACCCACCGAACTAGATGTTCCCAGATTTTGAGCTGGTGTTAGGATGTAACTTTGTTATGAGCCTCTGGGGTGATAAGCACCTTCCCCAGCACATTCCCAGCAATTAATGAACCTCCGAGAAGGGGACATTGCACAGAATTGTACATGGGTTATTCTCAAAAGTGCATCTGTGTCCTCGTTCAGCAATGTTCGGGAACTCCGTGCTGCTGATCTGTGCCATTCAACACACTCTCGACTGGCTGTGTGAAAACCAAGTTCTGAGTGAATCCCTGGGATATGGCAACGTGGATAAATGTCCCACAGAGCTTTCTGCTCCTGCAGCTCACAGCCCCTGCCCGCCCCTACCACCCCAGCTCCACCACAGGAGGGGACAGAGGGCCACACCAGGGCCACACACTTTGTGCCCCAGAACAAAGTAAGAAAGGAGGAAAGAGAAGGGGGGATTTTTTAAATCATGAAATTATCATGTTCCAGTTTGTAGAAATACATTTTAAAAGCTAGATTACATGGATGGTTTTCTCAGGAAACACATTTTCTAAGTACAAAGCAACTCAGGTAGTAATAGGAAATCTATTCGCCCAATGGCCCCGAGCAGGAAAAAACCAACCAAAGGTTTATCCTTCCAGAGGCCCCAGATGCAGGCAGTCTCATTGTGAATCCACAAACTTTAAGGAATAAACTGCACTTAGGAACATGGGCTCGGGAGAGATACACTTTTGTGTATTTTGTCAATACACAAAAGTAATAATATTTATTAAAACAACAATATATAATCATAACATTTACGGGGAAAAGTGTGCCATTTGTGATAGCAATAAAACCCAGGAATAAACCAAGGATGAGCAGATCTGATGTAAAAGAAAACTAGTGGGGCACCTGGTGGCTCAGTCATGAAGCGTCTGCCTTCGGCTCAGGTCATGATCCCGGGTCCTGGGATCGAGCCCCGCATCGGGCTCCCTGCTCAGTGGGGAGTCTGCTTCTGCTTTCCCCCTGCTCATGCTTGCACATGCTCTCTCTCTCAAATAAATAAATAAAAGCTTTGTAAAAAGACAAAAAACAAACAAACAAAAAAGAAAACTAAAAAACTCCACCAAAGTTCTAAGTAAGAGACCCATTCCTGAGCAGGGCACTGTGTCATGTCAATGGCAATGTTCCCAATTGTGCCCGTGCACTCAGTGCAGTCCCAGTAAGATTCCCAACAGGGTGGGTCTCTTACCACTGCTTCTGAATGTCATGCGAAAGAAAAATGTGCAAGACTAGCTGACAAGCATGTTTAAAAGGACGCAGAGAAGGGCCCTGCTGTAAAGCCGTCCTAAAGAATGAACTGTGGCCCGGGGAAATTGACAAGTAGGTCCACGGGTCGGGACCCAAAGGCCAGAGACAGAACCACATACTTGGGGGAATTTAACCGATGATGCCGGTAGTGTTTCATACCAGTGAGGACAGGATCTCTTGCTCAGTAATGATGCTGTGTTGGTGGGCTGTGCCTCTGAGAAGGACGACATCACAGCCCACCAGCCTCTGTGCACTCCGGCACTCTGCTTCCACCGAGCCCTGCGGTTCGCGGGCCCTCCCACCTTGGTTGTGTGTTTGCTACCACTTTGCTGAGCAAGAGGATCCTGGACCTTCTGAAAGGGGCAGAGAAGAGGCTGGGGAGCAGAGACACCCCCTGGCTGAGAAGGGAAGCCCACAGGAGGGGAGACAGTGGAGGGTATGGGGTGGTCACCGGGACACAGAGGACAGCATCAGCCACACCCGCTGGGCTGAAGGAGGGCAGCGAGAGCAGCAGTGGGCACAGCAGTGGGTACGAACCCAAGTCCACAGCCACCTGGGGGCTGGGGGGGCTGGCACCCCAGCTACAGTGCGTTAGGCTAACGGAGCAGGGGGTAAAGGACAACCCACCCCCTCCCAGGTTCTCATGGGTTGGATCTAACGGCAACCCCCCCCCCACCGCCATGTCCTCCCTCTGCAGGTTTTGGGACTCGGCTAGAAGAATTCACAACGGTGGTCAGATCCAGAGCCCCAAACCAAGAGGGCAGGGGTCACGCGGAGTTGTCACCGCGGGGCTCCATAGGTGGGGTCTCTCCGCAGCCCACGCGAAATCCCGCTCCACACTTCATTCCAAGGAGGAGACCCCAGACCCCACCATCTGTTTGTGTTTCCGTTGACGCTATCATCTGAGAAGGGCCAAGACGAGTCCTTGAAACAGGCTTTCCAAACATAAATAAGCAGCCTGTTTCAGTAAAACAAATTACGCACTTTTTGACATTTGCTGGTATTTTGATTCCAGAAAGGCTTGTGGGCCATTCCCACAATCCTGGCCCCCCACCCGTGGCCCTGCCCCCCGCCTCTCGGAGGAGAGCGGATGCTTGCCAGGCTCGCCCCCAGCAGAAAAACCACCTCTGAAGGCACAGACAAGGAGCTGAAGTATTTGGAGCCACAAATCAGGGACCCAGAGCATTTTTAAAGGACATTCTGAGTCACCTGCCTTGGGGCAGGCCAAGTTTTGTTTTCCTGAACTGCGGACCCCACTGGCCACGTGGGAGCTGACATTTTACTGTAAGTCCAGCTCCCCCTCACTGCTCCCTTACAGCCCACGCACAGATCAGCCTAAGGACCCCAGCACTGGGGAGCTTCCAGGCAGCCTCACCCCTCCCCACGCCCCCACCGGGTCCAGCATCCCCAGGGGCGGACCCCCGCCCTGGGCCTTCCCCACCCCACACGACCTACTTGGGAGGGGGACTGGTGGCTTCCCCCA
>NC_048218.1:1253112-1254833 GCF_002007445.2 Ailuropoda melanoleuca
AATCTTCCCACAGCCTGGGTAGGGCCGGGAGGGAGGGGGGACCCAGCTCGGAGGAGAGCGGATGCTTGCCAGGCTCGCCCCCAGCAGAAAAACCACCTCTGAAGGCACAGACAAGGAGCTGAAGTATTTGGAGCCACAAATCAGGGACCCAGAGCATTTTTAAAGGACATTCTGAGTCACCTGCCTTGGGGCAGGCCAAGTTTTGTTTTCCTGAACTGCGGACCCCACTGGCCACGTGGGAGCTGACATTTTACTGTAAGTCCAGCTCCCCCTCACTGCTCCCTTACAGCCCACGCACAGATCAGCCTAAGGACCCCAGCACTGGGGAGCTTCCAGGCAGCCTCACCCCTCCCCACGCCCCCACCGGGTCCAGCATCCCCAGGGGCGGACCCCCGCCCTGGGCCTTCCCCACCCCACACGACCTACTTGGGAGGGGGACTGGTGGCTTCCCCCACGGGAGGCTAGGGGCATGTGTCCGGGCAGCAGGACCAGAGTCAGGTACCCTGTGCACCCCCAGGGGAGACGCCGTGGGGGGGGGAGTTGGGGGGAGGTGGCCCGCATGGTCGCATGGTCGTAGGGACCGCACAGCACTCTCCCTGGGGACCCCTGGGACTCCCCGGACGGGTCCTTCTGCAGGTCCTGGTCAGCCACCACCCAAGATGGTGGGTCCCACCGTGGGCAGGCCACGTGGGGAAGCTGGACCCAAGTGCTGACTGCAGGAATCATGCCTTCACGTCTCGCTCACCTGGTGGCCCGGGTCCCAAGAGCACTCGGGCTGTCCCTTGAGGGCAGTCCTGGCAGGCAGCCCCCAGATGGTCCTGTTAGAAACCCTTGCGGCTCACGGCCTCACCGGAAGTCCCCTGCTTCTCCCTGGAGGTGACTCACTTGGCAGTCGGCTCCCCTGTGCATTTCCAGAGACAAAAGCAGGACTTGGGGGCCAGGGCACTGTGCCGAGCCAGGAGGTGGAGCTCTGCACTAGTCCGGAAGCACATGGATCCTGGTAACAGGCCACAAACTGAAAAGCAGGGCACCCACAGTGTGAAAACCACATGAACTGGGCTGGCTGTGCCCCCCAAGAGAACCACTCCTCAGCGCACTTTTTGGCCCTGTCCACACCTGCACCCACTTCCACCAACTGTCTCCCCAGCCCACATCTGCTGCCAGCGTCTCCAGGTGAAGGGTTTGGAGGGGTCTCAGCTTTGCTGTGGCCACAGAGGGGCATGGGTGACCTCTGCGACCCGTCACCCTCCCTGCCCCACCCCAGTTGTTTCTGCTGACCTGAGTGGTGGCACCAGGTGGCCTTAAAGCTGCCCCTTCCCCCACTCCTTCCCTGGCTTCCCTCCCCCTGGAATCCCAGCTTCCAGAACAATCTCCGGGTTCCTCTTCAGAGATTCCGGACCTCAGGGCTGGATCTTCTGAGACCTGTGGGAGAGATGAGGCCCCAGGACTCGCACACCACACCTGCTGGACCCCAGGCCAAAGGGCTTCCTTCTCCTTCTCCCCCTCAGGGGTGGTTCCTGTGGCTCATCCTTGGGGGGAGCTAGAGGGGCCTTGGGTGGGAGCAGCTCTCCGCTCTCCAGGGCAGGAGAGACGTGGCCTGGTCGTGTGTGCTCCAGGCTTGCCCTTCCCCAGCCCCTTCCCTCTGCCCCATCTTCCATCCCTGCTGTCAAAGGACTCTCTTGCCCTCTTGTGGCAAAGTCCCCTCCAGTGGACGCTGTTGC
>NC_048218.1:1254933-1266120 GCF_002007445.2 Ailuropoda melanoleuca
CCGCCCCACCCCGCACGACCCACGGGCCCCGCCCACAGCTCGGCCCCGCCCCCGGCCTTCTGGCTCCTCCCCCAGGTCAGCCCCGCCCCCAGGCCCGGCACCTGCCCGGCCTCCACCCCGCGCGGCCGGCAGGGAGGACATCCGCGCTCCGGGCGCCTCCGAGCATCTTCCGCCCGGGAGATGCCCAGCCTCGGAATGACGCAAGACGCATGCGTGGCGTTGCCGTGGCTTCAGGAGACGCGCTCGGTGGGGCGGGGGAAGGACGCTTCCGGGGCGGAGCGCGGCCGCCGGAAGTGCGTGGCCGCTCAGGGCCATGGCGGCGCTCAGTGTCGTGTATCTGCTGCTGCTCGGAGCGGCGTCCTGGCCGCCGGCCTCGGCCTCGGGCGAGGAGTTCTGGCCCGGCCAGTCGGCGGCCGACATCCTGTCGGGGGCGGCGTCCCGCAGACGGTAAAAGCGCGTCGCGCCTCGGGCGGGGCTCCCGTGGCGGGGGACCTGCGGTCGGGGGGCGGGGATCCGGCGCTCTCGCCCGGGGGCCGGGGGGCGGAGCGGAGCCTCCGTCGAGCGCACCCCCGCACCCCCGCCGCATCCCGGCCTGCGCGGCGAGCCGGGCTCACGGGGTCTGCTGCGGCCTCCCGGAGCCCCCAGGAACGGCTGGCAGTGGGTCAGCCTCGGGGGCAGGCCCGGGGGCCCCTGTTGGGTCGGAGATGGTCCTCAGAGAGCTCGGCCTTGTGTGTCTGCACGGGGTCTCTCCGGCTGCGTGCAGATGGGGGCTGTTCCCTAGATGAGTGTCAGAGACGGGAAACAGGTGTGTGTGGCGCGGTCCAGCCGTTCCCGAGGGCTTGGCACACCGCGGCCCGCACTGCGCGCTGACATGTACGGGTGGTAAACGGGGCCCCTCCTGCGTGTGTCGGCGGTCTGGGGGAGATGTGGGGGCGCAGGCCGGGGATTGCATCACAGTGTCATCAGTTGTTGGGGACTTTGTGGAGGAGCCAGTGCAGAGAAGGGGGAGAGAGGTGTTTTGGTGGCCCAGGGGTTCCGAGTGTGTCCACGGAGCCCTTAGGAGTAGGGGGCGTTAGCTGTCGGGCTCTCGTTCTCACAGGAGCCTGATGTGGGGGTTTCCTGGAGGCTGCCTGACCTGTGATGGCACAGCGTGTTGAATAAGGAAGCAGATAGGAAGAGTTACAGAAACTGCAAACGTTGCCGTTCTCACTATTTTGTTTCGAAAAGTGTACTTAATTTTCATTTAAAAATGTTCAGAATGACACCACGCAATGGCTTCTCATTGGTATTTTAAGTGAGAGTCTTCGGTAGTCGTTAGAGAGTGTGACAGGGCGGGTGTGACAGGGCGGGCACCGTTGGAAGGCTGATCCTCAGGCGCTGGTCGCTGAGACTCTGCTGGTCTAGGTGGCGGATCGTTGCTAGTCGTTCAGCAGGGGCTAAGATGGCCCTCCTCATGGGCTCGGTGAGTGAGGGGTTGTCTAGAAACGAGCTGGCAGCTCCCTTCTCGGTGAACTCCCAGGCTCTGGAAAGCCCAGAGTCTGCACCACAGGCTTGGGGGCACCTCCGTGCTGAAGAACCGCTCTCCTTCCCCCCACCAGGTACCTTCTGTATGACGTCAACCCCCCAGAGGGCTTCAACCTCCGCAGGGATGTGTACATTCGTGTGGCCTCCCTCCTGAAGACGCTGCTGAAGTCCGAGGAGTGGGTGCTGGTGCTGCCCCCATGGGGCCGCCTCTATCACTGGCAGAGCCCCGACATTCACCAGGTCCGGATTCCCTGGTCCGACTTTTTTGACCTTCCGAGTCTCAATAGAAACATCCCGGTCATTGAGTACGAACAGTTCATTGCAGGTGAGGCCGTGGCCGCTGTTCAGTCTGGCTGTCTGTGTCAGCCCGGTCGTGGTGACACTTGCTCTGTGTGGGGCCCCGCTTCTGTTTCCCACCTCCAGCTCCCAGTGATCCTGCTCTTTCCAGAATTTGTCTAGGAAAATAGATCTCAAGTGTGTGAGCGACGTTCTCCTTGCCTCTGAAACCTGGGGCAGCTGGTGAGCTGGCGGACGGTGCTTGCGGCTGTGGCGGGGGAGCTGCTGGTGCGGAGGCCGGGCGCGCTCCCAGCCGGACGTGCTCCTGTGCAGAGAAGGCCTCGTGTCCCCAGGGAAGGCGCTGTGCCCGTGTGGCATTGACCTCACGGTGCCTCACTGCAGTGCTGGCGAGGACTCGTCGTAGTGCGTTTTGTTCCAGTTAGTCCTGCTCAGTGTAGTTTTGTAAAGAGAGAGAAGGTGAAGATTCTGTCGGGACGAGGGTGGTCAGGGTTTCGCATTGCTTGCTCTAGAAGACAGAAGCGTAAAAGGCAGTGATACGCTTTTGCTGCCCCCTCGGCCTGGAAGAGGGAGGCGCTGACGCGATGCTGAGCTCCTGCTGTGTGAGGACCCGCAGAGCTCGGGACTGCAGCTGCCACGTCTTCATTTTTCATGTTCTCTCATTGCGCCTTAGTCCCTGTCACTCTGGGTTGTTTCTGTGGCGGGGTCAGTCCTGTGAGCGCTGCAGGCACAGAACGAGATAGGCGGTATCTCCTGCTATCTTCATTCATGGGGAAGAAGCAAACTCTGAGACTTGTAAAAAAGAGTCTTGGAATGCATCTTTCCATGACCCAAGATGAGAGATGACCCTGGGTGCTTAGTCTGACTTAGTCTGAGAATCAGCCTCAGCCTTGGGCTGAACCCCGGGTCATGGAGCCTCCCAGAGAAACTGCCCTTCACCTCCGTGCGGGGCTGTGGCCAGTGGGTCTCTTTTTTTAAAAGATTTTATTTATTTATTTGACAGAGATAGAGACAGCCAGCGAGAGAGGGAACACAAGCAGGGGGAGTGGGAGAGGAAGAAGCAGGCTCCCAGAGGAGGAGCCTGATGTGGGGCTCGATCCCATAACGCTGGGATCACGCCCTGAGCCGAAGGCAGACGCTTAACCGCTGTGCCACCCAGGCGCCCTGTAGCCAGTGGATCTCTTGATAGGCGGACACAAGGACAGGTCTGAGCCTCAGCCGTGTGAGGTGGTGCTCAGTGGGGGACACTGGGTGTGTGGGGTGGGGAGGCTGGCCCCCTCCCTGCTGCTCTTAAAGCCTCGATCCTGTAGCCAAAGCGGGGGGACAGGGAAGATGGGCTTCCTGGGTGACGTGCCTTGGGGCAGGCGACTGGCTTTGCCTCCACCTGCCCAGCTAGCCTCGACTCTGCTCAGCTGTCTCCCTATAGAGGGGGAGAGGGAAGGGTGCCTCTCCAGGGTCAGGCTGCCAGGACACCTGCAGCAGGGCACTGGGCATCTCAGCCTCCCTGCGAGAGGGGCCTCTGGAGCTCTGGGACCAGGCCCCACCAGCAGTGCAGCCGCTGAGCAAGGGGGAATGTGGAGAAGGTATCAGACTTTCAGTTGATGCGGCTGTCTTGTGACTGGACTCTCTTGGAAGGCATCTTTGTTAAGCACCGTGGTTGTGGCTGGCAGGTTCTAGGTGGGGTGGGTGCGGTGGGTAGGATGGACAGACTCCTGCTCTCCTGGAGCTCCTGTGGGGAACAGGGAGGCAGAAATCGAGGGACAGAAGGAAGTACCCAGATGGTGAGGAGTGGCATGGAGAAAATGAGAGTGGGAAGGGGTACAGGCTGTTGGGGCTGGGAGGCTGTGGCCGGGAAGGTGTCCCTGGGAGGATGGCCTCGCGGGTCGGGGTGAGCCCGGAAGGGAGCCGTCCCCACGAGCCGGGCCGATGCAGGGGAGGGGGCGTGTGCTTGAGGGGCAATGAGGAGGACAGAGAGTGGGGCCCATGACTGTCTAGAGGGCTGGGGGGTGGGAGGCTGAGGGCAGGCCCAGCTGCTGGAAGAGGTGGCAGGTGAGCGCCTTGGAGCAAAGGGCCCAGAAAAGCTCTGCCACCCGCAGGCAGCCCGTCTCCGCCTCTCAGGACCTCGTGGCCTGATGCTACTATTCTGTCCTCTGTCTGCTTCCGTGAGCTTTCTACGGTCCCGCAGGGAGGAGGGTGGCTTTAAGTGAAGTAATGATTCTCCGTGCCCGTGTGTCAGCCTCTGGTTCTTGTCACATGGTCGTTCTTGGCCTCTTCCAGAGTCCGGCGGGCCCTTCATTGACCAGGTTTATGTCCTGCAAAGTTACGTGGAAGGGTGGAAAGAGGGGACCTGGGAAGAGAAGGTCGACGAGCGGCCGTGCATCGACCCACTGCTGTACGCCCCGGACAAGCACGAGTACTACAGGTGTGGCCGCGGCGGGGGCTGGGGGGCGGCGGGGCGCGGGCCCCGCTCCAACAGCTGCGGTGTGTTGGAGGCTCGTGAACGTGGCCGTCTGGTCGCCTAGACCTAGTTGCCATCAGAAGACCTCCCCGTGGGGGGGCTGTCCCCTCAGCAGCACCCGTGGACAAAGCACCAGAGTCCGTGGGTTCTAGAAGGTCTGTCCTCCAGGAGCTCTTTGGAGGGGCGCGACTGTTTTCGGGGCTGTTACGTCCGAGCTCTGGCGCCGAGGCCGTTTCCATCCCGTGCTCCCCACCGCCGGGCTCTGCCCCCCGCACTGTGCAGAGCTCCCAGAGCAGCCATGGTCCCGTCAGATCGGCTGAGAGTCCCGGTTTCTTTACAAGTTCTCCCGAGAACGTCACTAGCTGGGGACACGAGCCGCAGGTTTTCACTGACAGGAGTGGCTGGCTTGTCGGATGCCGCCGTATGCGTGTGCGTCTGGGCTTGTTGCACATGTGAGAACAGCTCACGGAGGCGCTGGGCTCTTGTGTTCCAGAGGATGGTTTTGGGGCTACGAAGAAACCAGAGCTTTAAACGTCTCCTGTTTGTCCGTTCAAGGATCGGCTTCCATCATGGCACCCGTGCTTCTGAGAAACACGTCAGCGAGGTAGGCGCCCGTCGGGTCCGCTCCGAGAGCGGCCAGTGAAGAGGCGTGTGCGTGCGCGTGCGCGTGCGTGCCCTCTGTGCTGCGGGTGTTGGAACCCATCCTGGCTGTGGCCTGTGTGGGGGGCACTAGAGAGGCAGACCTCGTCCCCACCATGCAGCCGGTGCACACTGAGGCGGGGTTGGGAGAGGAGGAGGCCGCCTATCGCTGGGGAGAGCCAGTGGGGACCAGGGACAGACAGAGGAGGAGCCTGCCTGCATATGTCCCGGGAGAGCCCGGGGAGGGCAGCCGTGCCCACGCTCGGGGGTCTGCGCAGCGAGTGTGGCTTCCCGGTGCTGCTCAGCCCTTCACGGCGGGACCTCATCGGCCTGGGCCTCTCGGCCGGCTGCTGGTGGGCGGAGGAGTCTCGGTCTCAGCTGGGCAGCCCCGGCTTCCTGGCCTAGGTGAGGGGGCAGCAGGTGCGTGGGAGCCCTGGGGGCAGGAGGGCCGTGAAGCAGGGACCGCTGGGTTACGGAGGGCGCAGGCTGGACTGGAAGGTCCCGCCGATCTGATTTCCTTAGTTCACCTGCCCGGATGGCTGCCCGGGTGTGGCCGAAGCCGGGCGAGGACAGGCCCACCGCGGCCCCCAGCCGGTCCTGAGGGGCTGGTAGGGGAGCATCCCGGCTCCCACTTGCGCTCGCCTCTGCAGGCAGGTAGCTCTCACCTTAGCCTCCTCGGAGCCGGACCCCGGCGTGGGCAGAGCGGTGCCACAGCCTCCCGCCTGAGCCGGCCCCTCGCTGGTGCGCAGTCCCACGCGGGACGCAGGGACAGGGACAGAGTAGGAGATGCGCCTCCCCCAGACTCCTGCCTCTGCATCCTCCGGGCCTGGGTGGACGCGGCCCCTGCTGGGGTGTCCGCGCTGCACGCTCTGATGCTTCGGGCTGTTGGTCGCCCGGGAAGGGACGTCTCTCGGCCCTCGCTTTGCAGGGAGGGGGCTGAGTGCTGGTCACAGGAGGTGCGGGCTTGGGCCTTGAGAAGCGCAGACGTGCTGAGTTCGTTCAGGTGATCGTTTGTAGACGGATCGAGGTGTCCCTCCTGGGGTGGTTTTGCCCTTGGGCTGCGAGTCCTCAAAGTAACATCTTCCGGAACAGGACTATGTGTGTGTTCCTGCCAGGAGCCCCGTCTGTGGGCTGCTGGGGCCATTTTATTTGTTCACTTCGTTTTGTCTGTTTTCTTTCTTGCGTCGGTAGTCACAGGGGGCTTGGTGACCCCAGTTCAGTGGCTGGGACAGGAGAGCTCCCCCGCCCCGATGCTGAGAGTCTCCCTAGAAATTTGCAGCCCCCTCGGGAGTGCGCGCGGAGGCTGGCAGCTGCCTCCCCGAGGGGCCCCAGCCCCAGGCCGTGGGCACCGGGAGGTTCTCAGCTTCGTTCCCTCCGTGCCCTGGAGCAGGCCGACAGAAGCGTTTTAAAATTAAATGCTTTCTCTCTTTTGGAAAACAGGTCGGTGATGTTGGACAGAGCCGAGAACCTTCTGCACGACCACTATGGGGGGAAGGAGTACTGGAACGTGAGTGCCCGCTGGCGCCTCCTGCGGGTCCCCACTGCGCGTCTGTGAAAGCCTAGGACACAGTGGACACGCTGACCGCTGGCGTGTGGGTAGGGGTGCAGCAGGGTGGGGGCGGGAACCACAGCCACAGCACTGCACTTCGGGGCAGCCCCGGGGCAGCAGCGCGGGCTCCAGTGGTTGCTGTGTTTGCGGATCAGACGGTAAGTTTGTTATTTGTGGCAGCTGATTATTGGAAGAAAAATAGTTTTTTGTCTTTAAAAACCACAGTTTGTTGTGTAAGCTCCACGTCCCACGCCCCACGCTGCTGGTTACCCGGATGTTAACCAGCTTGTCTGCGTCCCAGGGGCGAGCACCCGTCTGGTGCCGTGGGTGGGACAGGAGCCTGAGGAAATGGGCCTCACGCGCCTTCCGCAGCCGCCAGCTTCCCCTGCCCTGGGGGTCTGCCCTGTCCGGGGCGTGGGGCGCTCCTGTGGGCAGCTGCGCTGGGCAGAGGTGAGGTGCCTGTCGGGAGCGCCCAGGAGAGACCCCTGCTCCCTGGACACTTGAGCTGGGTGCCTCCTGACCGGGTCATTCCCGAAGCACGGAGGGGCCTTGTCATCGCCGCCCGCGTGGGTCCGCGCCTCTCACCGGCCGTGTGGCCCCCCGCAGGCTGTGGGGACGGTCCTGGTATGGCACTGCTCACCATCCGGCTTCGTGCTGGTCGATGACCTGTCGCTGCCAGACTGTCAGGAGCCCGTCTGCATCTGACCTCCGAGAGCGCCGGCTTGTCGCTCAGGCTGCCCTGGGCGGGGGGAGGCGGGGGGGGGCTCCAGGGCGCCTGCTTGCGATGAGTTCAGAAGCAAGTACCTGAACTCCACGGACGAGGCCGACAGGATCCCCTTCGAGGAGGACTGGACTAAGATGAAGGTAGCGGCCGGACTCTTTCTCACTCGAGGACCCGCACGCGCCCCTCTCAGATGCAGAGTCGCCAAGCCCGTCACGGGCCCGGCGTGTCTGGCGGTCCCGGGGCAGCCGCGGACCCCCATCAGGAGGGTCCCTTGTCCCCGTGCAAGCTCAGGGTGACGGCTTGGTTCCGTTTCCTCCTCGGGAGACCACGACGGGTTCCAGTGGCAGGGGCCGCCCCGGGAGGGGAAAGGGGCCCAGAACCCGACGCCTCNCTCTGGAAGTGAAAGTGGCCACAGACCCGGACGCTTCCTGTCGGTGCTGTCTGCCGTGTGGCGCGGGGGCCGCAGAGAGAGGGAGGGCAGGATCCGCCCCCACCCCCCAGGGGCTCCTCTGGCTTTAAGTGTCTTGTGAAGGGTTGGATTTTCATAGAACTCGATTTCAACAGATAGTCTGCTTCTCCGAACGGGCGTTTCCAGTGTAACGGACATCACGGCGATCCCCCGGCTCTTGTCCCGTGGTTGCCTTCCAGCAGCGTCCCAGCAGGGGTTACTGGGGCGTTGGGATAGCATTTCCTGGAAAAATATAGTAATGGGTGGTTTTTTAAATCTAATTTGCATGTGTTTCCCAGGATTGTATTTAATTGATTTTGTTCAGATAAAGGGTCTCTGCGGTTAACCCGTTCACAGTCTTGTTAGGAAGACATCGGCCCGAGTACCCGAGACAGGCCCGCGGGCGGGGCGCTGCCATGTGGGAGCCCGCGTCCCCCCCGCGTCCCGAGGGCCAGCGACACACAGGGCGCTCAGCGCTCCCGGTCCTCCTCTGCCAGGTCACGCTGGGCTCCTCCCTGGGGGGCCCATACCTCGCGGTCCACCTGAGGAGAAAAGATTTCATCTGGGGCCACAGAGAGGACGTGCCCAGTTTGGACGGGGCTGTGAAGAAAATCCGCAGCCTCATGAAGACCCACCAGCTGGACAAGGTGTTCGTGGCCACGGACGCCATCAGGACGGGTATGCGGCTCCGGCTCCGCCCTTGTCTGCCGACCCCTGTCACGTCCTGGGTGGGTCCAGGTGCACCTGCAAGCCCGCGGTGTGGCCGGGAGGCAGCGCCGGATTCTGTGTCTGTGCCCCTGGCCTTGGCCGCTGAGCCCGCAGAGCCAGGCACGGCGGAGCACGGGTGTCCCATGAGCCCCGGTCACCAGCCCCCCTCGCGTTGCAGAGCACGAGACGCTGAAGAAGCTGTTGCCCGAGATGCTGAGGTTCGAGCCCACGTGGGAGGAGCTGGAGCTGTACAGGGACGGCGGCGTGGCCATCATCGACCAGTGGATCTGCGCACATGCCAGGTGCGGCCGCGCCGCTGCCCGCCGTCGGCTCCACCGTTTCCTGTCCGCCTCCGTGGCGGTTGGTCCCGTGCCGGCTAGGCTGACGTGGAGCATCGTTTCCAGTGTCTGCTCCTCGCCTTCCGGCGCACTCCCCAGTCCCGCCATCACACTTGGTCCAGGCCTCCCCTTTACCTCCCCGTGTGGGGGGGCGGGAGCCCACCCGAAGTCCCGCTCCCCTGGGCCCGGCGACAGCCTCCATCACACGTGTCCCCGCAGAACACGCCCACGGTCTCCCAAAAACCTGGCAGCGCGAGCTCTGTGTGTCGCCATTGTTGCGGGAGCAGGCCCGTCCCAGAGGAGAGCAGGGGAACAGGGCTGGGAGGAGGCCAGCCCTTCGAGTGGGATGGAAGCTAAGAGGAGAGCGGCCTGTTTGCCGCATCCACAGAGTCCCCAGAAGCACGGGGCCCATGCGTGCAGGCTGTAGGGCCGGGGCGGCCTCTCCACCCTCAGATCTCAGCCTGGCTCTCTGCACCCCCGCCCCCAAGCCCCCGGAGTCCGTCAGCGGTCTCGAGTCACCCCGTGCAGTGCCTGCGGCTTCTCCCCGCCCAGCCTGGCCGCGGGGCTGCGGGGCGGGAGGTCGGGCAGGGTCGCCAGGGTCGGGCAGGGTCGCCAGGGTCGGGCAGGGTCGCCCCGAGGGTCCCTCGTGACCCCGTTTGCCCGGCAGGTTCTTCATCGGTACCTCGGTCTCCACGTTTTCTTTCCGGATCCACGAGGAGAGAGAGATCCTCGGGCTCGACCCCCGGACAACGTACAACCGCTTCTGCGGGGACCGGGAGGAAGCGTGCGAGCAGCCCACACACTGGAGGGTCGCCTACTGAGCCCGCCGGCCCCTCGTGGGCCCCGCGCCCTGGACACCGCGCGCACGGACTCTTGGTCTCCCTCTGAGCACACGTGTGGCCTCGGGGTCACGTCTGCCCCAGGCAGCGGGCAGAGCCGCCCCACTGTCACCCTTCAGGGTCACGGTCGCAGCCCCCGGCACGTGAGCCACGGTGTGTGTGCGTTCTTGGTGTTTCCCCCGGCGTCGGCTGTTCGGGACTCTGGTTACGTGTCTCTGCTGCCGGTGTGACATGAAGAGGTTCGAGGGCTCGATCTCCTGGCCTGGATCTGGAGGGCGTCCGGCCCAGACGGCAGTGCGGCGCTGGCCGTGCCCGTGGACCTGCTGCGGCTTCAGCCTGCTGGTCCCGTGCCTTCTGCCCTTTGACCGGTGTGTGGTCCCCGCAAGTTGCCGGCAGGTGAAACGCCACCTTGCAGAACTGGGGCTGAGGCCTGTGGGGGCCGGTGAAGTGTGCTCTCTCCTCCCCGGCTCGGAGTACTGGAAGGTTCCTCGGCAGGTCTTCAGGGGTTTGTCGGGTTCGCGCAGAGAGGAACCCCGTGGCTGGCTGCGGGGCTGCGGGCCGACCGCCGCTTTGGCAGCGTGGGCGGCTGGATACTCGGACCCTGCCCCGCGGTGGGCGCGGTGGGCCGAGGGCGCGGGAAGCACGGGCACGACTCCAGCTGTATAAGGGCTTGGGGTGCGCTGCTGAGCTTGGGGCTTCTCGTGCCGCTGCCTGGAAACCCCTTCTGGGCCTCCGGCGTGGCCACCACCATCCCCTCTGACCAGGAGCCCTGACTCCCTCAGACACCCGGGGTGACCTGCCGAGGCGCAGCCCAGAACCTGGGGGCTGCTGCTGCGTCGTCTTGCCAAGCTTTGAAAACCCACCCTGAACACACGCGAGGGTCCTGTGGCGTCTCTCACGACGGGGGGTGGGGGGGGAATGATGATGTATTTATTCTTTGCCCATTTGTACCTTTAAATACTATTGATAAAATATGTTTTCTAGAAAACTGGAATCCTAGAAGTGCCTTTTTCACACCCTTGAATTTTCTTCTGGCTGAAAACTCCAACAGTCCAGTTTGTGACTTTCATTTCCAGGAAGACGACTGCTTTGTTGGACTCTGTGGTCTCCCTCGGGGCCGCGGTGGCAGGGATGGGGCGAGCCCCATCTCCCATCCATCTGCTGGACGGCTGCTGTCCGGCTCGTGTCGGGAAGAGCTGGGCACGTGGAGAACTGGGGGTCAGGCGCCGGGGAGGTTGGCCGTCCTGCGTCCATTCTCGGGAAGGACCAGCCCGCGTCACCCCGTCCGCGTTAGCGGGTGGTGCCGCTGTGGGAGGCGGGGGTGTGAGCAGTCACCATGGTGGCCTCGGCATGGCCGGTGAACCAGCCGGGCCGACTCCTGGTGGAGGCTGCCCGTCAGCGCAACCACCTCCCCTCACCCCTGGAGCCGCCGTGGCCCTGCCCCCGACCTTAGCACCCAACTCGAAGACGTGCCCAGGTCAGCCCTGCACATGGGAGCGTGGGAGCCACGCACACGCCTTCAGTCTGGCTGACGGGGCAGCTCCGCTGGGGTGGAAACCTGGCGCCTCGGTGGGTCCTGGCCGTGCCCCCGCAGGGCAGCTCGGTGCTGCAGGCGGGGCACCCCGATTCACCCCTGGAGGGGCGCCCGTGGTGGGGACCCAGCGTC
>NC_048218.1:1273841-1300980 GCF_002007445.2 Ailuropoda melanoleuca
CGTGGACACCGCGCGCACGGACTCTTGGTCTCCCTCTGAGCACACGTGTGGCCTCGGGGTCACGTCTGCCCCAGGCAGCGGGCAGAGCCGCCCCACTGTCACCCTTCAGGGTCACGGTCGCAGCCCCCGGCACGTGAGCCACGGTGTGTGTGCGTTCTTGGTGTTTCCCCCGGCGTCGGCTGTTCGGGACTCTGGTTACGTGTCTCTGCTGCCGGTGTGACATGAAGAGGTTCGAGGGCTCGATCTCCTGGCCTGGATCTGGAGGGCGTCCGGCCCAGACGGCAGTGCGGCGCTGGCCGTGCCCGTGGACCTGCTGCGGCTTCAGCCTGCTGGTCCCGTGCCTTCTGCCCTTTGACCGGTGTGTGGTCCCCGCAAGTTGCCGGCAGGTGAAACGCCACCTTGCAGAACTGGGGCTGAGGCCTGTGGGGGCCGGTGAAGTGTGCTCTCTCCTCCCCGGCTCGGAGTACTGGAAGGTTCCTTGGCAGGTCTTCAGGGGTTTGTCGGGTTCGCGCAGAGAGGAACCCCGTGGCTGGCTGCGGGGCTGCGGGCCGACCGCCGCTTTGGCAGCGTGGGCGGCTGGATACTCGGACCCTGCCCCGCGGTGGGCGCGGTGGGCCGAGGGCGCGGGAAGCACGGGCACGACTCCAGCTGTATAAGGGCTTGGGGTGCGCTGCTGAGCTTGGGGCTTCTCGTGCCGCTGCCTGGAAACCCCTTCTGGGCCTCCGGCGTGGCCACCACCATCCCCTCTGACCAGGAGCCCTGACTCCCTCAGACACCCGGGGTGACCTGCCGAGGCGCAGCCCAGAACCTGGGGGCTGCTGCTGCGTCGTCTTGCCAAGCTTTGAAAACCCACCCTGAACACACGCGAGGGTCCTGTGGCGTCTCTCACGACGGGGGGTGGGGGGGGAATGATGATGTATTTATTCTTTGCCCATTTGTACCTTTAAATACTATTGATAAAATATGTTTTCTAGAAAACTGGAATCCTAGAAGTGCCTTTTTCACACCCTTGAATTTTCTTCTGGCTGAAAACTCCAACAGTCCAGTTTGTGACTTTCATTTCCAGGAAGACGACTGCTTTGTTGGACTCTGTGGTCTCCCTCGGGGCCGCGGTGGCAGGGATGGGGCGAGCGCCATCTCCCATCCATCTGCTGGACGGCTGCTGTCCGGCTCGTGTCGGGAAGAGCTGGGCACGTGGAGAACTGGGGGTCAGGCGCCGGGGAGGTTGGCCGTCCAGCGTCCATTCTCGGGAAGGACCAGCCCACGTCACCCCGTCCGCGTTAGCGGGTGGTGCCGCTGTGGGAGGCGGGGGTGTGAGCAGTCACCATGGTGGCCTCGGCATGGCCGGTGAACCAGCCGGGCCGACTCCTGGTGGAGGCTGCCCGTCAGCGCAACCACCTCCCCTCACCCCTGGAGCCGCCGTGGCCCTGCCCCCGACCTTAGCGCCCAACTTGAAGACGTGCCCAGGTCAGCCCTGCACATGGGAGCGTGGGAGCCACGCACACGCCTTGAGTCGGGCTGACGGGGCAGCTCCGCTGGGGTGGAAACCTGGCGCCTCGGTGGGTCCTGGCCATGCCCCCGCAGGGCAGCTCGGTGCCGCAGGTGGGGCACCCTGATTCACCCCTGGAGGGGCGCCCGTGGTGGGGACCCAGCGTCTCGCTGAGGACCGGAATTCCTCCAACACCCACTGAGAGCCTGAAAGCAGATCCGGCTCAGGGGGACCCTCGAGATGACACAGCCCCGGCCCAGCGGACACCCAGGTCCCGACCCACAGATTCTGGGACGACAGTGGTTAGTGTTGCCGCTAAGGTTGGGGGCAGTTTGCTGTACGGCAGCTAGCGATGGACACACACGTGCTCACACTGTGAGACAAGAACACAGACAGTATTCGAACAAAAGCGTGGACGTCACAGGTAAGTGCCCTGGTCACTCCAGCGTTCAGACCCTCGGGCATGTGGCCTCGCAGCTGGCTTCCGGCCTCTTCTCCAGCCCTGGCCTGGGGCCTCTGTGGCCTTGGCTCTGGTCCTGGAGCTGACCAGTGTGACCCGGGGCCCACGCCCTGAGCCGAGCGACTGTCCCCCGGGCCCTCCCAGAAAACACGAGGCAAGTGGAGATTCAAGCTCACTGGAGATAAACCTCCTGGTTGTGGTGACGTGTGGCCACCCAGTTTGCAGGGCAGTGTCTTCTGCCCTGAGGCCCAGAACATTCTTGGCAGCCCTCCCAACATGGGCAGCCGTGAATGCCCAGACGCGCCCTGCGGCCCCTCATGGCCACGCGGACAGAGCCAGCGGCCAGCCCGTGGGTCCTGCGTCCTCAGCAGTAGCCAGGCCCCGGCTCCTGGAGCCTGAGGGTTAGGGACCGGGAGCCCCTCGCCCGGGAGCAGAACCAGCGGGAGGGAACACGGTGCGCGGGGAGGAAGCAGGGCCCAGCGCCCCAAGGAGGCTGAGGGGCCGGGTCCACGGGGGCAGGGGGCCGGCTGGAGCCGGGATGTGCGGACTCCCCACCCGGTACTAACAGGGAGTCGGGCGTGACCGTCTTCTCTGGGCTCCCGGAGCCATCTGTTCCCGCCGCCGGCTCGGGGCCCTCGCTGCCACATTAGCTAACTAATGAGGTCTGGCTGCGCCACGAAATGGCCTGTCGCAGACTCAGTCTCCGGTTTCTGTTAAAAGGCCTTTTCGGGACAAACTAGGGCGGCTCCATGTCCCCTAGGCCACTCTTGTGCCGGCTGTACGCGTGATGGGTGAGCCCGCGGGGCGCCGCAAAGTCATCTGTGCACGTCCCTGAACAAGCAGGACCGGGGCCCCCGTCCCCCGTACTCCCTGCCCGCGTCTCTGCGAGGACACGGCGGCCACTCCAGAGCACAAGCCGGCCTGCAGGGCAGGTGCCCTCCACACAGCTGCCTCGGCCCTGCCTCAGCCAGCCGGCCCCTCGCCGCTTTCCCCCACCCGCTGGGGGCCGGCACTGGGCTACGAGGGCCCCCCTACCCTCCCCAGCCGTCAGCCTTCCGGGGGCATCGAGGACGGGGAAGCAAGCATCCGGGTGGCCACCGTGCCAGTCACGGGAGGCTAGAGCTCTCGCAAACAGCAGCTTTGAGGGACGAGTGAGGCTTTGCCACTGGGATGGGCAGGCGTGTGAGGGACGGTCTGGGTGAGCGGAGAGGAGGCTCACGGCCAGCCGGCTGGGGCCCTGTGATGCCGGAGAGAAGAGAGAGGGCCGCATAGGAAAGGCCGGCCACTGTGGTGTGCCGTGGCATGTGGCGGGCTGGGCGGGAGCGGGTCTTCATGCAGTGCTTGGTGGCTCTGGAGGGTTGGGCCGGGTCTTTCCAGGAACATGGTGGGCAGGATGCAGGAGGGACCCTCCCCGCAGTGAGCTTCTGAAGCCTGAAAATGCCCAACAAACAGCTTTGAGGGGCATCTGGGTGGCTCAGCTGCTTAAGTGTCTGCGTTCGGCTCGGGTGGTGATCTCAGGGTCCTGGGATCGAGTCCCACTCCAGAGCCGGCGTCCCCCTCTCCCTCTGCTGCTCCCCCTGCTTGTGTGCTCCCACTCTGTCAAATAAATAAAATCTTAAAAAAAAAACAAAAACAGGTTTGGAAACTCTTGTTGGGTACAAGGCTGAGCTGGGGAGACTATAAGAGGGCCCCCCAACGGTCAGAGACCAAGAGAAGTGTGGATGCTGACCCCTGCTGACCAGGATCCCGCACTTTCGTGAAGCCCAGACGAGCGGCGAGGAGACAAGCGGGGCAGGACGACAGAGCAGAAACCCTGTGTGAAGCCAGGAGCCCCGAAGGGAGTGAGCCGGGGAGCCCCTGGTCCCAGGACAGCAGAAGGGATGTTAGGTGTGTGAGCCCCGGCTCTGGGTGGGGGAGCAAAGGGGGGAACGCGCCTCCGACCCTTTCTACCCATGAGCCACCCTCACACAGGCTTAGAACACGAAGTGCACACGCGTGTGCACACGCACACACACACACACGTGCAACGGCTTTCCGGGAGGGGCTTCCTGGGGTCCCCGCGGAGGCAAACACCCCCTCCCGCCTCCAAGATTCCCACGTACACGAACAGGACGTCACCTCACGAGCGCCCCAGACGCCTGAGGAGGGACGAGGGAACCGAGGCGACGTGTTGACAGAGGTAAAGGCGAGCACGGCCGCGCCCCCGCGTGTTCGTCCCTCGTAAAAAATCTCCGGGTAGCCGGCACTGGGGCTGCGCTTACCTTACAGGTTCTGGACGGCCCGAAGCCCCGATTCTTTCGGACCCACCGGCCACGCCCGTCCACAGAGGGCACGTAATCGTGCATCATCGCACATTACGTGTTACCCGTCGACGCGGGAACCGTGTGCGAGGCTTGGCGGGCCATCCCGCGGCTGGGGTCCGGCCTCAGACCTGCCGCACGTGACGTGAGACCGCCCTGGGGACGTTTGCCGCGGCAGATGGTCGGTAAATCACCGTACTTCGGAACAGACGGGCGACATTGCACGTTCGGCAAAATTCCGAGGCATTTGGGCGGCATCTGGTTTGGAGGAATGGGACAACGGNGACTGCCCTGGTCACTCCAGCGTTCAGACCCTCGGGCATGTGGCCTCGCAGCTGGCTTCCAGCCTCTTCTCCAGCCCTGGCCTGGGGCCTCTGTGGCCTTGGCTCTGGTCCTGGAGCTGACCAGTGTGACCCGGGGCCCACGTCCTGAGCCGAGCGACTGTCCCCCAGGCCCTCCCAGAAAACACGAGGCAAGTGGAGATTCAAGCTCACTGGAGATAAACCTCCTGGTTGTGGTGACATGTGGCCACCCAGTTTGCAGGGCAGTGTCTTCTGCCCTGAGGCCCAGAACATTCTTGGCAGCCCTCCCAACATGGGCAGCCGTGAATGCCCAGACGCGCCCTGCGGCCCCTCATGGCCACGCGGACAGAGCCAGCGGCCAGCCCGTGGGTCCTGCGTCCTCAGCAGTAGCCAGGCCCCGGCTCCTGGAGCCTGAGGGTTAGGGACCGGGAGCCCCTCGCCCGGGAGCAGAACCAGCGGGAGGGAACACGGTGCGCGGGGAGGAAGCAGGGCCCAGCGCCCCAAGGAGGCTGAGGGGCCGGGTCCGCGGGGGCGGGGGGCCGGCTGGAGCCGGGATGTGCGGACTCCCCACCCGGTACTAACAGGGAGTCGGGCGTGACCGTCTTCTCTGGGCTCCCGGAGCCATCTGTTCCCGCCGCCGGCTCGGGGCCCTCGCTGCCACATTAGCTAACTAATGAGGTCTGGCTGCGCCACGAAATGGCCTGTCGCAGACTCAGTCTCCGGTTTCTGTTAAAAGGCCTTTTCGGGACAAACTAGGGCGGCTCCATGTCCCCTAGGCCACTCTTGTGCCGGCTGTACGCGTGATGGGTGAGCCCGCGGGGCGCCGCAAAGTCATCTGTGCACGTCCCTGAACAAGCAGGACCGGGGCCCCCGTCCCCCGTACTCCCTGCCCGCGTCTCTGCGAGGACACGGCGGCCACTCCAGAGCACAAGCCGGCCTGCAGGGCAGGTGCCCTCCACACAGCTGCCTCGGCCCTGCCTCAGCCAGCCGGCCCCTCGCCGCTTTCCCCCACCCGCTGGGGGCCGGCACTGGGCTACGAGGGCCCCCCTACCCTCCCCAGCCGTCAGCCTTCCGGGGGCATCGAGGACGGGGAAGCAAGCATCCGGGTGGCCACTGTGCCAGTCACGGGAGGCTAGAGCTCTCGCAGACGACAGCTTTGAGGGACGAGTGAGGCTCTGCCACTGGGATGGGCAGGCGTGTGAGGGACGGTCTGGGTGAGCGGAGAGGAGGCTCACGGCCAGCCGGCTGGGGCCCTGTGATGCCGGAGAGAAGAGAGAGGGCCGCATAGGAAAGGCCGGCCACTGTGGTGTGCCGTGGCATGTGGCGGGCTGGGCGGGAGCGGGTCTTCATGCAGTGCTTGGTGGCTCTGGAGGGTTGGGCCGGGTCTTTCCAGGAACATGGTGGGCAGGATGCAGGAGGGACCCTCCCCGCAGTGAGCTTCTGAAGCCTGAAAATGCCCAACAAACAGCTTTGAGGGGCATCTGGGTGGCTCAGCTGCTTAAGTGTCTGCGTTCGGCTCGGGTGGTGATCTCAGGGTCCTGGGATCGAGTCCCACTCCAGAGCCGGCTTCCCCCTCTCCCTCTGCTGCTCCCCCTGCTTGTGTGCTCCCACTCTGTCAAATAAATAAAATCTTAAAAAAAAAAACAAAAACAGGTTTGGAAACTCTTGTTGGGTACAAGGCTGAGCTGGGGAGACTATAAGAGGGCCCCCCAACGGTCAGAGACCAAGAGAAGTGTGGATGCTGACCCCTGCTGACCAGGATCCCGCACTTTCGTGAAGCCCAGACGAGCGGCGAGGAGACAAGCGGGGCAGGACGACAGAGCAGAAACCCTGTGTGAAGCCAGGAGCCCCGAAGGGAGTGAGCCGGGGAGCCCCTGGTCCCAGGACAGCGGAAGGGATGTTAGGTGTGTGAGCCCCGGCTCTGGGTGGGGGAGCAAAGGGGGGAACGCGCCTCCGACCCTTTCTACCCATGAGCCACCCTCACACAGGCTTAGAACACGAAGTGCACACGCGTGTGCACACGCACACACACACACATGTGCAACGGCTTTCCGGGAGGGGCTTCCTGGGGTCCCCGCGGAGGCAAACACCCCCTCCCGCCTCCAAGATTCCCACGTACACGAACAGGACGTCACCTCACGAGCGCCCCAGACGCCTGAGGAGGGACGAGGGAACCGAGGCGACGTGTTGACAGAGGTAAAGGCGAGCACGGCCGCGCCCCCGCGTGTTCGTCCCTCGTAAAAAATCTCCGGGTAGCCGGCACTGGGGCTGCGCTTACCTTACAGGTTCTGGACGGCCCGAAGCCCCGATTCTTTCGGACCCACCGGCCACGCCCGTCCACAGAGGGCACGTAATCGTGCATCATCGCACATTACGTGTTACCCGTCGACGCGGGAACCGTGTGCGAGGCTTGGCGGGCCATCCCGCGGCTGGGGTCCGGCCTCAGACCTGCCGCACGTGACGTGAGACCGCCCTGGGGACGTTTGCCGCGGCAGATGGTCGGTAAATCACCGTACTTCGGAACAGACGGGCGACATTGCACGTTCGGCAAAATTCCGAGGCATTTGGGCGGCATCTGGTTTGGAGGAATGGGACAACGGCCGAAGAGCGTGGGATCGTCTGTAAGTCGCAGGGTCAAGTGAGCCGCGGTAACAAGGCAAGTGACGTGTGAGTTTGGGTCTTCGTGCGTTCGGGCAACTGGCTGATTGGTAAGCTTGCCTGTGGTGTTTCCGGTGACACTGCCATCGCGACTGGAGGCCACCACGCCCGCGGCACGGAGTTCTCGGCACCGAGCAGGGGTGGGTCCCCTCCCACGGCACTGAAAAGCCCCCTGCAGCTGGGAGGATGGGGACTCCCGTGGCCACGACCATGACCCCCCACAGTCCCACGGAGCTCATGCAAGCACGGGTCTCTCGTGGCCCCAGCCACCGCTGTGGCCACCTGCCGCCCCCGCTGAGCAGAAGAGGACTCAGGACGGCCCCCCACAGCACGGGCCCTGAACAAGCAGGACAGCAAGAACGCCGGCGCCTGCAGAGCTGGGGAAATAAGCCGTCCCGTCTGCCCCGGGACCCCGACCAGGACACGGCTGCACATCCANCCCGGCTCCTGGAGCCTGAGGGTTAGGGACCGGGAGCCCCTCGCCCGGGAGCAGAACCAGCGGGAGGGAACACGGTGCGCGGGGAGGAAGCAGGGCCCAGCGCCCCAAGGAGGCTGAGGGGCCGGGTCCACGGGGGCAGGGGGCCGGCTGGAGCCGGGATGTGCGGACTCCCCACCCGGTACTAACAGGGAGTCGGGCGTGACCGTCTTCTCTGGGCTCCCGGAGCCATCTGTTCCCGCCGCCGGCTCGGGGCCCTCGCTGCCACATTAGCTAACTAATGAGGTCTGGCTGCGCCACGAAATGGCCTGTGGCAGACTCAGTCTCCGGTTTCTGTTAAAAGGCCTTTTCGGGACAAACTAGGGCGGCTCCATGTCCCCTAGGCCACTCTTGTGCCGGCTGTACGCGTGATGGGTGAGCCCGCGGGGCGCCGCAAAGTCATCTGTGCACGTCCCTGAACAAGCAGGACCGGGGCCCCCGTCCCCCGTACTCCCTGCCCGCGTCTCTGCGAGGACACGGCGGCCACTCCAGAGCACAAGCCGGCCTGCAGGGCAGGTGCCCTCCACACAGCTGCCTCGGCCCTGCCTCAGCCAGCCGGCCCCTCGCCGCTTTCCCCCACCCGCTGGGGGCCGGCACTGGGCTACGAGGGCCCCCCTACCCTCCCCAGCCGTCAGCCTTCCGGGGGCATCGAGGACGGGGAAGCAAGCATCCGGGTGGCCACCGTGCCAGTCACGGGAGGCTAGAGCTCTCGCAGACGACAGCTTTGAGGGACGAGTGAGGCTCTGCCACTGGGATGGGCAGGCGTGTGAGGGACGGTCTGGGTGAGCGGAGAGGAGGCTCACGGCCAGCCGGCTGGGGCCCTGTGATGCCGGAGAGAAGAGAGAGGGCCGCATAGGAAAGGCCGGCCACTGTGGTGTGCCGTGGCATGTGGCGGGCTGGGCGGGAGCGGGTCTTCATGCAGTGCTTGGTGGCTCTGGAGGGTTGGGCCGGGTCTTTCCAGGAACATGGTGGGCAGGATGCAGGAGGGACCCTCCCCGCAGTGAGCTTCTGAAGCCTGAAAATGCCCAACAAACAGCTTTGAGGGGCATCTGGGTGGCTCAGCTGCTTAAGTGTCTGCGTTCGGCTCGGGTGGTGATCTCAGGGTCCTGGGATCGAGTCCCACTCCAGAGCCGGCTTCCCCCTCTCCCTCTGCTGCTCCCCCTGCTTGTGCGCTCCCACTCTGTCAAATAAATAAAATCTTAAAAAAAAAAACAAAAACAGGTTTGGAAACTCTTGTTGGGTACAAGGCTGAGCTGGGGAGACTATAAGAGGGCCCCCCAACGGTCAGAGACCAAGAGAAGTGTGGATGCTGACCCCTGCTGACCAGGATCCCGCACTTTCGTGAAGCCCAGACGAGCGGCGAGGAGACAAGCGGGGCAGGACGACAGAGCAGAAACCCTGTGTGAAGCCAGGAGCCCCGAAGGGAGTGAGCCGGGGAGCCCCTGGTCCCAGGACAGCGGAAGGGATGTTAGGTGTGTGAGCCCCGGCTCTGGGTGGGGGAGCAAAGGGGGGAACGCGCCTCCGACCCTTTCTACCCATGAGCCACCCTCACACAGGCTTAGAACACGAAGTGCACACGCGTGTGCACACGCACACACACACACATGTGCAACGGCTTTCCGGGAGGGGCTTCCTGGGGTCCCCGCGGAGGCAAACACCCCCTCCCGCCTCCAAGATTCCCACGTACACGAACAGGACGTCACCTCACGAGCGCCCCAGACGCCTGAGGAGGNGGCCGGGTCTTTCCAGGAACATGGTGGGCAGGATGCAGGAGGGACCCTCCCCGCAGTGAGCTTCTGAAGCCTGAAAATGCCCAACAAACAGCTTTGAGGGGCATCTGGGTGGCTCAGCTGCTTAAGTGTCTGCGTTCGGCTCGGGTGGTGATCTCAGGGTCCTGGGATCGAGTCCCACTCCAGAGCCGGCGTCCCCCTCTCCCTCTGCTGCTCCCCCTGCTTGTGTGCTCCCACTCTGTCAAATAAATAAAATCTTAAAAAAAAAACAAAAACAGGTTTGGAAACTCTTGTTGGGTACAAGGCTGAGCTGGGGAGACTATAAGAGGGCCCCCCAACGGTCAGAGACCAAGAGAAGTGTGGATGCTGACCCCTGCTGACCAGGATCCCGCACTTTCGTGAAGCCCAGACGAGCGGCGAGGAGACAAGCGGGGCAGGACGACAGAGCAGAAACCCTGTGTGAAGCCAGGAGCCCCGAAGGGAGTGAGCCGGGGAGCCCCTGGTCCCAGGACAGCAGAAGGGATGTTAGGTGTGTGAGCCCCGGCTCTGGGTGGGGGAGCAAAGGGGGGAACGCGCCTCCGACCCTTTCTACCCATGAGCCACCCTCACACAGGCTTAGAACACGAAGTGCACACGCGTGTGCACACGCACACACACACACATGTGCAACGGCTTTCCGGGAGGGGCTTCCTGGGGTCCCCGCGGAGGCAAACACCCCCTCCCGCCTCCAAGATTCCCACGTACACGAACAGGACGTCACCTCACGAGCGCCCCAGACGCCTGAGGAGGGACGAGGGAACCGAGGCGACGTGTTGACAGAGGTAAAGGCGAGCACGGCCGCGCCCCCGCGTGTTCGTCCCTCGTAAAAAATCTCCGGGTAGCCGGCACTGGGGCTGCGCTTACCTTACAGGTTCTGGACGGCCCGAAGCCCCGATTCTTTCGGACCCACCGGCCACGCCCGTCCACAGAGGGCACGTAATCGTGCATCATCGCACATTACGTGTTACCCGTCGACGCGGGAACCGTGTGCGAGGCTTGGCGGGCCATCCCGCGGCTGGGGTCCGGCCTCAGACCTGCCGCACGTGACGTGAGACCGCCCTGGGGACGTTTGCCGCGGCAGATGGTCGGTAAATCACCGTACTTCGGAACAGACGGGCGACATTGCACGTTCGGCAAAATTCCGAGGCATTTGGGCGGCATCTGGTTTGGAGGAATGGGACAACGGCCGAAGAGCGTGGGATCGTCTGTAAGTCGCAGGGTCAAGTGAGCCGCGGTAACAAGGCAAGTGACGTGTGAGTTTGGGTCTTCGTGCGTTCGGGCAACTAGCTGATTGGTAAGCTTGCCTGTGGTGTTTCCGGTGACACTGCCATCGCGACTGGAGGCCACCACGCCCGCGGCACGGAGTTCTCGGCACCGAGCAGGGGTGGATCCCCTCCCACGGCACTGAAAAGCCCCCTGCAGCTGGGAGGATGGGGACTCCCGTGGCCACGACCATGACCCCCCACAGTCCCACGGAGCTCATGCAAGCACGGGTCTCTCGTGGCCCCAGCCACCGCTGTGGCCACCTGCCGCCCCCGCTGAGCAGAAGAGGACTCAGGACGGCCCCCCACAGCACGGGCCCTGAACAAGCAGGACAGCAAGAACGCCGGCGCCTGCAGAGCTGGGGAAATAAGCCGTCCCGTCTGCCCCGGGACCCCGACCAGGACACGGCTGCACATCCAAAGTCCCTGAGGTTACAAATCCCGTTGGAGGAAGATTCACCGCCATGAATTCACCGCAAGCGACACTTGGCACGGCCCCTGCTTCGCTCTGCCGGTTGATTTCCCATAAGCCCCTGCTTGTCGCCAGCGAGGACACCGGGGCCCAGCTCACCCCTGACCTGCTGCCCCTAAATGCCCCTGCCTGGGGGTCAGCTGTAGATGGGGGTGGGGCCTGGCTGGCTCCAGTTTCTGCCCCCCATCTGTCCCCCTGCCCCCTTCTCCCTCACCGGAAGGTCATGCGGGGCCAGCGAGGGGCACAGTCTGGCCGTGCTGCCCAAGCTTGCGTCCACAGGAGGCCAGTTCCACGGTCAGATGTGAGTCAGAGCCACAGCCTCGAGCACCGCGTGTGGTGGGTGCCACGGGGTCCTTTCCTCCCACTGAACCCTGACTGACACGTTCCAGCAGTCGTGACCCCCATCATGACGAGCCGGTTTCTGCAGGACTCGGAAGGGTTTGTGGGACTTTCTGACAGGCAGGGAAGGATGTGGACGAGGGGCTTTGAGTCTTGGAAGGACCGGGGTGTCAGAGACGGTCTGAAAACCAGTGGACCCTGATAATGCCGGGCCAGGGATCAGTGCTGACCTGCCACCAAGACCAGCTTCTCACTGTTTCCCCCAAATTGAACTAACCCATCAGGTCACAGGCTGGAGGCCCACAGGCCCTCACCCGTGGGGTCAGAGCCCATCACCCCTCTTCCCCCCGTGACCAGCACCCAGAGCTTCAAGTGACTTTACCCTGGGCTGACCAGGGCCAGCGCGGGGGTGATGGGCTGGGGGTTCAAGAGCTGTGGGGGAACAGGGTTGGAAACATGATCCATTCACCCTGCCTCTGAAACTAGGAGATTTTACCCTCACCCAGAAATCCACGACCTGTTAGGGCACGGACACCTCGGCCAGCAGGTGTGGTCCAGAAGCACGCAGGGTCCAGTGCACAGTCCCGTGTCAGCATGCATCTCCAGCCACGTGGGCCAACCGGCCACCAGCCTGGAGAGTCCAGAGCTCGTCCTGCCCCAGCTCAGCCGCCTGGAGCAGCCAGAAGATCAGCACCTGCCCCCTCCCCCCAGCCAGCCCAGAGCGAGCCGGCGCTCTGCTGCACGGAGGACGTAGCGGCCGGGGGGCTGTGCAGAGGCTGGGAGGCCGTGCGGGACCACTGATTTCCTGGGGGAAACTCTGGCCAACAGAAGGGGGCACCGGGAGGGGCCCAGGCTGACTCACTATCCCCCCAAGGGCCCCCCATGGCCGTCATCTCCCTGGAGCCCTACGTGCCGAGGAAATGGAGCGGCCGAGTGGGGCCATCACGGCTCCTGCTGCTGGCTCAGCCAGGCTCACTTTGCTTCGAGCGCGTCCCTCCTCGCCCGTTCCTCTGCTCCTCACTCTCACTGCCCTGAATTTATACTTCCCAATTCAAGCATCCTGGCCTCCGTCTGTTTTTAGGGAACCCTGGCTAAATCAGATCCTTACCAAAGAGACACAGAGAGTGAAGAACAGCCCGTGGGGACTCCTGTTTCTTTTGCTCGGCAGATTAGATGCCCTGAAGGACCCTTCTGGAGAAAACAATTAGTTGGCTAAATTAAAATAAAACTTGCATGAAACAAAGAAATTGCAAGATGCCAAACAGGGAAATCAAGAACCCCAGGAGACAAGCTGGGTCAAACCCACTCGCACATCTGGGGCGTCCGCAGTGCCCTGCAGACCTGAGCGGGGCTGAAAGCCCACGGCTGGGCGGGAGGGCCTCCCGAGGTGGGCAGGGTACACGGACAAGGACCCTTCATGAAGCCAGGACTTCACGGGGTGAATAAAAACCTGCGTGCAGAAACACAGACGTACAGCAATGCTCCCGTCTCAGCCCTGACACAGGGGGAGCGGAACTCCCCGAGCACTCAGAAACTCCAGTCAGACCTCAGTGGAGAGCGAGAGCCACACTCACGCGGACCCTGTGGCCTGAATTTCAAGCTGGTTATTTACAAAAACAGTCCCCCTGGGGGCATTCCCCAGGTGACAGAAGCAAACANAAACACAAATCTTTTTTGGGGGAAATTAAGTCAAGGACTCAAAGGATTTCAACGAAATATACTCCCTAGTCAAACAAGAAGTCGATGATCAAAAGTCGTAAGAACAAAGGAAACAAATCACCACACGCTTCAATGTCTANCAAACACAAATCTTTTTGGGGGGAAATTAAGTCAAGGACTCAAAGGATTTCAACGAAATATACTCCCGAGTCAAACAAGAAGTCGATGATCAAAAGTCGTAAGAACAAAGGAAACAAATCACCACACGCTTCAATGTCTAAACAGCAGATTGGATGTGGCTGAAGAGAGACACGGCGAACTGGAAAACAGACCCAACGGAGTTATGCCAGAACTCCGTCCAGAGGACAAAGACGTGGGAACCTGGAAGGTGGAGGCAGAGGTGGACAGTGCATCTAATAAGATTACGTCTAATAAGATTTTTTGAAGAAAATAATGGAGCGGAGGAGTATTTCAAGAGATAATGGCTGAGGAGTTTTCAGATAGTTTACAGATACCCAAAAGAGTCCGTTAGCTCAATAAATCCACAGGAGAACAAATTAAAACAAATTTGTATCTAAATATGTAATAGTCAAACTTCAGAAACCAAGCAGAGAGAGAAGATATTTAAAAATAGGCAAAAACATAGATAATTTACAAATGAACACCAATTAGATTGTTGACTTCTCATCATTGTGAGCGGAAGCCAGAAAATGGTATAACAACTGCAATGGACCAAGAGAAAGTAACGACCCGGAACTGTAGAAACTGCCTTCCTATAATGAGGGTAAATTTTTTTCAAACAAAAACGAAGTGCAAAAATGCTATTAACAGTGAAAATATACTTTCCACGTTCGTTGTCCAATATTGTGGCCCTTAGTTGCAGGCAGCTCTTTAAATTTAAATTAAATTCAAATTAAATAAAAGNCAAACAAAAAGGAAGTGCAGGAGTTTACTACCAAAAATGCTATTAACAGTGAAAATATACTTTCCACGTTGTCCAATATTGTGGCCCTTAGTTGCAGGCAGCTCTTTAAATTTAAATTAAATTCAAATTAAATAAAAGTTCAGTTTCTCCCCCAGACATGGGGTTTCAGCAGCACCTGAGAGCAGGGGTGTTGCCGGGCTTCTCCACAGAGGACAGGGGAAGGGGTACAGTCGTGCTGTGCGCCCCGCGGGGAGCTGCTGTCCTGTCCCCGCAGGCGCCTGGGGACTGTCTTCACCGGGACTGTCTTCACCGGGCTGCAAGCCCCCGGGCTGGCCGCGGCTCAGCACCCGCATTCTCACAATTTCTCCATCTGAGCTCCTTCCATGGTGCAGGCTGGGCCTGGTGCCTGATGCCGCGGGCACCCGTCTCTTCCAGACCCCAGGCTCCTGCTGGCCCCACGACCGCAGCGTTCTGACGGGCCCAGGAAGATTTGGCTCTTGCTGCAAGGGTGAGGTGATATCTCTGCAGCCCCCTGCAGCCCTGGGCAGAAGCTGTCACCTCGCTGCCTGTCCCCAGCGTCTGGGGCTCCCGGGCAAGGGCTCTCCAGCTCGTCTCTGCCCGCTGTTGCTGGAAGTGAAGCAGTCGGGTTCTTACTCAGGTCATGTCTGTGTTTGAAAGTCACAGGCCCTGCTTCGGCCGCCCAGTGAGCACCTTCATGTCACCAAGAGGCACACTTGCCGTGGCTCCCTCTCGGCGTCTGCAGAAACCAGGCGCGTGGCAGCCCCACCGNGGCGCCTGGGTGGCATAGCGGTTGAGCTTCTGCCTTCGGCTCAGGGCGTGATCCCGGCGTTATGGGATCGAGCCCCACATCAGGCTCCTCTGCTATGAGCCTGCTTCTTCCTCTCCCACTCCCCCTGCTTGTGTTCCCTCTCTCGCTGGCTGTCTCTATCTCTGTCAAATAAATAAATAAANAAGAGGCACACTTGCCGTGGCTCCCTCTCGGCGTCTGCAGAAACCAGGCGCGTGGCAGCCCCACCGGCCCCGCGCCCCACTGTCCACGCCTGGATTTGTGACTCCAGACTGTCGACCGCGTGTGTCGTCAGCAGTGGCTTGGGCGTCACTGTGACTCCTGCTGGCTTCTTGGCTCACCACTGTCCCTCGTCCGTCTCGCTCCATCCGGCATTCTCAGAAGCTCTGGAGAACTTTGTGCCTCAGTTTCCAAGGCTTGACGTTTCTGAAAATGCACTTAGGTATTCGTCCACTTTTTGCTTATTCTGTCCTTCCATTTTTAAAAAACTCTGTTCCATCCACGTCCTGCTTTATTTTTGGTAAAATCTGTGACTGGTCTCCTGCAAGGTGCTCCTGGGGAGTCTCTGCTCTTCCAAGGGGCTCATTTCCCTGAGAACAGGGCGGGTCCAGGGGCTTCCCCCTGCCTCGGCCTCCCCTGCTGGGCGCCCCGCCCCAGCTCAGCACGTCCATCCAGGAAGAGGACCCGCCAGCCCCAGCCGAGCGCCCACAGGGCCCTGTGCTCCCATCTGCGGTCCCAGCTCTGCAGCCCCTGTGCGGCCGCGTCCTGCCCGTCCCTCCAGCCGCACACAAACGGGAGGCGCCATTGCCCGTTTGCCCACGAGCAGACTAAGGGGCAGACAGGCTCCTGGGACCAGAGGTTTGACCCGCGTCCTTTGATCCCAGACCAGGTCCCTCCAACGCCACCTGTTTCCCCTGGTACAGGGTCCCTTCCCACCACATTGTCCCCATCCCTGAAGCTCTGTCACCTCTCAAGAGGCCTGAGTCCTGGTGCTGTCTCCCCACCCCGCTTGTCTGGGCAGGGGCTTGCCCCAAGGGACTCAGGAGGTCACCTGGACCACCAAGGGGGGGGAGATGGTGACAAGGCAGGAAGAACGGGGTGGCTCCCTGTGGCTACAGACATGCCCGCCGGTCACTCCACACACTGGAGTGCTTTACGAGCACGTCGGCCAGAGAATTTTGATCTGGTTTTGAATGAATTCCTCTGTTCTTTAAACCAAGGCCAGCCGGGCCCCCCTACCAGTGTCTCCCGTGAACCCCCACCTACCTTCCCCCTGGTTTTGTTGTGGGGAGGGGCCCGGAGGCAAGGGCAGCAAACGGGTGACCATGATGAATTTGGAAATGCAGCCTTGTCCCTTCTATTGTCAGGAGCCAGGTCACCTCTTTGTCACCAGGAGCAGGCTTTGCCCGCTGAAGGCTCCGGTCGCAACGGACAGGTAGCCCTACGGAGCTCACTTGTTCCGACTCACGTAGCACANCAACAGTCCAGTTTGTGACTTTCATTTCCAGGAAGACGACTGCTTTGTTGGACTCTGTGGTCTCCCTCGGGGCCGCGGTGGCAGGGATGGGGCGAGCCCCATCTCCCATCCATCTGCTGGACGGCTGCTGTCCGGCTCGTGTCGGGAAGAGCTGGGCACGTGGAGAACTGGGGGTCAGGCGCCGGGGAGGTTGGCCGTCCTGCGTCCATTCTCGGGAAGGACCAGCCCGCGTCACCCCGTCCGCGTTAGCGGGTGGTGCCGCTGTGGGAGGCGGGGGTGTGAGCAGTCACCATGGTGGCCTCGGCATGGCCGGTGAACCAGCCGGGCCGACTCCTGGTGGAGGCTGCCCGTCAGCGCAACCACCTCCCCTCACCCCTGGAGCCGCCGTGGCCCTGCCCCCGACCTTAGCGCCCAACTTGAAGACGTGCCCAGGTCAGCCCTGCACATGGGAGCGTGGGAGCCACGCACACGCCTTCAGTCTGGCTGACGGGGCAGCTCCGCTGGGGTGGAAACCTGGCGCCTCGGTGGGTCCTGGCCATGCCCCCGCAGGGCAGCTCGGTGCCGCAGGTGGGGCACCCTGATTCACCCCTGGAGGGGCGCCCGTGGTGGGGACCCAGCGTCCCGCCGAGGACCGGAATTCCTCCAACACCCACTGAGAGCCTGAAAGCAGATCCGGCTCAGGGGGACCCTCGAGATGACACAGCCCCGGCCCAGCGGACACCCAGGTCCCGACCCACAGATTCTGGGACGACAGCGGTTAGTGTCGCCGCTAAGGTTGGGGGCAGTTTGCTGTACGGCAGCTGGTGATGGACACACACGTGCTCACACTGTGAGACAAGAACACAGACAGTATTCGAACAAAAGCGTGGACGTCACAGGTGACTGCCCTGGTCACTCCAGCGTTCAGACCCTCGGGCATGTGGCCTCGCAGCTGGCTTCCAGCCTCTTCTCCAGCCCTGGCCTGGGGCCTCTGTGGCCTTGGCTCTGGTCCTGGAGCTGACCAGTGTGACCCGGGGCCCACGTCCTGAGCCGAGCGACTGTCCCCCAGGCCCTCCCAGAAAACACGAGGCAAGTGGAGATTCAAGCTCACTGGAGATAAACCTCCTGGTTGTGGTGACATGTGGCCACCCAGTTTGCAGGGCAGTGTCTTCTGCCCTGAGGCCCAGAACATTCTTGGCAGCCCTCCCAACATGGGCAGCCGTGAATGCCCAGACGCGCCCTGCGGCCCCTCATGGCCACGCGGACAGAGCCAGCGGCCAGCCCGTGGGTCCTGCGTCCTCAGCAGTAGCCAGGCCCCGGCTCCTGGAGCCTGAGGGTTAGGGACCGGGAGCCCCTCGCCCGGGAGCAGAACCAGCGGGAGGGAACACGGTGCGCGGGGAGGAAGCAGGGCCCAGCGCCCCAAGGAGGCTGAGGGGCCGGGTCCGCGGGGGCGGGGGGCCGGCTGGAGCCGGGATGTGCGGACTCCCCACCCGGTACTAACAGGGAGTCGGGCGTGACCGTCTTCTCTGGGCTCCCGGAGCCATCTGTTCCCGCCGCCGGCTCGGGGCCCTCGCTGCCACATTAGCTAACTAATGAGGTCTGGCTGCGCCACGAAATGGCCTGTGGCAGACTCAGTCTCCGGTTTCTGTTAAAAGGCCTTTTCGGGACAAACTAGGGCGGCTCCATGTCCCCTAGGCCACTCTTGTGCCGGCTGTACGCGTGATGGGTGAGCCCGCGGGGCGCCGCAAAGTCATCTGTGCACGTCCCTGAACAAGCAGGACCGGGGCCCCCGTCCCCCGTACTCCCTGCCCGCGTCTCTGCGAGGACACGGCGGCCACTCCAGAGCACAAGCCGGCCTGCAGGGCAGGTGCCCTCCACACAGCTGCCTCGGCCCTGCCTCAGCCAGCCGGCCCCTCGCCGCTTTCCCCCACCCGCTGGGGGCCGGCACTGGGCTACGAGGGCCCCCCTACCCTCCCCAGCCGTCAGCCTTCCGGGGGCATCGAGGACGGGGAAGCAAGCATCCGGGTGGCCACCGTGCCAGTCACGGGAGGCTAGAGCTCTCGCAGACGACAGCTTTGAGGGACGAGTGAGGCTCTGCCACTGGGATGGGCAGGCGTGTGAGGGACGGTCTGGGTGAGCGGAGAGGAGGCTCACGGCCAGCCGGCTGGGGCCCTGTGATGCCGGAGAGAAGAGAGAGGGCCGCATAGGAAAGGCCGGCCACTGTGGTGTGCCGTGGCATGTGGCGGGCTGGGCGGGAGCGGGTCTTCATGCAGTGCTTGGTGGCTCTGGAGGGTTGGGCCGGGTCTTTCCAGGAACATGGTGGGCAGGATGCAGGAGGGACCCTCCCCGCAGTGAGCTTCTGAAGCCTGAAAATGCCCAACAAACAGCTTTGAGGGGCATCTGGGTGGCTCAGCTGCTTAAGTGTCTGCGTTCGGCTCGGGTGGTGATCTCAGGGTCCTGGGATCGAGTCCCACTCCAGAGCCGGCTTCCCCCTCTCCCTCTGCTGCTCCCCCTGCTTGTGTGCTCCCACTCTGTCAAATAAATAAAATCTTAAAAAAAAAAACAAAAACAGGTTTGGAAACTCTTGTTGGGTACAAGGCTGAGCTGGGGAGACTATAAGAGGGCCCCCCAACGGTCAGAGACCAAGAGAAGTGTGGATGCTGACCCCTGCTGACCAGGATCCCGCACTTTCGTGAAGCCCAGACGAGCGGCGAGGAGACAAGCGGGGCAGGACGACAGAGCAGAAACCCTGTGTGAAGCCAGGAGCCCCGAAGGGAGTGAGCCGGGGAGCCCCTGGTCCCAGGACAGCGGAAGGGATGTTAGGTGTGTGAGCCCCGGCTCTGGGTGGGGGAGCAAAGGGGGGAACGCGCCTCCGACCCTTTCTACCCATGAGCCACCCTCACACAGGCTTAGAACACGAAGTGCACACGCGTGTGCACACGCACACACACACACATGTGCAACGGCTTTCCGGGAGGGGCTTCCTGGGGTCCCCGCGGAGGCAAACACCCCCTCCCGCCTCCAAGATTCCCACGTACACGAACAGGACGTCACCTCACGAGCGCCCCAGACGCCTGAGGAGGGACGAGGGAACCGAGGCGACGTGTTGACAGAGGTAAAGGCGAGCACGGCCGCGCCCCCGCGTGTTCGTCCCTCGTAAAAAATCTCCGGGTAGCCGGCACTGGGGCTGCGCTTACCTTACAGGTTCTGGACGGCCCGAAGCCCCGATTCTTTCGGACCCACCGGCCACGCCCGTCCACAGAGGGCACGTAATCGTGCATCATCGCACATTACGTGTTACCCGTCGACGCGGGAACCGTGTGCGAGGCTTGGCGGGCCATCCCGCGGCTGGGGTCCGGCCTCAGACCTGCCGCACGTGACGTGAGACCGCCCTGGGGACGTTTGCCGCGGCAGATGGTCGGTAAATCACCGTACTTCGGAACAGACGGGCGACATTGCACGTTCGGCAAAATTCCGAGGCATTTGGGCGGCATCTGGTTTGGAGGAATGGGACAACGGCCGAAGAGCGTGGGATCGTCTGTAAGTCGCAGGGTCAAGTGAGCCGCGGTAACAAGGCAAGTGACGTGTGAGTTTGGGTCTTCGTGCGTTCGGGCAACTGGCTGATTGGTAAGCTTGCCTGTGGTGTTTCCGGTGACACTGCCATCGCGACTGGAGGCCACCACGCCCGCGGCACGGAGTTCTCGGCACCGAGCAGGGGTGGGTCCCCTCCCACGGCACTGAAAAGCCCCCTGCAGCTGGGAGGATGGGGACTCCCGTGGCCACGACCATGACCCCCCACAGTCCCACGGAGCTCATGCAAGCACGGGTCTCTCGTGGCCCCAGCCACCGCTGTGGCCACCTGCCGCCCCCGCTGAGCAGAAGAGGACTCAGGACGGCCCCCCACAGCACGGGCCCTGAACAAGCAGGACAGCAAGAACGCCGGCGCCTGCAGAGCTGGGGAAATAAGCCGTCCCGTCTGCCCCGGGACCCCGACCAGGACACGGCTGCACATCCAAAGTCCCTGAGGTTACAAATCCCGTTGGAGGAAGATTCACCGCCATGAATTCACCGCAAGCGACACTTGGCACGGCCCCTGCTTCGCTCTGCCGGTTGATTTCCCATAAGCCCCTGCTTGTCGCCAGCGAGGACACCGGGGCCCAGCTCACCCCTGACCTGCTGCCCCTAAATGCCCCTGCCTGGGGGTCAGCTGTAGACGGGGGTGGGGCCTGGCTGGCTCCAGTTTTCTGCCCCCCATCTGTCCCCCTGCCCCCTTCTCCCTCACCGGAAGGTCATGCGGGGCCAGCGAGGGGCACAGTCTGGCCGTGCTGCCCAAGCTTGCGTCCACAGGAGGCCAGTTCCACGGTCAGATGTGAGTCAGAGCCACAGCCTCGAGCACCGCGTGTGGTGGGTGCCATGGGGTCCTTTCCTCCCACTGAACCCTGACTGACACGTTCCAGCAGTCGTGACCCCCATCATGACGAGCCGGTTTCTGCAGGACTCGGAAGGGTTTGTGGGACTTTCTGACAGGCAGGGAAGGATGTGGACGAGGGGCTTTGAGTCTTGGAAGGACCGGGGTGTCAGAGACGGTCTGAAAACCAGTGGACCCTGATAATGCCGGGCCAGATCAGTGCTGACCTGCCACCAAGACCAGCTTCTCACTGTTTCCCCCAAATTGAACTAACCCATCAGGTCACAGGCTGGAGGCCCACAGGCCCTCACCCGTGGGGTCAGAGCCCATCACCCCTCTTCCCCCCGTGACCAGCACCCAGAGCTTCAAGTGACTTTACCCTGGGCTGACCAGGGCCAGCGCGGGGGTGATGGGCTGGGGGTTCAAGAGCTGTGGGGGAACGGGGTTGGAAACATGATCCATTCACCCTGCCTCTGAAACTAGGAGATTTTACCCTCACCCAGAAATCCACGACCTGTTAGGGCACGGACACCTCGGCCAGCAGGTGTGGTCCAGAAGCACGCAGGGTCCAGTGCACAGTCCCGTGTCAGCATGCATCTCCAGCCACGTGGGCCAACCGGCCACCAGCCTGGAGAGTCCAGAGCTCGTCCTGCCCCAGCTCAGCCGCCTGGAGCAGCCAGAAGATCAGCACCTGCCCCCTCCCCCCAGCCAGCCCAGAGCGAGCCGGCGCTCTGCTGCACGGAGGACGTAGCGGCCGGGGGGCTGTGCAGAGGCTGGGAGGCCGTGCGGGACCACTGATTTCCTGGGGGAAACTCTGGCCAACAGAAGGGGGCACCGGGAGGGGCCCAGGCTGACTCACTATCCCCCCAAGGGCCCCCCATGGCCGTCATCTCCCTGGAGCCCTACGTGCCGAGGAAATGGAGCGGCCGAGTGGGGCCATCACGGCTCCTGCTGCTGGCTCGGCCAGGCTCACTTTGCTTCGAGCGCGTCCCTCCTCGCCCGTTCCTCTGCTCCTCACTCTCACTGCCCTGAATTTATACTTCCCAATTCAAGCATCCTGGCCTCCGTCTGTTTTTAGGGAACCCTGGCTAAATCAGATCCTTACCAAAGAGACACAGAGAGTGAAGAACAGCCCGTGGGGACTCCTGTTTCTTTTGCTCGGCAGATTAGATGCCCTGAAGGACCCTTCTGGAGAAAACAATTAGTTGGCTAAATTAAAATAAAACTTGCATGAAACAAAGAAATTGCAAGATGCCAAACAGGGAAATCAAGAACCCCAGGAGACAAGCTGGGTCAAACCCACTCGCACATCTGGGGCGTCCGCAGTGCCCTGCAGACCTGAGCGGGGCTGAAAGCCCACGGCTGGGCGGGAGGGCCTCCCGAGGTGGGCGGGGTACACGGACAAGGACCCTTCATGAAGCCAGGACTTCACGGGGTGAATAAAAACCTGCGTGCAGAAACACAGACGTACAGCAATGCTCCCGTCTCAGCCCTGACACAGGGGGAGCGGAACTCCCCGAGCACTCAGAAACTCCAGTCAGACCTCAGTGGAGAGCGAGAGCCACACTCACGCGGACCCTGTGGCCTGAATTTCAAGCTGGTTATTTACAAAAACAGTCCCCCTGGGGGCATTCCCCAGGTGACAGAAGAAACACAAATCTTTTTTGGGGGAAATTAAGTCAAGGACTCAAAGGATTTCAACGAAATATACTCCCTAGTCAAACAAGAAGTCGATGATCAAAAGTCGTAAGAACAAAGGAAACAAATCACCACACGCTTCAATGTCTAAACAGCAGATTGGATGTGGCTGAAGAGAGACACGGCGAACTGGAAAACAGACCCAACGGAGTTATGCCAGAACTCCGTCCAGAGGACAAAGACGTGGGAACCTGGAAGGTGGAGGCAGAGGTGGACAGTGCATCTAATAAGATTACGTCTAATAAGATTTTTTGAAGAAAATAATGGAGCGGAGGAGTATTTCAAGAGATAATGGCTGAGGAGTTTTCAGATAGTTTACAGATACCCAAAAGAGTCCGTTAGCTCAATAAATCCACAGGAGAACAAATTAAAACAAATTTGTATCTAAATATGTAATAGTCAAACTTCAGAAACCAAGCAGAGAGAGAAGATATTTAAAAATAGGCAAAAACATAGATAATTTACAAATGAACACCAATTAGATTGTTGACTTCTCATCATTGTGAGCGGAAGCCAGAAAATGGTATAACAACTGCAATGGACCAAGAGAAAGTAACGACCCGGAACTGTAGAAACTGCCTTCCTATAATGAGGGTAAATTTTTTTCAAACAAAAACGAAGTGCAAAAATGCTATTAACAGTGAAAATATACTTTCCACGTTCGTTGTCCAATATTGTGGCCCTTAGTTGCAGGCAGCTCTTTAAATTTAAATTAAATTCAAATTAAATAAAAGTTCAGTTTCTCCCCCAGACATGGGGTTTCAGCAGCACCTGAGAGCAGGGGTGTTGCCGGGCTTCTCCACAGAGGACAGGGGAAGGGGTACAGTCGTGCTGTGCGCCCCGCGGGGAGCTGCTGTCCTGTCCCCGCAGGCGCCTGGGGACTGTCTTCACCGGGACTGTCTTCACCGGGCTGCAAGCCCCCGGGCTGGCCGCGGCTCAGCACCCGCATTCTCACAATTTCTCCATCTGAGCTCCTTCCATGGTGCAGGCTGGGCCTGGTGCCTGACGCCACGGGCACCCGTCTCTTCCAGACCCCAGGCTCCTGCTGGCCCCACGACCGCAGCGTTCTGACGGGCCCAGGAAGATTTGGCTCTTGCTGCAAGGGTGAGGTGATATCTCTGCAGCCCCCTGCAGCCCTGGGCAGAAGCTGTCACCTCGCTGCCTGTCCCCAGCATCTGGGGCTCCCGGGCAAGGGCTCTCCAGCTCGTCTCTGCCCGCCGTTGCTGGAAGTGAAGCAGTCGGGTTCTTACTCAGGTCATGTCTGTGTTTGAAAGTCACAGGCCCTGCTTCGGCCGCCCAGTGAGCACCTTCATGTCACCAAGAGGCACACTTGCCGTGGCTCCCTCTCGGCGTCTGCAGAAACCAGGCGGCGTGGCAGCCCCACCGGCCCCGCGCCCCACTGTCCACGCCTGGATTTGTGACTCCAGACTGTCGACCGCGTGTGTCGTCAGCAGTGGCTTGGGCGTCACTGTGACTCCTGCTGGCTTCTTGGCTCACCACTGTCCCTCGTCCGTCTCGCTCCATCCGGCACTCTCAGAAGCTCTGGAGAACTTTGTGCCTCAGTTTCCAAGGCTTGACGTTTCTGAAAATGCACTTAGGTATTCGTCCACTTTTTGCTTATTCTTTCCTTCCATTTTTAAAAAACTCTGTTCCATCCACGTCCTGCTTTATTTTTGGTAAAATCTGTGACTGGTCTCCTGCAAGGTGCTCCTGGGGAGTCTCTGCTCTTCCAAGGGGCTCATTTCCCTGAGAACAGGGCGGGTCCAGGGGCTTCCCCCTGCCTCGGCCTCCCCTGCTGGGCGCCCCGCCCCAGCTCAGCACGTCCATCCAGGAAGAGGACCCGCCAGCCCCAGCCGAGCGCCCACAGGGCCCTGTGCTCCCATCTGCGGTCCCAGCTCTGCAGCCCCTGTGCGGCCGCGTCCTGCCCGTCCCTCCAGCCGCACACAAACGGGAGGCGCCATTGCCCGTTTGCCCACGAGCAGACTAAGGGGCAGACAGGCTCCTGGGACCAGAGGTTTGACCCGCGTCCTTTGATCCCAGACCAGGTCCCTCCAACGCCACCTGTTTCCCCTGGTACAGGGTCCCTTCCCACCACATTGTCCCCATCCCTGAAGCTCTGTCACCTCTCAAGAGGCCCGAGTCCTGGTGCTGTCTCCCCACCCCGCTTGTCTGGGCAGGGGCTTGCCCCAAGGGACTCAGGAGGTCACCTGGACCACCAAGGGGGGGGAGATGGTGACAAGGCAGGAAGAACGGGGTGGCTCCCTGTGGCTACAGACATGCCCGCCGGTCACTCCACACACTGGAGTGCTTTACGAGCACGTCGGCCAGAGAATTTTGATCTGGTTTTGAATGAATTCCTCTGTTCTTTAAACCAAGGCCAGCCGGGCCCCCCTACCAGTGTCTCCCGTGAACCCCCACCTACCTTCCCCCTGGTTTTGTTGTGGGGAGGGGCCCGGAGGCAAGGGCAGCAAACGGGTGACCATGATGAATTTGGAAATGCAGCCTTGTCCCTTCTATTGTCAGGAGCCAGGTCACCTCTTTGTCACCAGGAGCAGGCTTTGCCCGCTGAAGGCTCCGGTGGCAACGGACAGGTAGCCCTACGGAGCTCACTTGTTCCGACTCACGTAGCACAGGTGCCGGGCGCCCTGACCCTGGACAGCTGGTGTTAGTGACGGGCTTGGCGGCTCTCTGCCCGGCGGGCGACAGTATCCAGCCTGCGCTCAGCATTTCTGCCCGGGGACGGTTGAGGGTAAAGCAGTCTGACAAACTCCGGGAAAGAGAGCCGCTCTGTTTCACCCCTTGATGACCAAGCATGAGCTTCTCACGGGAGAAGCTCTGGGATGGACCACGGGCTCTGGTGGGAAATGGTGTTTTCCTTTTGCAAAAGGTAAACGCTGAGCGCGATGGTCCCGGTCTCCCCGGGTCGCTCGGGCATCCATGCTAAGCTGATTACTTGTGGGCAAAAGGAGAAGGACAAACACGGGTTTGAAGGTCGCCCTCCTCTGACTTTGCTTAAAATACTCCAGCTCCAACTGAGCCCCTCGCCGCCATGCTCTGCTCAAACGCTCAGTTTGCTCGCTCCCCAGAACGAGGCTCAGGACACACAGGAGGACACCCTGCTGACCCCGACCCGACCCCAACCCCCGCCCCAGGGCAGCCCAGGGAGGGGCCTGCACATGCCCAGGGAGGTCCNGGGAGGTCCCGGGAGCGTCCCGCTGCCCCAAGCTGACGCTGGGCCCTCGGGGGTGGGGTGGCCAACCTGTGCAGACAGAGCCGGAGCAAAGGGCGCCCAGAACCCAAGGCTGGGCTGCGGAGGGGCTGGCAGGGACCCCCGAAGCTGTGGGTTTGCTCCCAGTCCCGGAAAACCCACTCCTTTCACATACTTTTAATCTTTTGGTTCCGGGTTTTTACAAAAGGTGATTTCGGGCCCATTGTCGATATCACGGTAAACGCTTCCACTCCTCCCGTACGTGTGGGCACTGGCAACCCAGCGACCTGGGCGGCAGCCCCACTACGCACCCCTGCGCTCGGGGACCGCCCCCCCGCGCCCCTGCGGCCCCTGCACCTGCCGCTGCTCCAGCCACACTCCGTCCGCCAACCGCGCTGTGCGCCTGCGCGACGTTGCTGGAACCGGAAGGCTGTCTGGAAAGAAATTTATAGAATTTATGTAATGATTTATCGACTGTCAATTCAACTAGGCGTTTGTTACAGTGTTTTGAAAGCAAGGGTATAAACCACCTGACGTACGAAAGTACTTGTTATCGTGTCATTGTCAATTTTGGGACATTCACAGGCTTTACCTACGCGTGTCAAGGGACTGTCACTCAGCCAAGATTCTCTGTCACCTCGTAGGACCGTGTTCCTTTCATCTTAGACATGCTAACGGGGACGGAGACGCTGAAGGGTGAATATCATTGCTTTTATGCCGGCTCAACATTTTAAAATGAAAGTCTTTCATCTTACCATTTTCTTAAATGTATTTTCATCCAAACTTGGAGCCGCGGATTTGGTTTGTTCTATTTATGGCCAGTGTCCCCCTGTGAGCTCATTCTTCTTGTCAAACCATTGAACCAAATTAGACTTATTTTCTGTCAAGAAAGGTCTGACCCACTTTTTCAATTGAAATAAGGGTACTAACATACTTTTCCAGGGATATTAAAAAAAAACAAACCAAAAAATAAAATCGTAGATCACATCCTATGAAATAAATTACTGGAAGCAGTAAATGCTGAAAACATGTAGATTTAATATAATTGACCCATTTTATCGCCTTAAAAGAAAATGAGTCTATATGCTGCTTTCCTTTGTAAGAAATTTACAAATTTAATGAAATATGGAGGTAAATGCTCAGGTTATTTACTGAGTGAGAAGAACGATAAAATCTTTGTGTATATGTGTATATATTACCCTTGGGAGCTAAAGATTAAATAAGAATTAAATGTAAAAATCATCTTCAAAAAGTCCCTCCTTCCTTAGTTCTATTAAGCATCACGATCTGTTTCCTTTGTGTTTAATAAGAAAGAAATGCATCCATGGCTGACCGTCCATGAGTCTGGGCGCCAGCCCACGGCCGTGTGTTTGCGGTATGACCCAGGAGTGTCCGGCTCATCTGTGAAACATCAGTCACGAGCAGAGGAGCACGTCGGCGGAATGCGGGGG
>NC_048218.1:1301414-1367114 GCF_002007445.2 Ailuropoda melanoleuca
CTGACGCTGGGCCCTCGGGGGTGGGGTGGCCAACCTGTGCAGACAGAGCCGGAGCAAAGGGCGCCCAGAACCCAAGGCTGGGCTGCGGAGGGGCTGGCAGGGACCCCCGAAGCTGTGGGTTTGCTCCCAGTCCCGGAAAACCCACTCCTTTCACATACTTTTAATCTTTTGGTTCCGGGTTTTTACAAAAGGTGATTTCGGGCCCATTGTCGATATCACGGTAAACGCTTCCACTCCTCCCGTACGTGTGGGCACTGGCAACCCAGCGACCTGGGCGGCAGCCCCACTACGCACCCCTGCGCTCGGGGACCGCCCCCCCGCGCCCCTGCGGCCCCTGCACCTGCCGCTGCTCCAGCCACACTCCGTCCGCCAACCGCGCTGTGCGCCTGCGCGACGTTGCTGGAACCGGAAGGCTGTCTGGAAAGAAATTTATAGAATTTATGTAATGATTTATCGACTGTCAATTCAACTAGGCGTTTGTTACAGTGTTTTGAAAGCAAGGGTATAAACCACCTGACGTACGAAAGTACTTGTTATCGTGTCATTGTCAATTTTGGGACATTCACAGGCTTTACCTACGCGTGTCAAGGGACTGTCACTCAGCCAAGATTCTCTGTCACCTCGTAGGACCGTGTTCCTTTCATCTTAGACATGCTAACGGGGACGGAGACGCTGAAGGGTGAATATCATTGCTTTTATGCCGGCTCAACATTTTAAAATGAAAGTCTTTCATCTTACCATTTTCTTAAATGTATTTTCATCCAAACTTGGAGCCGCGGATTTGGTTTGTTCTATTTATGGCCAGTGTCCCCCTGTGAGCTCATTCTTCTTGTCAAACCATTGAACCAAATTAGACTTATTTTCTGTCAAGAAAGGTCTGACCCACTTTTTCAATTGAAATAAGGGTACTAACATACTTTTCCAGGGATATTAAAAAAAAACAAACCGAAAAATAAAATCGTAGATCACATCCTATGAAATAAATTACTGGAAGCAGTAAGTGCTGAAAACATGTAGATTTAATATAATTGACCCATTTTATCGCCTTAAAAGAAAATGAGTCTATATGCTGCTTTCCTTTGTAAGAAATTTACAAATTTAATGAAATATGGAGGTAAATGCTCAGGTTATTTACTGAGTGAGAAGAACGATAAAATCTTTGTGTATATGTGTATATATTACCCTTGGGAGCTAAAGATTAAATAAGAATTAAATGTAAAAATCATCTTCAAAAAGTCCCTCCTTCCTTAGTTCTATTAAGCATCACGATCTGTTTCCTTTGTGTTTAATAAGAAAGAAATGCATCCATGGCTGACCGTCCATGAGTCTGGGCGCCAGCCCACGGCCGTGTGTTTGCGGTATGACCCAGGAGTGTCCGGCTCATCTGTGAAACATCAGTCACGAGCAGAGGAGCACGTCGGCGGAATGCGGGGGCGGGAGGGCACTGGGGGCTCATGCGTCCCTGCGTACGAGGAGACCCTCCCCACTCGGAGACACTCGGTATTCAGGAGATCAGGGATTTTCCACCAGCCCTTGACTTCCGCTTTGCTCTTACTGTTTTCTGCCTGAGACAAGCAGATAAAAGGCCAACTGCATTTGACCCAGTAGAGTGAGTCAAATTCCCAATGGAATGTATTTTAACATCTCATCATTTTCCTCATTAGCTCGAGTTAAATACAACCGCTGACACGTTCAGGATAAGAACCCCACAGCGTCCCCATCCCTGCAGCCTCTGTCACGTTGCCATGGCCCAGACCGTGTGTTCTCCTGCAGGCCAAGCTTACCGCCACAGACTGGCCCCTGCCCGGGTCGCTTTTCTGCACAAGCCTCCGCGAGGGTCCTGAGCGTCCGTCCGTCTCTCCGTTTAAGCGCCTCACTGATCCACGCGGGTCTGCGTGCTGAGGCTCCGAGGCCGCGAGCTCGTACTGATTCCTACGTGTTCCGGGGTCTACACCACAGAAGGCTGTGCAAGGGGCAGGGTCAGCCATGAGCAAACCTGTGCCCCGGGCGGCACCGTGTTCACATTTCACGGGGGAGCAACGAACGAATGATAAGCGTTAGGAGGGCAGACGAAGCGGGATGAGCTGGGAGCGGAGACTCGGCTGACAGTGAAGGGCCTCCCCCAGGAAGACACATTTCGGGCTCTGGGGAGTAAGCAATTGCAGTCTGTAAACCGTCCTGGCACGCCTGGCTGGCTCGGTCGGTGGAGCCTGTGACTCCATCTCGGGGTCCTGAGTTCGAGCCCCACGTTGGACGTAGAGATTACTTTTAAAAAAAAAAACAAAAAAAACCCTTCCTGATAGTTCCCTTATTTTTTTTAAACTTGGAAAATTTACATTTTACAGCATTATATATTTTTCTGTGTATGTTATCTGTGTTTATGTAAAAAAATCCATGAGCATTTCAAATACCATAAAAATGGTATTTTTAAAAGTCTACACTCAGACTTTTAAAATTCCTGAGAAACTTCAGACACAGTGAAGTAGGACGGGACCTGAGCTCGCGTGCGCCTCCTCCAACCATTGTCTGCGTCGGCCAACGCTGTTTGGTCCAGACCTCTTCCTCTCCATTTACAGAGTTTTGTTTCTTGTTTTCCTTTTAAGAAAGTCCCAGCCAGGGGTGCCCGGGCAGCTCAGTCAGCTGAGTGTCTGCCTTCGGCTCAGGTCATGATTGCAGGGTCCTGGGATCGAGCCCCACACTGGGCTCCTTGCTCAGCAGGGAGCCTGCTTCTCTCGCTCCCTCTGCAGCTCCCCCTGCTTGTGCTCTCTCTCTCTCTCTCTCAAATAAATAAAATATTTTAAAAAAGGAAGTCCCAGCCCTATGTCCCCTGCTGCAGCGTGGCCACTCAAGCCTCACGTGTGGGCAGCTCAGTCGCCCTGTGGGCCAGGCTGCCAGCACCCCCCTCAGCACCCAAATGTCTCAGAACGTCTTTCTCTTTGTCCCTTGCTTTTTCCCAGTTGGTCTTCCAACTGTAAATTCGTTCTGTTATTTAGCTCATCCACGGTGCTCACAGTTTCAAACTCTGTTTGGTTCTCTTGTTTTCTTATCCTTTTTGTAGTTTTAATCAAGTTTATTTTAAAACCTGGGGCTGTCTGCTGTGCCCTAGAATGCATTCTTACGGAGTCTCTGATCCAATACTAACCATTTTGATTTCTGTGGTTGTGCTTCACAAGTGTCTCCTTGCCCGGTCGGTGTGTATGAAGCTGGGACCTCAGTGTGGCCCCGGGCTGCTGAGGGGCAGGAGGAGGTGGGGAGCCCAGGGAGGAGGGCCCAGACTGAGTCACACCCCACCCACCGTCCGCTGGGTCTCAGGTCCACGCCCCCCCCCCACTGTAGGAGGAGCCCTTTGCTCACCAGGCCTGGGGGTGGGATCAGGTAGGCGGGGTCGTCACCAGCACAGGGCCTTTGCGCTGCCCTGATTCTGCTCTGGAGGACACCCGGCCCTAGCGGAGCGCTGGTCCACACTTACCCACGGCCCCCACCCCATAGCGTGTGCGTGTGTCCGGAAGTGTGTTGTAAGCACACCCTTTCACATGAGCGGGAATAAAATAGTACTGCGCGCCCCACGGAGCCCACTGGCCCCACGGGATGCCCTGGTGGGTTTCTGCTGAACCTTTGTGCCCAGGGCCGGCACAGGGTGGCACCGTCGGTGTTTCTGACCAGCGTCGGCCTCAGCCGGCTCCGCGTGGGACAGCTCTCAGACGCCGCTGGAGTCTGGCACGCACGGAGCAGCGGCTGCACGGTACGTGACCTACGCTTCGTGCGCCACCCTCCCGGGCCAGCGGCGATCACGAGCAGGGAGCCCGGCCGCGCCGCCGGCTGCCTGTGGCACACACGCCCACGGGCGGCTTCCGCGCCGCGATGTGGGTGCCGGGGCGCGGGCTCACAGGGGCGCAGGCGCAGCCAAAGCCGCGAGCGAGGTCTGAGCGTTCGCTACCTGCGTCTCCAGGATCATTAACTGAGTTCCGACAACGTAATGTTAGAGAATGCTCCACCACTGGCTCCCCAAATTCCTGGACCTCCTGCTTTTGGTGCCAGAACGCCCAACTTGCGAGCTCACTGGGGTTGCTTCCTCTGCTCTTATTAAATCGTTCATTCATTTTCGTTATCCAAAAATTTAATTATGTAATAATATTAATGCTTATTAAACAAGGACTTGTCTTTCCAGCGAGGCCCAGCCCGGTGCTGGCACCCCACACTGCAGTCTGATCACCCCTCCCCTCACCCCTTCCCTTCTGGTGGGGTCGTCAGGGTGTGCATTTCTATCGTCGTCCCCCCCGGGAAGCTCCGTGAGTGAGGCGGTCTCTGCCGCGCTCATGGATCTGTCCCCAGCACTCGGGGCGCCTGGTGACTCGGTGACACCGCCCCGGCCTCATTGCTATCAAGTGAGCGCCTTGGGGCGTGTCCAACAAGCGGCGTCCCCGGGGATGAACTTGCAGAGGGCATGCTGCCCCTGTCCGTTCTCAGAAGCTTAATTTGTCTCTTTGTTACATGTTTTCATTTTATTTTTTAAAAGATTTATTTGGGGGGGGAGGGGCAGAGGGAGAGTGAGACTCTCGGACAGACTCTCCGATGAGCGAGGAGCCGGATCCCAGGACCCCGACATCCTGACCTGAGCAGAAGCCAAGAGTCAGAGACCCAACCAACTGAGCCCCCAGGCACCCCACATATTTACATTTTAATGTTGCTTTTATTGTGGGAAAAGGACAGAATCAAAATTGATGCGAGAGAGCAAATTATTTGTTAACAGTATGGGGAGTTATTTTTTATTTATTTGTATGGGGAATTTACCATTAAAAACATTTTCATGTTTATTTTTCATTTAATTGTAGAAACATCAGACAAATGGGTAAGCTTCAAAAAAGCAAAATTAAATTAAAATCGCCCCGAATCCTCAATCATTCACAGGAGACCAGACTCGGCCCCTTCCTGGCTGCCCCACGTGTGCCCGCACAGAACGCACGCACACTCACGACTCGGTGCCAATGGGGGAAGCAGTGCAGCGACCAGCAAGTGGCGAGTGTTGGGCACTTGTTGATTACCTGCTACCTAATCCATGAATTCCCAGAATTCCCGGTCTCCGGTAATCGGTCTCTGCAGCCGGTTTTCCGCCTGGTTGATTATGAACATCCTTCAGAAGCGTTAGCCCTGAACAACAAAGCCCCACCTTGGAACTCAGTAGCTGTGCTGTCCCCCTGCACCCGACACCCAGTCCACCCGGCCAACAGCCCGTTGGCGTCCGGCTTCCTCCTGTGCTTCCCGCTCGTGTTGCCCGCACACAGCCCGGCAGGTCGACGGAGGCTGCATCAGCGTCCCTTCTCACACGCGGGGTCTCGAGCAGGGGCCTTTACACAACTTCCACGTGGGAGGGGGCACGACGTGTGCTCAGGGAGACGGTGAGAGACCCGCGGGTCCCAGGGCTCAGGGGAACTGTCCTGAGTTGGGTGTACGTGCCAAGCACCGGGGCAGCACACGGGGACAAGACCAGTGGGCAGCTCTCAGCCGGTGCTTACGCAGCCCTCCAAATTATGCTCATCAGGACGGACCCCAGACCTGTGGGGGGACCAAGGGCAGAACTAGAAAGGAGAGAGAACCCAGCCACACTGCAGTGGTGGAACACTGTGTCTTTTATTGAGAACATCTCAAATCCTTTGTCTACAGGACAGCGTCTCATGCTTGGTTCCGGCTGGTCTCGGTGCGAGGGAAGCTCATGCAGATTGTAACGTGTGGTATATACATCAGTATACATACAGAGGACAGGGGGGCTGGGTCTCAGCGACAGGGTTCTCGGCTGAATTACATTCATATAAAGTGTCCAAATTCTAAAATAAAATAAAAGCATTTAACCCAGTATCTGGAGAAGCAAACTGCTTCCGGGCTCGCTCTACAAACATTCCACAGACAGCCTCTAACATTCGTGGTCGCGTCCAGAAGGACGGGCACCAGCTCCCGATGGACCATCAGCCCACCGTGTGGCCAACTAGGTGTTCTTGGGGTTGGGGGCTCACCCCTGCAAACAGCGAACAACGCAGACGGCGGCTCCAGAGGACAGCTACGGGTCAGGACGGAGTAAGACCCCACCCTCGCCGGCCCCGAAGGACGTGACTGGCCGTGTGGCCGGAGAGAGGGTCACGGGACATGCCAGGGGACAAGGACAGACAACGCTGGACACACGCGCCATCACAAATACTCTGCCCTTTCTGCTTATCTAGTTGGGGGTTGGTGACAAGGAATCTTTTGAGAGATTGTCTGATTTCATACATTTTAGAGAGGAAAGCCAGCTGATTTATTTCTCCTGCTAGATCAAACTTACAGGCGGGGCAGGCCCTATATTTTGGTGTAAAATGTTTTAGAAATAAAGAAAACCCGTCTGATTTGTTTTTGTGTTTTGAGAAAAAGGGGGTGAGGCGCACAGCCCTCCCCCACAGCACTTACGGACCCCACCGTCAGGTCCGCCCCCTCGAGGCCAAGGCCAGAGCGCTGCCCCTCTCCGCAGCATCACTGTGTGAAATTACAAGCAGTCTTCACAAAGAAAGCAGGGATTCTGTCGTCTGGGTATTGGGAAACCATGAATAAAAATACATTCCGGAGAAGCAAATGCCTCGTGAGAGGTTGGCTTGCATATTTTAAAATAAAATCACTGTTTGTGATTAAACGAGTCAATCAAACGCTGACTCAGAAGCAGAGCTCTGCTCTGCAGCGCCCCTGGCCTGGGAAGAGGGGTGCCGGGCACTGGGCTGACGTGGCCGCGCCCTGCCTGAGACATCCTGCAACTTGTGCCTCCCGCTAGGGGGACAGCTGCCTGCGGGCCGGTGTCTTGGCGGAATTAATAGGTTAAGCGAACAAAACAGATGGGAACCCTCCCAACCCCCACTGGTCAAAATGTCCTCAAAATTGAAGATTTTTCTAAAAAAATCAAGTTCTTAGTTGTGTCAAATTTTCTAAGTCTCTAGAATCCTGATTAAGGGCACTGAATGCAAAGTGATGCCTGGGGGAAATAGGGAGCACGCACAGCCTCAGAAGGGACCCGAGCACTGGGTCTCCTGACGTGTCTCCGGGAGCAGTTCGTGCTGGTCTCCGTTCTGCTCCAGCTGTCCGTCCTGGGAGCTGTGCGGGCCCCACGGGTGGACGGGGCTCCCTTCCTCCCCTCCCGACCCACCTGCGGGGCCCGGACACTCACGGGACCGGCACACGGGACAGCTGGGGCGGGGAGGCCACGCGCACCTCAACCGTTAGGGCACAGAGGGAGGAGGTCAGACAAACCGGGTGGTGTTTGTATGTGTGAGACATATCTCCACTGAACTTTTAATCAAAATCCACGTATTTTTTTTAAAAACTAAGTCCATCTCCCAATCCCCATTAGAAAAAATACCATTTATAGAGAGAATAAAAACGCAGGGGCTCATGGATGGCGTGTGTGTGGGAGCGCCTGCGTGGGGAGGGCGGTGACACCAGCTGGCACCCTTCCTGCTACCAGCGGAAATAGGCGGCAGCCCATTCAGCCAAACTGCAGCCCGCTGCACGGCGGGGGCCTGAGCCCTACCTGGGTCCCTGCAGCGCGCCAGCCCCGCGCCCCCAGGGACTGCTACTGGGAGGCACAGCGCTTCTGGTCCGAGTCTCCTGCTCTGAGCACGTGGGGTCCGGGCCGAGGTGACAGTTGCCGCTCTGCTCCTGTTCTGCATTTTCAGAGTCCGTAAAGGTGGGGTGGGGTCTCCCGTCTCTGCCTACAGAATCCACAAGACACCCCCCACCCCCCACCACTTTCATGAAAAGAGCCCTGAACCAGCACAGGGCAGGAAGCACTTCCTCGGGCTCCTGTCCGATCCTGAGTGGAAGCAACAAGGCAATTGGTGCAAATCTCTGAGCTCAGGTCCCGGTGCACCTGGGACCCTTGCCCTCACTCCTGACCGTCTGCTGGCTCCGCCCGGGGCCACCCCGGGGGCCGTGGGGTGTGGAGCAGCGTCCCTGGGCACCCCGGACGCCAGCAGCACCCCCTCCCTGCCGTGACAATCAACGTCCAGACCCTGGTGGGCACGATGCCCGCGGCACGCTGCCTCACCAGCTTCCAGCCTGAATACTGACTTTCAAACACGTCTTTGATAAAGCTGGAAAGAATAATTTAAAAATATGCCTTCAGTGGCATTTTCTAAGAATGAGTCTATCTACTTAATTTATTCTATTTCCTTCCTGTGACGATGTCTGGAGAGCCATCCGTATCCATGAGATTCAGAGAAAGGAAGACCGGAATGTTAGCCTGATTTTTGTGCAGTGGCCCCTGCGGATTCCTCCTAGTTCCTAAAAGTTAAATACTGTTGAAAACTCAAATGAGCGGCCAGGATCACTGCCCACGTTTTATCTCTGATTATTGAGAAGTGAACCAACACACGGTCTCCATGATGTGATTCTAGGAGGGGCGCAGAAGCTTCTAGCAGAGCTGAAGGTTGCAGGGATCCGGGCCGCGCGTCCACGGACACACGCCGTCACTGCGCCGGGAGACGTGGGGGACTCGTGCGAGCGCAGGGCCGGGCCCCTCCTGCCAGCTCTTCTCCGGGGCTCTGAGAAGCCGCTGCGGGAAGCTGATCGCGGCCGCCAGTCTGGGGGACCTGCCAGCAGCACGGCTGTGACTCGAGCCTTCTCCTTCCTACCTTTACTTTCTCACCTTCTCCGCAGATAAATGCTCTTCTGCAATTAAAATAACGTGGCCTAAGAGTGACTTGATATAATTATTTTATAAACCACGTTCCTAACTCTGAATAAATTATTTATTCAAAAATTTCACACAAAGTAATTTCTATTTTCCTAAACTTAAGGAAGCCCTACTCAGTAGAACTCAATTTCTAAACGTAAACGGAGATCGAAAGCAGTCACTGGGTAATTCCAAGGGGTAACGGTGCTGCAGAGGGACGCCAGGTGGTGACGCTGGACCCACGCGTTCCCTGCCCTCCCCAAAGTGCACCCCCACCCCAACTCAGACGTGAGGCTCCGGAGACAGCGCCGGACGCCCAGCACCCCGCGTCCCCACACCCCTGCGTCCCCACCCCCGCCCCAGCTCAGGCGTGAGGCTCCGGAGACAGCGCCGGACGCCCAGCACCACGCGTCCCCACAACCCTGTGTCCCCACACCCGCCTCCAGTCCAGACGTGAGGCTCCAGAGACAGTGCCGGACGCAGGCAGCCTCCGCCCTGCGCCCCTGGTCAGGGGGTGAGAGAGAACTGATCCTGCTCCGTGGGCTTCTCCACCCAGGCGCCCAGCCCCGCCTTGATGAACGCTTTGAACAGACACGCCTTTGCAGCCTGGTACTCCTTTGCTACCAGTTTGGATTCATGGTACATGTTGGGTCTGGTGATCTTGGAGCGCAGTAAGTTGGAGGGAACCTGTAAAAAGTTAAAACACAGGGACAAGTGTGAAGCAGTCACAGTAGAAAATAAAACTCAGTAAGACATTCAAAATCTGGTGTTTCACCCTGTGCTGGCTTCTGGGGGGAGAGCCACCAGCAGAAGGCGCCTTCCTGCGAGGGGCTGGTCACAGGGCGACGCGTGAGCCCGTGATGGTCTGCGTGCTCCCCACGCAGGCTCCAGGCTCTGAACAGCTGCTTCTGAGCCCACAAGCAGTTGACTCCAATTTCAGCGTGAATATTTTCAGCTACTTAAAAACACAGCACCTCTGATGTTACGGACACTTCCTCACATGGAAGGACTCAGAGGCACAGCCTCCCATGGCTGCCTGACTCATTTTTGTGCAGATCTCCAGAATAAACCGAGACCGCCAGCCCGGGTGCTCGTCCTGCCCCAGGACCAGGGCCCCGAACTCTGCAGCTTCTGTGCAAACGGCCACGCCAAGGGCACCACCTGCTTTGTAACAAACACCTGCCACGACTGATACGGGAAAAGCAGGAAAATGCCAGTTGACCAGAGGAGAATTTACCCGGGGAAAAGGACACTGCCGCTACTGCAGAAAACAGGTCTAGAGCCTTCTGAGGGCTGCTTGAGCCCTGGCTCCCCCTCCTCTGGGTGGGATCCCGTGGAGACGATCCCAGCGGGAAGCTGGGGCGCGGGGGGTGGGGGTTGCCTGAGGCTGCTTTATGTGTGACGATCCGGGGCCACACTTCAAGGTGGAAACAGTCAGAAGAAACAGAAAGGCTGGGGAGTGGCTGTATGGACGGTGCGGGGCTTTAATGGGACGGGCTGCAGGGAGGTGGGGCCGGTACCTTGCCGTGCACACGCATCCAGCGACAGTACAAGGCGTGCTTACACAGGCGGGACGCACGGCCCAGCTCGTCCTTCCCTGTTGTGGCGTTGATGACCTCGATGGCCGCATCACCCACCGTCCAGTTAACGCTGAAGTTGGGTGCCTTGCCCGGCTGCCTTGCTTCCGCATTGCTGATGCCTGGAACGGAGAGACACAGGCGAGGTGACGTGGAGCCCAGCACAGTGCTCGGCGCAGCCAAGGACACACCTGAGGGGAGTGCGTGGCCGAGGTGTGCTCACACCTGTCCAGTGCCACCTCGTGCTGCCCAGAAACAGCCTTGACTGTGCCCAGGAGGTGGGCGGAGGCCCACAGAAACCCAGAGCCTGTGAGATGTCACGGCACCTCTGAGCTCACTCGAATCAACAGAGCTAGAGGTCTGGGCGCGCGAGCCACTTCTGGGGTTAATTCAGGTCCCGAAGGTGGCTCCAGTGAGGGCTGCCCTCATGCCTCACCCAGGCCTGGCGCCCGTGCTCCGCACGCCCTACACGCCCCGCACACCAGGGGCCAGGCAGGGGCAGGCTACCCCACCTCGCACGCACCACACCCAAGATATAAGAAACCTGACTGCACACGCGCAGACATGTTTTCTCACCACATTGAGACGGTCTTGGCTTAACCGAGTCTCACTTGGTGGGGCTGAGAGGGTTTTAAAGGACACTCAGACAACTGGGAGCCGAGTGCTCGCCTCCCATCGGGGCCGAGCGGGGTCATCCACACCTCGTGGGGGACACAGGCCGCCCTGACTCGGGGTGTGCCTTCAGAACACAGCCGCAATGGGAGCTGGCCCGTGCTCGGTACCCAGAGAGGAGCCCAGCAGCCCCAGCATGGGCAGCCTGCCACTCCCCGACGGCCAGGGGCGCTGACCGAGCTCCACAGGGCTCCCATCCCCGGGCCCTTGCTTCACTTCTGCTCTGGGCGACCGTGACCCCCCCTCGAACAGAAAGCCAAGACTGATACGTGGGCCAACAGGCTGGATCAGAGTGCAAGACCTAATCGGAAGCTCCACCATGGAGAAGACCCCAGTTCTCTAGTCAAAGGCGCCATGCATCTCAAAGTAGGGGAACATTCATATTTATATGTCACCCATGTCCGGGATATTTATTTAAAGGGACAAGAAGGTGTTTTCCTTTGTTAAGTCCATGCCCTTGTGAGTGGACAGGGCTCCCACCCCGCAGAGGGCACTCGAGGCCAGAGGCTACACCCTGTGGCTGCACTCAGGATGGCGGGAGCCCCGGCCCTCTCCTTCAGGCTCCAGACTCATCATTCATCTGCCTTCCCACTGCATCCACCTGACACCCGCGGGCATCACAGCAAGGCCAGCCACTCACTGGTGCTGGCTCCGCGGAGGCCATCCTCAGTACCCGACGGCGCCAAGCAAGACCTTGTTCCGAGGAAGAATTCAGGATTCCGCCTTTTCTGCTAACCTGCCGATCGCTTTTTCATTCCAACACATGAGGAATGAATGCTTCTATTTCACGTGGACATTCTCACTGAGGCGTCACACATCACAAGGGCACAGCCTCCTGGGTTTTCGCAAAGTGAGCACACCCGTCACCAGCATCCCAGCAGCTGGTCACCAACCAGAGCCTACCGGTCGGGGAGCCTTCCCGCCTCCACAGCCACCCCTGCCCCGTGTGGGTGGTCACTGCACGGACCCCAGCACGCTGACCAGTGTTGCCTGGTTTGAGCCTTACGTCCGTGGGGCCATTTACACAAACGATTCCCGTGCACCCACACCTTCACTGGAGGTCCCATGTGTGAGAGTCACACACCCCACGCGCGACCTGTGGCCTGCCCAGCTGTCCTGCCGCACGGGACCCCGCTGGGGGACATGCCACTGGAGGCTTCCTCACTTTGTTGCTTTTTCTAGTACTTGGCTACTCTGAAGAGTGTGTGTGAGAGCATTCCTGACCACATGTTTTGGCGACACACGGACATACTGCTGATGGACACACACCTGGCGTGCAAGGGCTGGGTATGTACATGCAATGGCGCACGGAAGCACTGACGCTATCACGCAAGCAGGTCAAGTTGGCTAGAAGCGTCTTCTACTTACTCACATATAAAGGTTAGAGTGAACCGTAAAACAGAGCCCTCAGTGTCTGGTGATAGCAGGGAATAATTAACCCATCAGCTAATTCACCACATAGTTCAAGACGCCACTTAGGGGCGCCTGGGGGGCGAAGTCGTTGGGCGTCTGCCTTCGGCTCAGGGAGTGAGCCCAACATTCTGGGATCGAGCCCCACATCAGGCTCTTCCGCTGTGAGCCTGCTTCTTCCTCTCCCACTCCCCCGGCTTGTGTTCCCTCTCTCACTGGCTGTATCTCTCTCTGTGTCAAATAAATAAATAAAATCTTTAAAAAAAAAAAAAAAGAAGCCGCTTAAAACACAGGAAAATCAAACTAAAGTTACAGACCAATTCAAAAAATTGCCTTCCTAAAAAGAAATCCTACTGGCTGGGACTGTCCCCGAAGTTCAGCACGGTGACAAACTCACAGGTAGGAACGTTCTCATGAACCATGTGGCTGCATGGGGTGCTGGCGCCGTGACACAGCCCGCGCTGCTCACGCAGCCCCTGATATGTATGGCATGTGTTTCTTCTTCCATTTGTCCAGATTAAACACAATTTTAAAGGATCTGGATGGTATATCACGCACAGCTTTTGGTTAAATTTTGGTAAAACTGTCCTGTCAATAAGCAAAGAGCAACAGGAAGATCTAGAGAAGTCCACCAGAGAGGCCAGAGCTGACCAGGTTACAGGGAACCACGGCCCGAGGGCCACTGGGAGTGAGACACAGGGCCCACCTATGGCTCCATTTCCCAATACAAAACCAATCAGGAAGACAGGGCCGTCATATATTTTTTATAGGCTTTATATCTTCATTAAATGCTGATCTTGCTGAGACAGACACTGAGATGCGTGTGGCCAATATTCCCGGGATAGGTAGGGCTCAACCTGACACCCTGGTCACACCCCCTCCATCACGTGGCTGTGGGTCTCCATACACAAGCCCCACAGCCAGCCACCCATCACAGCAGGCGGAGCGGCAGATGGGCGTGGACAGCACAGTTCTGGGTGTCACACAGCCCGCAGGCCCCCCCAGTCAGGGCTCGCGGGGGAGGAGCAGCTCTCTGCGGGCTCAGACACGCGGGCAGTTTCTCCTGCAGTCAAAGCCATCTTTCCTGTCAGATTTCCCTTACATCTGTTCTGCTGCTCTGAGTTCACGCTTGCCAAGTAAAGCACCTTAAATTCTCTCCTCGGTCTCTGCTTTTTAGGGAACCCAGACCCAGACATGGAGATGTCATTCCAACTTCCAACCAAACCCAACCCTGAATAACCAGCTGGCTTGGATGACCAGGTGCACAATCAGGTCTAGATTGCAAAAGCATCTATTTTGGAGGGTGACACAGAAGGGACCAGTGTTTAAGAATGGGCATTCTGTGATTTAAAAATAAGTTCAGGGGCGCTTGGGTGGCACAGCGGTTAAGCGTCTGCCTTCGGCTCAGGGCATGATCCCAGCGTTATGGGATCGAGCCCCAACATCGGGCTCCTCTGCTGTGAGCCTGCTTCTTCCTCTCCCACTCCCCCTGCTTGTGCTCCCTCTCTCGCTGGCTGTCTCTATCTCTGTCGAATAAATAAATAAAATCTTTAAAAAAAATAAAAAAAAATAAAAATAAAAATAAGTTCAGACTTTAGTTTCTGGGTGAGATAGAGTAACAGCTGCTGGATTTACTTACTAAAATAGTAGTAAACCAGACACAATACATCAAATACTAGCCTTCAAGACCTTGGACATCAAGCAAGGAAGGGCAGTGGTTTCTGAGAGACAGGAAACATATGGGGCAAGCCCCATGAGTGCCCCAGGTGGCTGTCCTGGGGGCGTCCAGGCAGCAGTGTGGAAAGGAGCCTGAGTCGAGCCTACAGACTCCCTGAACTGAGAGTGCAGGAAACTAAGGTGGCCAGAGTCCACAGGATGGTGCACAGAGGGTCCTCTGAGCATCAGCGGAGGGCTGCTCAAGATTGGGCAAGAACTGCCTGAAAGGGTCAGAGAACATGCCTGATGCTCACACAGAGACATGAAGAGTTTAGAGACACACTTGACGGCATCAACCACAGCACAGAACAATCTAGAACAGAAGAAAGATCAGTGAACAGAAGACACAATAACAGAAACTATTCAAAATGAAATACACAGGAAAGAGACTGGAAAAAAAGAAAACCCAGCAAATCAGTGAGCTGTCAGACAAATCTATCAGCCTGACACACATGTGACTTAGTTCCTGAAGGAGGGGATAGAGAAGGGGGTACAGAAAACATGAATAAAAATTCGACAAATTTTATGAGATCAATAAACACACAGACATGAGAATATCAGTGAAGCCCAAGCATGAGAAACATGCAGAAAACCACACCAAAGCCCGTCAGACAAACTGCCCCACGACAGCATAAAGAGAAAATGTTGAGCACGGCCAGAGGAAAAGGCACCATATACGGAGGAACAAAGATGAGACGGCAGATTTCTTACTGCAAATAGTGCACACAGCACGACAGGGAGCAACATCTTCAAAGTGCTAAAACGAGAAGAAAAGAAAACACTGCCATTTCAGCAAAAACGTATTTGCCCAGAAATAAATATTTTAAAAAGGAATGCAAACTAAAGGCTTTTCCAGACATACTGAAGCTGAAAGAATTCATCACCAGAAGACCTGCACCACAAGAAATGTAAAAGGAGGTCCTTTAGGCAGAATGACACAATAACAGACAGAGATCAGGATCTACGTAAACAAACGAAGAGCACCAGAAGTGGCAAATCTCTTTAAAAGCTAATTGCCTGTCAATATAGCACTATCAACTACACTGGAATTAAAATAAAAAGCTTAATTTTTTTTTTTAAGATTTTTTATTTTTTTTTTTTAATTTTTTTTTTACTTATGTGACAGAGAGACAGCCAGCGAGAGAGGGAACACAGCAGGGGAGAGGGAGAGGAAGAAGCAGGCTCCTAGCCGAGGAGCCTGATGTGGGACTCGATCCCGGAACGCCGGGATCACGCCCTGAGCTGAAGGCGGTCGCTTTAACGACTGCGCCACCCAGGCGCCCCAAAAAGCTTAATTTTTATAAAAAGCTATTTGACTGTTGAAACAAAAGTAATAGTATAGTATGGGATTTTTACCATATGCAAATGTTAAATGTACCACAACAACAATCACAAAGGCCAGGAGAGGAGAAATGGAAGATTCTTATACTATACATAAGTGGTATAATATTGCTCGAGGGCAGACTGTGATAAGTTAAGCATGTATACTACAAAACCCTAAAACAACCACTAAATTAGCAAAACAAAAAGTTATAGCTAAAAGTCAAGAAAGAATTAAAATGGAACCATAAGACATAATTAATGCAAAGAAAGAAAAAGAGAAAGGGGGAAACAAAGAATAGTATAGAACAAATAAAAAATAAGTACCAAGATGACAGATTTAAACCTCACCATATCAATATCACAATAAATGTAAATACCCTAATGGAAAGGCAGAGACTGTCAGTTGGGGAGGGGAAAAAAGCAAGTCCAAACATGCCGACTACAAGAAACATACTTTAAATATAAAATAATGTAAAACAATTTAAAATAAAAGGATGGAAAAAGATACACGATGATAGCATTAATCAAAAGAAAGGAGGAGAGGATCTACTAATGCCAGACAAAACAGACTGCAGAACGAACAACAGTAACAGATAAGGAAGATCATTTTATAATGACGAAGGAGCCCAATTTATTAAAAGGAAGCACAATCGTAATTACAGAACTACAAAATACATGAAGTAAAAACTGAAAAAAACTGGAAGGAGAAACAGACAAAAGCACAATTCTAGTCAAGAGATTTTCAATACTCTTCTCTCAATAACTGACAGACCGAGGAGAAGATCAGTGAGGTACAGAAGTCATGCAAAACACCATCAACCAACTCACAGACCACTCTACCCAACAAGTAACAGATACATTCTTTTCAAGTTTTCCTGGAATGCTGACAAACACCACATCCTGGTCTGTAAGACAAACATAATTTAAAGGATTCGAGTTAGAAAATGAAACTAAATTAGAAATCAACAACTGAATGATCTCTGCAAAATTCCCTAATATTTTGAAACTAAACAGCAGACTTCTAAATAGCACATGGGACAAAGTATTTTGAAAGGAGTGAAAGTGATAACACAATATGCCAACATTTGTGAAATGCTGTGAAAGCAATAAAGAAAGGTCTCAAAACAATGGCACCAGCCAGTGCCCTAAAAACTAAAAAAAGAAGAGCAACTGAAACAAACAGACAAAAATAATAAGATCAGAGCAGAAATTGTTTAAAAAAAAAAAAGCCAGAAAACTTAAAAAAAAAAAACCCATAAAACCAAAAGTTGGTTCTCTAGAGAAAAATCCATAAAACTGATAGATGTCTAGGTAGACAGATGGGGAAAGAGAAGACACAGAACAGCAGTATCAGGAATGGAAGGTGTGGCATCACTGGAGACGCTCAGATGTTACAGGGATAATAAAGGAATGTCGGGAACACTTTCAAGCCAATAAATCTGACAACTTAGGTCAAACAGACAAATGTTCCTGAGAGACATGAATTACCAAAGTTCGCTCAAGAAAAAACAGACAACACAAAGAGCCTACCTCTGCTCTGTTACAGATCGTGACTACGTGGATACTCGCTCACAGAGAAAACCTCAGGCCCAGACAGCTCCACTGGTGAGCTCTACCAATGTTTAGGGAAAAATTGGTATCAAATCTAAACCACTTCTTTCAGAAAACTGAAGAGGAGGAAACGGTTCTCTGCTCACTTTATGAGGCCAGTATTACCTTGGTGCCAAAACTTGAAAAAGATACTCAAAGACAACCATAGACCAGAATCACTACAGGCCAGTGTCCCATAGGTACAAACGTTCTAAGCAAGATTCTAGCACATCAAATCCAACAACATTTAAAAAGAATAATACATAATGACTATACAAGGTTTATCCCAGAAACACAAGGTTGGTTTAATATTTAAAGAACTCAATCGATGTCACCATATTCCATATTAACAAACCAAAAAAGGAACCAAATGATCAGCTCTACTGAGAGTAGAAAAAACATGCCTGATAAAATGCAACATTTATTCCTGATTAAAGACCCCTTAACAAACTAGAAATAGAAGGTCCCTTAAACTGAGAGAGGCATCTGTGAAACCCCACAGCGAGTCACACTTAATGGTGAAAGACTGACTGCTCTCCCCATGACTGCACCCAAGACAAGGAGTGTGTGCTCAGCCCCTGTGCTCCCCCCTTCTACTGGGGGGCCCATCTGGGTGCCACGGGGGAAGGAAGGACTCAAAGGCCTCTGGACTGTAAGGAAGAACGAAAACATAAACAACTTGACCATCTATAAAGAAAATTCAATGAAATTTCTAAAACAGCTATTGGAACTAATATCTCTCTATATCAGCAATGAACAACTGGAGGCTGAAACAGAAATATAACATTTAAAGCAGCATCAAAAATACAAAATACTTAAAGATAAACCTGACAAAAGATGTGTAAAGTATGCACACTGTAAAGTGCAAAGCACTGCTGAGAAAAATGAGAGCCTAAAGAAGTGGACATATCCCATGCAACCTTAATCAAAATCCAAACAAGGTTTTATGTAGAGCTGATAAGCTGATTATAAAGTTGCTATGGGCGGCTCAGTCAGTTAGCATCCGACTCTTGATTTCAGCTCAGGTCATGATCTCAGGGTATCGAGCCCCACGTTGGGCTCCACAGCTCGGCGCCAAGCAGAGTCTGCTTGTCCCTCTCCCTCTGCTCCTCACCTCACTCATGCTGTCTCTCTCTCAAATAAATAAAATCTTTAAAATTGCTGTGAAATGCAAAAAGGACCTATGTAGCCAAAACAACTTTGAGAAAGAAGCACAAAGTTGGAGAACCAATTCTACCTAATTTCAAAACTTGTAAGACTAGTAATCATGCCAGTGTGATACTGGCATCAAGACAGATAAACAGTATGGAGGTTCCTCAAAAAGTTAAAAATAGAGCTACCCTATGACCCAGCAATTGCACGACTAAGCATTTACCCAAAGGATACAAACACAGTGATCCGAAGTGGCACCTGCACCCCAATGTTCATAGCAGCAATGTCCGCAACAGCCAAACTGTGGAAGGAGCCCAGGTGTCCAGATGGATGGATAAAGAAGTGGTGTGTGTATATATATATATATGGGGTGGAGGGATGGGGTAACTGGGTGACGGGCATTAAGGGGGGTATGCGATGTAATGAGCACTGGGTGTTATATGCAACGATGAATCACTGACCTCTAACTCTGAAACTAATAATACATTATATGTTAATTAATTGAATTTAAATAAAATAAAATATTTTTAAAAAGACAGAAGGGGCGCCTGGTGGCTCAGCTGGTTAAGCGGCTGCCTTGGGCTCAGGTCATGATCCAGGGTCCTGGAATTGAGTCCCAGGTCAGGCTCCTTGCTCAGCAGGAAGCCTGCTTCTCCCTCTGCCTGCCACTCCCCCTGCTCCAAAAGAATTCAGTGGAGAAAGGATGAACTTTTCAATAGATGGTGCTGGGTATGTTACATGTTAAAAAAAATGAACTTCTATTCATACCACACATCCTACAAAAACATTAGCTCAAAATGGAATAGTCCTAAATTTAAACACTAAAACTATAAATTTTCTAAGAATACAACATAGGAGAAAATCTCTGTGACACTGACTTAGGCAAACATTTTTTAGATATAGCATCAAAAGTATGACTTAAAGAAAAGTTGATAAATATGATTTTATGGAAACTAGAATAATTTGGTCTCTGAAAGACACGGTTAAGAGAATGGAAAGAAAAACACTTTCAAATCATATATTTGATAATAATCTTACAATCAGAATACATAAATAGCTCTCAAACTCAGTAAGAAGTTAAACAACTTAGTTAAGAAATGAGAGAAGTTTATTGAAGAAGATAAGCACATGAAAAGATGCTCAACTTCCTTAGTCACTGGGGAAATACAAATTAAAACCACAAGGAGACACTCTGCACACCTTCAGAAAGCCTGGAACTGCTCCTTTCTCAGTGCTGGTGAGGGTGAGGAGGGACCCGAACCACATCCCCCCTTGGTGGGAGTATAAAAGGGCATAAGCACTTCGGAAAGGTGTGACAGTGTTCCGATAAACAACGACCTGCACCTGCCTGAAGACCCACCCTTCATACTCCTAGGTGTTTACCTAAGAGAAAAGGAAGGAATGTCCATACAAAGGCTTGTACACAAATGTTCTTAGCAGCTTCCTTTGAAAAGCAGTAAAAGACTGGAAACAACCCAAATGTCATCAACAGTTGGACAGACACACAAGTTGTGGTTTATCCCACAACCCATTACCACTTAGCAATGAAAAGGATGACCTACCGATAAACTCAACAAACATGGATGAATCTCAAAACAGTTATGCTGAATGAAATAAGCTAGACAAAAACTACATATCTTGGGGCGCCTGGGTGGCGCAGTCGTTAGGCATCTGCCTTCATTCGGCTCAGGGCATGATCCCAACGTTCTGGGATCGAGCCCCACATCAGGCTCCTCCGCTAGGAGCCTGCTTCTTCCTCTCCCACTCCCCCTGCTTGTGTTCCCTCTCTCGCTGGCTGTCTCTCTCTGTCAAATAAATAAATAAAAAATCTTAAAAAAAAACTACATATCTTATGATTTTGGTAAAATCCTAGAAAATGCAAACTAATCTATATTGGCAGAGTGCATATCAATGGTTGCCTGGGATGGGACGGGGGAAAGGCAGGGATTATCAAGGGCACCAGGATGCCAGGAGGGTGCTGGGTAGGCTTGTTACCCTCCCAGTGGCAAGGGCTGCATGCATGTAAACCACTCCAAAACTCATCAAACTGTATCTTTCAAACACACAGTTGATGCCAATTATACCTCAATGAAGCTTTGAAAAACCACTGCAAGGTACTTTAAAAAGAAAAGATATCATTCTCATTAAAAAGTAACATTTGCTCATTGTGGGGAATTCCAAAAATCCACACAAACCTCAGAGAAATTAAAGCTACGACCCACAGAGGTGGCCACGTAATTTAGTGGCTCTAAGCAGACAGAAGCTCCCTATCTATGAAGCCTTACACAGTAAGCACACCTGCATCCCACCTCGGAGACCTGACTGGGTAGGTGGCCCTGGCTGGTGTCTCTGAAAAACACAAAGACGAAAACCGTCCACCAGTGACTCCTGAAGACTCTATCAAGATTCCTCAATCCCACCCCCACCCCCCAAAGAATTCTTCCTTCCCAGATGAGAATCGCCATTTTAACCCCCACGCTTCACACAAATCAGCAAGCTGGAGAGGCTGCGTGCGCACGCCCGGTGTGCGGTCTTCTGTGACGCGCCGATCCGTGGTCCCCTCTGACCATCTATTCACAGACGAGCTCTACGAACAGCTACAAGACTAAGCTGTACTTAGACGGATTTTCTAGTATTTCATTCAGGAGTTTCGCATCTTCAGTCACAGGTCATGCCGTCTGTGGTTTTCTTTTTATTTGTGCCTCCTTGTCCAGTGTTGGAATGAGGTCAACTGCTCTTTCCTGTGACCTGGAAAGTTCATATGGAAAAGGAATGATAGGCTCTGTGGCAGACTGATTAAACTCTGTGAACTTGCTGGAAGGTAATTTGTTGATAGCATTTTCAATGTCTTTGCTGAAAATTTCCTTTGGCAGATTTTTGTATTTCTGTTGGGGTGAATGTTGGCAATTTACATCTTGCTTGTCCTTGTGTTGCTGTTGTTGCTGGCATTCTCAAATTTATCAGCATGGAGTTGAATAAAGAATTCTCTTGGGGCGCCTGGGTGGCACAGCGGTTAAGCGTCTGCCTTCAGCTCAGGGCGTGGTCCCGGCGTTCTGGGATCGAGTCCCACATCAGGCTCCTCTGCTATGAGCCTGCTTCTTCCTCTCCCACTCCCCGCTTGTGTTCCCTCTCTCGCTGGCTGTCTCTATCTCTATCGAATAAATAAATAAAATCTTTAAAAAAAAAAGAAAGAATTCTCTTAAAATTCCGATGCCTGCTTCCCTGTCTGCAGATACACCAATTCCTACGTTACTTTTATCTGACATCATGTTTTTATCTGATGGTACTAGATTCTTTTACTGTTCTTACCCATCAACACATTTTAGTTTTATAGATGGCCTATAATCTTGTTCCTTGTTCCGCCCTTCCCTCTTGCTTCCTGTCTCTTTTTCTTCCTTCTTCCTGTAGTTAGCCTCTTACTTAGCTCTGCGGTAGTTTTCCTTCTCGATTCTGGGCCAAATGCTTAGCTCACTGTTTTTCATTCATTCATTCAGGGCCATGCACGATTCTGCCAAGAGAAACCGTGGCTGTGCCCCATCATTTTTGATATGTGTATTCTAGGAATCCAGCTTCAGTGCTGGGTTCTTCTCTGATCAAAGAATTACGAAGAGAGTCTGAACTCCAAGAAACTGAGGACTTTTGGTTTTAATTTCAACTCTTTATAGCTAACTTTAAGTTTTAGGGTCTGCAGTAAGAGAAAGTAACCTGTACAGTTTAATGAGTCTGGATTTAATTACCTATGACCCTGACCATGTGATGTGGTGCGACAGACCTGAGAGGACAGTGTGAATCCTGTTATTAAGTCCAAGCCATTTCAAGCCTCAGCTTCAAGCGGGTTCTCTGTCCCATCTCACACCAACTGCTCAAAATCATACCAGTGTTGGGTTAAAAGCTGGCAGTGCTGTTCAGTCTGAGTCCAAAGGCCTGACAACCCGGACAGATGGGATTCTCCTAGTCCAATGGGAGAGGGTGAGATAGGACGTCCCAGCTCAATCAGTGAGGCAGGAAAAAAGAGGTAAATTCCTTGTTCCTCCACTTTTTGTTCCCCGCTCTTTGTCCCTCAACAGGTTCAAAGACGCCCACCCCCATTGGGGAGGGCAACTTGCTTTACTGCGTCTACTGATTCAAGTGCTAATCTCAGGCTGCAAACACCCTAACAGATGGAAATACTGTCTAATTTGGGTGCCCCTGGCCACTCAATTTGACACATAATATTGGCCATTACAGTACATTCGTTTACCCTTCCTTTCTTAAATAGCTTTTTGTGTTTCCTGGAGTTTCCATTTTCCTTTTTTAAAAATTGTTCACAAATTAACATTTACTTTCACATTATCACAAAGACCATTTAGTTTCTCAGGCTATTTGTTAAAATGCATTCGCTTTCTTCTGAAAAACGCTCTTTTTAGAGCTCTCTGATACGATTCTCTGTTCTAACTTGGACTTGTTACATTTTACCTTGCTGATAAGTTATCTTTTTCATTGTATTCTTGGATTTACAAAGTATTCTTTCTTTCTTGGATTCCATATTTTTCTTTCTTAGATGTCTTTTTCATTTTGCTGGAGTATCCTTTTTTTTCCTCAAAAAATATATATATTGGAAAGAAACTCTCTGAATCCTTGGATATCTGAAAATTATCACTTTGTCCTAATGCTTAATATTTGGTTGGTTAAATAAGAAATTCTACAAAAACCATTTTCTCTTCAGCTCTGGCTTCCAGTGTCCCTGATAAGTGTTATATAAATCTGATACTTATTGTAGTTAATTCAGAAGCTTTTAGCATCTTCTCTTTATTCCTTTGCTATTCTGAAATTCATAAGGATGTGCTAGTAATGGATTTTTAAAAATTAATTCTGCTCACTACCCAGTGCATTCTTTCCATTGCAGTACTCATGGTTTTCTTCAGTACCCCTAATTTTCTTCTATCACCTCCTCCTCTCTGTTTTCTAGTTCTGAAATGCTTCCAGATAGAGATCGGATTAACTTTCTACATCTCCTAACTCTTCACATTTTATACTTTTCTGCTTTGAGTTATCAGAGATGTATTTGATGTACCTTCCTCTCCCCTCCCAAGAATCACACTCTACGAGGGAGAGTTTCGTTCTGCTTACTACTCATCCCAACATCCAGAACGGTGCCTATTACACACTTAACTGGTGTTTGTGGAATGAATGCTTTCTAGACCTTCGAACTGATACTTGCTTTCCACACTCACAGAACACTATGTATACTGATAAGGCTTGTTATTTCTATTCTCTTCTGTTTCCTGAATTAGGTTTATTTTCTCTTAGCTGTCCTATTTTCTCACATAGATCATTCACTTTTGCGTTGTTTATTTCCCTCAAATGATAATGGTTGTTCATTCATGTTTGTGAATAAAAGTCCCGGTTGATTAATTTGGGTGGCTGGCATGGTTTCTTCTACCTGTTTCCTGGCTGTGTACATGATTCCAGGGAAAGCCTAGAGGGAAAGCCATGTCCAGCCAGGACCCACATCGCCTTCTAGACCAAGAGTCTGGAGGTCCAGCCCAGTCCTTGCTTGGCTGTTGGGATGGTCAGGGGACCCTAACCACTTACAGAGTAACCCACCATGGGTGAGACTCCCTCAGAAGAAACAGCTGGCCTCTCCCTAGATGTCATTAGGCCATGGGACACCAAGGCACCGTAAGGAGTTAAACATAGTCCTGATATCACCTTTTTCTCATTTTACTGGTTCTCTGTTATCAGGAACTCATCCCTTATGCTCTGGATTTCTGTCAGGGTGTCTGGTAGTGTCACTCGTACACCTGTTCTATCTCCGGTACCTGCCGGGCTCGGAGGTGCTCCAGGTCACTGAGCTCATTCAAGGGCACGGCCCTTCAAGTAGACACAATCAGGGAGGGTTTCTTGGGGGTCTGGTGTGGAGGTGGGGACCTGTTTAGGAACAACTGGTGGGGAATCTCTGACCATAATGGAATTGAATCTTTCACAAATAAATGGATAATGCTTGTATTATCTTCCTTTGCAATTCTATTACTTCTTTACGATAGGTCAAAATAGAGGATTATTTTTGAACGATACTAGAATCTTAGAATTACAACATTTTGCATATTAAAACTAGAAAGAGTCAACTGAGAAAATAAGACCTTAAAGTACAAATCATTTTTAGATTTTAAACTAAATAAAGTGCCATCTTGAGCAAGAATGAAGAAAATAAGGTGAAAAGAAATAACCAGCCTGAAGTTTCCATGCAAACTATATGCTTTTTCTGGGACAGAAATCCCCCAAACGGTCACAAGAGCCTATGTCTGTGAGTCCCTGGGGCCATCACACCGTGGGGACGGACACCAATGAGGAGCTTATCTTTCCGGGGCCACAAAGCAAGAACTAGGGTAATGAGTCGATCATCGGCCGTGGTGCAGAAACCAATAAAAGCGGGTGCAGCTTGGCTGGTCATGAGAGTCCCACAGCCGCTGTAAACTAAGTGTGCTGAATCCAAACTTCTAGAGCAAAACCACGAACTGTGAGCCGGCCTGACGACTGACACAATGAACAACCGAGAGCTAGCTGGCACTGGTCCTGCTTAGTTCCCTTCAAAACGATTTTCTGTGGTTTCTCCTATACTAACGGATAACCAAAGCCGAGTTACGTATATAATGGCTAGTAAGAGGCACTTAGGGTCACTACGGGTTCCTGTTACAGACACTGTTAGCCATTTGTTAGTTGACTAGAAAAATGTGTCGTTTACAGTCTCAGTGGAGGTGGCCTCTGTTCTGCAAATAATCCAAGACCTGGGAAGGAATCCGTGCGGAAACTGCGTGTGCGGCCACCAGCAGTGATGATACTGGGGCCTGAGCCAGTCTGCAGACCCCGAGGGTCCGAAAGGCTGTGAAACAACCTGCTATTTACGCTGGGAGCAGAGCACCTGTGAGACTGTCATTCTGATTTTCACTAAGGAAGACAACTCTTGAGCTGACAGGGAAGTGAATGAGGGCAGCGGCAGGGCAGCAAGGCCTGGGCTCCTCTTGGCCGGGGCCCCGCCTCGTCTTCCTGTGTGGCCTCTAACCCCGGCCAGGTCCCTCCACACCAGCGCCTCTGGCCAAACAAGGCTTCCTTCTTGGAACTCGACCTTGGGGTTTTACAACACCAACTTCGGGGAAGAGCCTGAGCGCTCTAGCCCAGAGTGATGAGTGTGATGCTGACAGCCTGGGGGAGCACCCGTCACGCAGACCCAGGGACGCAGGCAGGATTCTCACCCAGACTCTGCATTCCTCAGGCAATATGGGGCTGGGTGTATTGAGTTCTAAAGTTTCCACCTGCCAACAGGCCACGGGGGTGACAGGAGAAGGGCCTCTGACTTTGGATGCAGGAGGGAGGAGGCCAGCAGCGCAGATGTCTCTGTTCCGTGTGTGCTCAGGGTGGGGGGGTTCAGGGGCTGCTCCCCCTGTGAGGAGTGATGGGAGGGAGTGTCTATGCCCTAGCACATGGTTTGAAAATAACACTCTATCCAGCGTAACAACTTATTTCTGAAAAATCTTCAACGATGTCAATTAAATAAGGAACTACTTTACCACTAAAGACCCCCACAGGGAGAATTTCTAAAAAACAACAGGCAAGCCACATCCACGGGAACTTAAGAGTTTAGAAGACACTTCCAGGTCATCTGGGTGGTCTCCCACGAGAAGCTGCTGTCACCATGTCCACAGCAGGCACCGGCGTCACTCCAACTAGAGCACTTCCTGTCACCAGGGGCACTGAGCTCCTGTCAGGAAACTCTTTCCGAGGCCGCTCCAGCCCCTCTGCCCACGAGGAGCGGGTACATGGCTTCCCGCTGGTGGAAGGCGTGCACGTCTCGCCTGGCGGGCCAGCAGCACCCGTTTTCTTTCTGCCACACGCTCTTCCCCTGCCTTCCCACAGGCCCCGCACTGACTGGGTTCACAAGAACCCACTCGCTCCCTCGGCGCTGCCCTGGCGGTCACGCTCTGTGCCCATGCTGGCAGCGCAGCCGGCCAGGACCCCCGGACCCTGGAAAGGTTCAGACTGCTGTGTGTCTCCTGAGGCCTCGGCATCACGGGAAGGCAGCCGGGCCAGCGCAGATGCTCAGACTCAGGGGCCGACAGATGCACCTCGGAAGCCAGAACTGGTCTGAAGCTCGCAGGCACCAGATGAGAAACTAATCCGGAAAGAAGATACGGGAAGTCAAAAGGCTTCCGTGTCCAAAGCGCCAGGGAAGGGTGTCATGCGTGTGCTTGTGGCCCCATGGAGGCAGCTTGCCACTGAGAAGTTCTTTCTTCTCATAAAAATCTACTTTCTATGCTGAAAGGAAAATGACATTCTTCTCATCTGTCCTTGGTGGCATCAAGGATGCCAGCCCAGCACGACACCTTCTGCTGAAGCCCACCTGGGTCCGCTCTGGTCTTCGCTTAATGGGCGGTTCCCTGCGCAGCACTGATGGCCATGCCTGTTCCTCCCTGGGGACACTGCCAACCTCCGTGCTGCGTGCCGTCATCCTCCCATAACACAGAAACCATCTATGATAAATAGGGAGGTGAAAGGGCAGGACAAACACCCGCGAACTGTAATAAATACACACGCACCACATATCCACATGACCCGAAGGAAACAACCCTCCATGTCCCTCGTTAAATGTAAGACTTCCCTCGCAAGAAAGTTTTAAGGGCTTTGCCGTGGGGCCCACTCTATAGGAGTGTGACCTCCCAAACGTAAGAGGTCAGTACTCTGCTCTAGGCCACCCTGCTTGAGTGTTTCTGTCCGGGGTAATACCCGCCATGTCATCTGCCTGAGATTGCAGTGCAGGCCCTCGATGTTGCGCTGGTCCACGGACAGAGTGGCACCCGTGCCTCCCCCCTGCTGGTGCCTGTGCCCCTCCACCCGCCCCTTTCTGACCACCAGAGATTGAAGACATCTTCTCCAAAGCTGATTGCTGCACAGACTTGAGCTCTTTTCAAGGAAAAACACCACCACGGTTTCCAAAGTAAAGCATCATCCAAAGTAAAATATCTCAGACAGTTTGCATTTTGAAACGGATTTTGCTGGCAGAGTGATGCTGTCCAGTGGCTCAGCGTTCAAGAAATACTCTGAAACCCGAAACCCCAGTGCTGCCCCTGTATTTCACAGAATTCCCGCGCACTTGTCCAGAAGGATCGCACCCGGCACCGGCGCGGCCCCGTCGCAGGGAAGACCAGGGAACTGGGCTGTCACAGCTGCCAACGAGGCAGAGCAGCAGCAAGGCCAGCCTGGCTCCCCGGCAGGCCCGCAGCATCCCCAGGCACACATCCACCAAAACTGCACGGGAGTGAAAGTGATGCTGGGGAGACGAGAACGAAGAGAAGACTTACTCTGTGACAGACTTGGTCTTCGTAACAAGTACACAAAGGACGACTTCAGGGTCTCTACCTCACAAACACTGTTTCCACTATCTTTTCATAGGTGTACGTATACTTAGTATATACACGCTATGATAAAAACACACCTGACGTTTGTGAGTGAGCTTTCCTCTCAATATCTTGGCACAATCCCGCAGCCACAGGACCCGGCTTGGCGCGTGTTAGCCCTGGACGCAACACTAGCCAGCGAGGCGCTAGTCAGCTACGTCTGAGCACCTCTCCTGCGCCAGGCGTGAAAGACAGCTGGCAGCTGAAAGGAAACAGACCACGGAGGCCACACGGGGAAAGCTATTTTCGGTGTCATGGGAAACTCACGTTCTAACACACGACAGAATACTTACGCTTCTCTCCTCTCTTCCAGTCGAGGCTCCAAGCACGCGGACGCTTGACTGCAATCACTATCAAGTTTTAGCAGAGTCAGTATTTTTTCGTAAAAGTTAGAGAGCTGTAAAATGTGATTGGAAACGACCACGGGTTTTCTGCATTCTGCATAATTTATGTGCTCTAACAAACATGCCTTCAAGTCCAAGGCCACACTGCTCTTCTCCAGTTAAAGGCGAGTGAACAGCCAAGCACCACAGCAAGGCAGCAGGCACGCACACCCCAAAGAAACACACGTCACAGTCTGGGATTACGGTTTTAGTTCTGAGCTTTAAAAAAGTGAGTAAAACGGTATTTTCAAAAGGATAAAAATACCTTAACTGTGTCCTTTAAAGAGGGGTGAACTGAGAAGTCAGGACCCTTGCATTCAAGAGTTCTTGCTCCCCTCACTGGCCACCACTGAGATGCTAAAGGGAATATAGCACACGAGCCCGTGACCACGGGCACTCAGGGCCGGTGCAAGGCCCCACCGCCGCATCACTGACCCATCCCAGGGCGCACAACTCCACTCCCAACCTCCCTCTGCGGGTGGCAGCTCAGCACAGACAGACCGGCCCCGCTCCAGCCCGGACGGCCGACCCCAGCACACGTTCCGTGGCATCTGTGTCTCCCCCACCGACAAGGACTTGCACACATACATACAAGGGAAAGGAAAACAGGCCAAGTCTGGGCTGCAATTTACCTATGAAAGGCAAGGTTTTCGATCAGTAAAGAGATGAACTGTGTGAGGACCCGCTTGCGCGGCCCGGAGGCCCTGGGCCGCGGCCTCCCGCCCTCTGCCCTGACAGAGAGCAGCTTCCCGAGGGCACTTCCCCGTGGGAGGCCCCGACGCGGCCCCGCAAGGTGACGGACACTGACACGGCCACACTCAGAGGTACTTGCCGCTGAGGAGGGGCTTGCTGAGTGTGTACAGCGGGGGCAGGTCTTCTATGTTGGAGATCCGCTGGTACATGGCCCTGGAGAGGTGGTCGCCGTGGTAGAGGCTGCCCAGGATGATGCTGGAGAAGTAGATCGGCTCCACGAAGATGCTGAGCAGGGACCCCTGCACGCCCACCACGTTCCACCTGGAGGCAGAGGGAACACACTCTTGAGTGGGAGAGGGGGTGTGCGTGCTGGAGGGCGCCAACCCAGCGTGCCGCACAGCTGCCGGGTGCACAGACGCACCACGGTGACCAAACCCCAGCAGCTAGGAAGAGGCAGCACGTAACCAGAATTGACACGGACGAGACCCGCTCAACGACTCTTCTAAACTGTGGAACGGCTCTCGCCATGCTATCTCCCGCGACACATTACTGAGGCTTAGTGCTCAGAAAGGGTCCGTGAGCCACGTGTCTTGGGAGAAAAATCAAAAGAGCAAGTAAATTTTTATTACTTCCAATAAAAATAACTGCAAAGGAGACCTTGAAAACTTCAGATTGGTTGCTTCCTGCCCCTTGGCAACAATCAGGGCCGAGCCTGGTTTGACACGTGGAGGGAGGCTCAGCCAAGAGGGGAGGGCGAACTCCCTGCCGCCCCGGGTCCCTAGTCACGGAGCTGTTCCCGTCACTGTCAACCTAGGCTTTCTGCTCCAGCGCACCTACGCTCTCACTAGCACACCCCTGCCCCCTTCCTGAGTCCCACGAACAGCAGGAGGATGTCTCGCAGGAGCCCATGGTGCTGGGCGCCAAGGCCACGGGACAAGGGAAGGCACGGCCCACGTGTTCCTGGGGCCAGGGGGCTGTCTGGACGAAGGGCAAGCAGTAACAAGGCAAACAGATGATCAAGAACATAAATGGAGATGAAGTCAATTGGAGGGAAAGCAGGATTCCAAGAAGGGGAAAAGGGGGTGCCAACTTCAGGGAGAGGCCCAGTCAGACCCAGGAGGGGGTGCAGTGGCAGCCAGGAGGAAGGCCAGAGGAAGGCAGGTCAGGGCCAACCTGAGCAGCCTGAGGCCAGCAGGAAGCCACTGAAGGACTTTGGACAAGGCAGCAGTACACCATCTGATTTAATGGAAATGTTTTTTGGAGACGACTCACCTCCATGTTCCTCTGCCTATGAGCAAGGAGCTACAGGAGGAGGCTGTCGGGGGGCCGCCTTGGCGGCAACACAGGTCAGAAATGAGGGGGGACAGGGAGGCCCATCTCAGAGGCACCCTGGGCTCAGGTTCGGGGGGGCTGCAGGGTCTGGACAGGCTGGGGGGGTGGGGCAGGGGTGGGGTGCAGAGCCCCTCCCCACCCTCTCTGCAGCACCCTCACTGCAAGGCCACCCAGGCCACCTTGGCTGCACCCGTGTTTGTACTTTGGGCCACGTCCAGCGGCTCCCTCGGCCCTCGTGGAAAGGGACAGACGGTAGTGGCCAGCGGGTCAATGATGACAACCGGGGGTGGAACAAGGTCCACTGCCCAAACTCCTGACCTATCCAGCTCCACGCTCTGTGCTGGGGCCAAACCCGCAGAGTCACAGGCAGGTGGCTAGCAAAGCTGGGGGCCTCCTGTCAGAACAGGCCCAGGAGGCACCTCCTCGCCACTGCCCCTCCTGGACCACAGTTCTCGAGTCACAGGTCCCCACCTGCTTCATCGCTGTCTCCCAAGGTGACCACGACCGCCACCCCCAATGGCCCATCCCTAGAGAGCCGCCTTGGTACCCTGTGCACACGGGCCAGGCCAGGACACTCCTGTGCACAAAACCCTCCAACGCTCCCATCTTCTCTCTAGAAAACACCATCATTCCGAAGGCCTCCTCCAGACCCATCTGGCCTGGCTGCCCCTCCCCCCTCCCATGCTTGGGCCACCAGGGGTAAGGGGGCTTCTGGCTGCTTCTCCCAGGCCCTCCAGCCTGGAACCCTTCCCTAGCAGCCTCCTGGCCACAGTGACCCCACCTCTCTGTCTCTGCAGGAAGTCCCTCTCCATGGGGCCTCCCAGCCTCCGCCTGAGTGCCCTCCAGTGCTGACCTCCTGCATCATCTACGGGTCTACGTGCCATTATTTGTCTCCACTGCCACCTCCCAGAAGGCAAGCTCCATGAGGGAGGGGCTTCTGTTTTCCGCCCTGAGACAGCCTGGCACTTAAACCATATGCCTGGAGGTACAATGAACACGCGCTGAAAGGATGAGTCCCCAGCCCACACGTTCCTTCTACCCTCTGAAAAGGAAGTGCAAACAGATTTCCCTATTTTACAAGAAAAAGCATGAAATGGCTCCATGCTTACAAAAACCACAAGGCACCCCTTCTTATGCAAATTCAAGCCTATATAGGGGTCTAGACCATCTCTAAGGGGAATTCAGCCTCCCAGGGCAAACTTCAAAACCGTGGTCTTGCAGAACCCTGTATTTGTGCCGAGTCATTAATTCTGAACACAGGCTTCCTGAAAGAGTTCTGGCAGCCACGATCACTCTGTGGAGGCCCTGGGTGGGAACGCATGGGACACCAGCCACTCCTGCAGATGCGCTCCTGCCAGTGCTCCTTACGGGGAAGGCTGGGAGGGTGGGTGCAGCCAGGCTCCCAGCACCCAATGTCCCGGAGCAAACCTCTGCAAAGACTCAGCAGAATGCTGGGTGATCCTAGCAAGAACCACGCGGGTGCCAAGGTGCAACGGCCTCTCTCTCCCCTCCCCATGTGATTTCTGGGAGGCCAGGGCTCAGAGCACCACTGCCCAGCTGGGTGCCCTGGTGCAGCTTCCCCGAGCCCACCCACAGCCTCCAGGGATGCACACGGGCCCCCTCTTCCCAATGCCCTGCTCCCCATTCTGGGCTGCCTCTGAGTCTGCCCACACCGGAAAAGCAGAGGGCGGCAGGCCCCTCCCTCGACTCAGTAAGAGGTCCCTGCTTCCTCCCTTCCTCCCTCCACGCAGCTGAGGGCACAGAGGCTGTGGTCTTGGGAACCGAGACCCCACTCCTTCTTGACAGGACTTGCCATGCATCCCCCCCCACCCCCCGTGGCTACACTCTCATCACTGGCCCCCACCAGACAGATGGACGGCACCTGGTGACCCTCAGCTGCAGCGCTGCTCCTTCCTCCCCACGCCCAGCCCGCCCACTGCCCTGATCCTGTGCTCTTCCGTCCAAAGGGGACGGGAGCGCAAATGGCTGTGCCCCTCTGTAAGGGATATGGTGCAGCCTTGACTTCCAGAGCGGCCACCCAGGATGCTCTCATTCCCTCGGGGCAGGGGCAGGACTGCAGCCACCTGGCAGCACCCTGCCACAACAGCATTTCTGGACGACCCTTCTCGCCCCCGCCCCAACCACGTGCTGGCATGACACCAAGTAACAACCCCTTTCAAGCATACCTGAGCCTATGCTATGGAGGTGACTCTAGGAGGCTGGGGGCTGGTCCAGGGGATTAGAGGCCCACCCCCCACCCCGACCCCCACCCCCAGTGCGGGGGAGGGTGGAGGGCTGGAGGCTGCGTTAGTCACCCGTGACCAGGGACTTCTGCACAACGGCCCCCAGCGGAGGGGCTCACAGCCGGGTGCAGAGGGGAGGTGTGCGGGACAGCAGAGATGCACTCCAGCCCCAAACTCTTCTCCTGGGCGTCCCTTCCACCTAGCTGTTCCCCAGCTGTATTCCTGCCAATAAACTGGTAAGTGCTAAGTAAACTGTCTTCCCTGAGCTCTTTGAGCTATATTAGCAAATTACTGAACCCAAGGAGGGGGTCCTGGAAATCCCTGATGCGTTTATTCATGTTTTTCTTTCTAATTTGGGCCTTTTATCCTTAAGAAACCTGCTTAAGTGGAGGCCACAAAACTTGCCAGCGGCCTCGGCCTCGCTTCACACTCAGGTCCCTCATCTTCCTGGAATGCGCTTCTGGGGGCAGAAGTCAAGGGCCTGCTTCTCTTTGTGCATAAACACACTCCCTCGGTCCGGTCGGTCCAGGGCTGTTGGCGGACCACAGATCCCACATGCAGCAGGCTGTGGTGGCAGGCCCACGCTTCTTCCCCCCTCCTGCCTCAGAAGGCACTGTGAGCCTGCTAGCCCCAGCTTCCTGCACAGCGAGACGTGGCCCTGGACAGAGTTCTGGAAGAGGAAACACAGCTGTCTCATGTGACCAGGCCAGCGGCTCTGGAGGCACGGCCCTCCTGCCTGTCCTCCCTCCTGCTGCAGAAGCTCAGACAAGGCGCCGGGGGTTTGGTGGACACCGCAGGACCTTGAGGACAGAAGGTGCCTCCTGGATGCGGCAGGAAGATGGAATCCAGACGAACCACCTACTGTTGGACCTGACTCTCTGAGACAGAAATAAACTTCCGTCTTGTTTACATTCGTCTAAACACAGGCGACCCGACCGCCTGTCACCAGCAGTCTTACACCTGCCATCCCAATGCCCTGATCGGACTTTAGAGGGCCATGAAAAAACAATGACATTTCATTAAAATTGCATTAAAGTTACAGCTTCATAAGAAACTGACCAGACTGTTACAAGCACAGGACTGGATTTGGTGTGTGTGTGTGTGTGTGTGTTTTCACGACTGGGGGTGGCTTGTCACCGTGCTGCTCTTTCCCAGCCTTGCTGGTCTGGGGATAAAGATGGTCATGATCCCACAAAGAGAGCTGGGGCTCTGTCCCTAGTCTTCTGATCCCTAAAATGGGATTCCTGGCTCGGCAAGCGTGCGGAGATCTCACGGACAAGCTGTCCAGGAGAGTAGTTCCCCTTCTCCACAGGCCTCTCCTTTCTCCGATTTTCTTCAGCTGATTTCCTGCTGGGGGCGTGGGCGTGGGCGTGACGGGTGGAGTATTTGTAACAGCTCCAGATCCAGATTCTGCTAACGTCCTCCACTGATGCCGAGTCAACGTCGGGAACGGATGCTTTTCTAAAAGGTTTGCGTAACCCTGTGTCATACTGGTGATGACGTCGCCCGCAATCCCACACACAACTGCCTATAGCATGTTTTAGCGTCGAGTCTGTCCCGGACTGTCCCCCGTTCCATCCCCGGCACGGCTGGGCCGGCCCTCTCTGATCCTGTCAACCTTGCCAGCTCTGCTCCTGTCATCGTCCTTTCCAAAGAACCAACACAGGGGTTTGCAGCACACTGTGCATATGAAGGCACACATGGTGGTAAGAGGTCTGTAGGCGTGCTGTTTTAGGCTCCATGCCCAGCGCAGAGCCTAGCATGGGGCTCAAACTCACAACCCTGAGATCAAGACCTGAGCTGAGATCAAGAGTTGGACATTTAACCAAGACTGAGCCACTCAGTTGCCCCAAGAGGCGACTTCTGTGTGTGCCCTTGAGATCATCACCCCCAAAGTCCTCTCAGACTTGTCCTATGCCCGCTCTGCTGCCCCTCCTCCTCGGCCCCTCCCTGGGCAGCACTGGGCTGCTCTCTGTCACTGGAGGTTGGTGTGCACTCTCTAGGGTTCTGTACACGGAACCACCCAGTGAGCACTCCTGTGCGTCTGGTTTCTCTCACTTCGCATCATCATTTTGACGTTCTCCCATGGTGCACTGGATATCACTGTTCATTCTTTTTTCCCAAGGAGTAACCCACTTGTGGACACACCACCACATGTTTATCTGACTATTACAAAGACGGCTGCTAGGCACACTCGTGTGTGACTCTGGACATGCGCTAGGCACATCGTTAGCTTTTTAAGACACTGCCGAACTCTTCACAAGTGACTGTGCCGTTTGCATGCCCGCCCTTGGCAGCCAAGGGCACCGGTCCCCGGCATCACTGTCCGCACCTCACGGGCCCAGCATTCTGACGGGTGTGCTTTTGTGCTTCACGTGCATCTCCCAGAGAGGACGGCGTTGAGAGTCTTGTCACGTGCTTCTCTGACATCTTTGATGACGTGTCCATTCAAATATTTTGCCCATTTTAAAATTGCTTTATTCCCGTGTTGTTTTGAGAGTCTAAATTTTAATATCGCATACAGGCCCTTTATCAGATACCTGAATTGTGAATATTTTCTCCTAGTCAGCGACTTTATTTTTCGTTCTTTTAATGGTGTGTTTAAAAGAGAAGTAATTTTGATATGATGGAGTTGAGTGCTTTTGGTGTTTTACCTCAGACGGTGCCTACCGCACCTGCCGGCGTCTTCCCTTGCTTTCTTCTACAACTTCTGCACATTTCAGACTATGATCCATTCTGAGTTAACTTTTGTATATGGTGTAAAGTATGAAGTTCATTTGTTTGCTTTTACACAGAGATGTCCAATTGTCCCAGCACCACTTGTTAAAAAGACTTTTTTCCCCCCTGAACTACCATTGCACTTTGGTCAAAAGTCAGTGTGACTAACAAGGAACAAGTGGAATTTGAAATTATAAAACATAATACCATTTACAGTAATGACTCCAAAAATTAAATACTTAGGCATAAATCTAACAAAATACATACAAGATCTCTATGAGGAAAACTACCAAACTCTGAAAAAAGAATCAAAGAAATAAATGGGAGAGATATTCCATGTTCATGGATAGGAACACTCAATATTGTCAGGATGTCAGCTCTTCCCAACTTCATATAGATTCAATGAGTCTCAATCAAAATACCTGTAAGGTGTTTTGCAGGTACTGACAAACGAATTTTAAAGTTCAAATGGAGGAAGAAGACCCAGAATAAGCAACACAACACTGGAGGAGAACCATGTTGAGGGACTGACACTATGTGGCTTCAAGACTTACTACAAAGCTACAGTAATTGTGATATTATGATTTATAAGAACTATGTTTTGGCCTTATATATATATTTGGTCTTCATCCATGGTTCCTGGCTCATGGCTCCTAAAACCCTTAGAATTTCTTGAGTGATGAGAAACTTATAGGTATCTTTTGCTATGCTAATGAGGTGACTTTCAGAAAGCACCTTAGGATGAGGGTTGGTTTAGAGGGGTGGAACTTCCAGTCCCAAACCCCTGATCTCCAGGAAGCAGAGAAAGGCTAGAGATTGAGTTAATCACCAATGGCCCATGATCTGGGGTGTCTGGCTGGCTCAGTTGGTGGAGCATGTGACCCTTGATCTTGGGATTGTGAGTTTGAACCCCACATTGGGTATATAGATTACTTAAGAAATTTTTTAAAATTTTCAAAAATCACCAATGGTCAATGATTTAATGAATTGTGCCTATGTAACGAAGTTTCCATAAAAACCCCAAAGGACAGGATTTGAAGCTTCCGGGGTGGTGGACACATGGATGTGAGGAGAGGGCTCGTAAGCTCCTTGACCCTCTCCCCGTGACCTGCCCTCTACACGTCTTCATCTGGCTGTTCCCGAGTTACATCCTTTCCTAATAAGCTGGCGATGTCGTGAGTAAAATGTTCCTCTGAGATCTGTGACTTGCTCTAGCAAATTAACTGAACTCGGGGAGGAGGTCCCGAGAACTCCAATCTGTGCCTGGTTGGCCAGAAGCACAGGCAAATTGTGGGACACCCAGCTGGTGCTGAGGATGCTTTGTCAGATGCGTGAGGGCCAATCCCTCCCACACACATACAGTGGAACTAGATTCAAAACCCAAATGGTAATCAAGACAGTGCAGTACGGGCAAAATAAACGACAAACAGATCAAGGCGACAGAATAGAGAGCCCCAAAACAGACCCACATAGGTGCAGTGAGCGGATCCTTGACAAAAAACAGAAGCAACAAAAGGGAGCAACCAGAGTCTCTTCAACAAGTGGCGCTGGAACAACTGAGGATCCACATGCAAAAAAATGAATCTAGGGGCGCCTGGGTGGTGCAGTCGTTAAGCGTCTGCCTTCGGCTCAGGGCGTGATCCCGGCGTGATGGGATTGAGTCCCACATCAGGCTCTCCTCTGGGAGCCTGCTTCTTCCTCTCCCACTCCCCCTGCTTGTGTTCCCTCTCTCGCTGGCTGTCTCTATCTCTGTCAAATAAATAAATAAAATCTTTAAAAAATATATATATAAAAAAATAATCTAGACACAGACCTAACACCCTTCACAAAAATAATTCACAATGGATCACAGACCTAAATGTAGAATGCAAAACTATGAAACTCCTAGAAAACAACACAGGAGAAAATTTAGATGACCCTGGGTTTGGTGATGACTTTTTACATGCAACACCAAAGGCACAATCCATGAAAGAAATACTGATAGGTTGGACCACATAAAAATGTAAAACTTCTGCTTGGCTAAAAACAATATCTGCAGAATAAGACAAGCCACAGACGGGGAGAAAATCCTGCAGAAGATACGTCTGATAAAGGACTGTTATCTAAAATACATGAAAAAAATTCTTAAAACCCAAAAAGAGGGGCGCCTAGGTGGCACAGCGGTTAAGCATCTGCCTTTGGCTCAGGGCGTGATCCCGGAGTCCTGGGATCAAGCCCCACATCGGGCTTCTCCGCTGGGAGCCTGCTTCTTCCTCTCCCACTCCCCCGCCTGTGTTCCCTCTCTTGCTGGTTGTCTCTTTCTCTGTCAAATAAATAAATAAATAAAATCTTAAAAAAAAAAAAACCCAAAAAGAAAACAAACTACCCTGTTAAAGAATGGGTGAACGATCTTAACAGGCACCTCACCATGTTTTTTAGCTCTTATGAGCTAGAAGCAAGTGTGATTGAGCGTGGGTGAGCAAGTATCTCTTGGAGACCCTGCTTTCAGTTCTTTGGGGCAAATACCCAGAAGTGGAACTGCTGGATCATACGGCAGTTATACGTTTAACTTTTTAAGAAGCCAATTTTCATGGATGGACTGATGTAACTTCATGTTAATTCTTTCCATTTCGATCCATAATTTCTCAAGTCCATATAAAATCTAAGCAAGACATTCGGTGACACTTGACGAGCTGATTCTAAATTATGTACGGAAGAACAGAGGTACATAAAAAGCTACAAAAAATTTGATGAAGGAAGAGCAAAGAATGACAGTCTTATCCAACCAGACCTTTAAACATATTGAAATGTCAGAAGTGTAAAACTGTGTGATTTGTACAATTACATCTGATTATGAGCTAACAGTGATTTGAGAGGCTAAGAACAGACCCATCTTTGTAAGAGAGTTCAGTATATGATAGAGATGCCTTTGCAGATCAATGAGGAAAACGTTAATTATTTAGTAGATGGTACCTGGAAAACTGATTTGCTATATTAAAATAACAAAGCCAAATTATTACTTACAATACAAATGTATTAAAGGCCTAAATTTGAAAGTAAAATGATAAGAATCTTAGAAAAAGGTATGGGAGAATACTTTCATGTCCTTAATTTGAGGAGGAATTTCTTACATAAGATCCTCAAAGTGCAAATCACAGGGTGAAAAATGAACGGATCAGGTACGAACAAAACTAAGGGTTTCTATTCAATAAGAGGACGGCATGGACCAAGTGAAGACATGGGTCTGTCCCGGAGAAGACACAGAACTTCTGAAACCGCAAAGACGACAGTACAAACCATACAAGCAATGTCTGCAGACCAAGATGAAAAAAGCATGAGATCCCAAAGACAAATGGGCAGAGGGTATCAACAGGCAACTCTGATGAGAAAGATGAACGATGGAACAGCTGCCCCACACCCCCAGCAGACACCAGTTTTCACATGAGGTGGAAACTAGCATCACGCACTGATGGTGTAAGTGTAAACCGTGTGCGCGTCGGGGGCGCGTCTGAGATCACCTGTGAAGTTCTACCTGTGCACGGCGGAGATCCCGGCTGGCGAAGGTCTAGAATGAGCTACACTCACGGAAACTCAAGGCTGACCAAGTCTCTACGGCGAGGGAAGGGGACAAGGCACAGTCCATGACTATCACAGGGTCTCCGCAGAAGTGAGAAGTGATCAACCTGCTATTTATTACAGCATCGGGGGTAGTTCCCAAACACTGGGTTGAATGAAACTACGAGATACAGAACAGCAGTTTAAACACAGTCCCATCTCTATCAATTAACAATACACGCATTAATACCCCAAAATGACACCACTGTGTATTTTTCAAGGCTACACACACACAGACATAAAAGCAAACAGAGAGTGGACAGGAAGGACACATAATAAGCAAACGTGTCAGGTGGTCACAGTGGGTACCCGTGCTTAGCGGGGGAATGGGCCACATGTGAGGAATCAAGTTCTGTGTACTGGAGGTTCCCTGACAAGGCCCATTCGAGAAATCAACAGGAAGGCTTACAGACAACTGAAAAGGGCCGTGTGTGCACATACAGGCACGCCGGCTGTGACCGCTCTGGAAGGGCAGTCAAGAACGCGTTCATGGTGCCACAGCAGGGCTCTGAGGATGGTTTCACATGCTTTGTACCATTAACTTTTTGCCATCTACCTATGTTACTTTTTTTTTTTTTTCCCAAGTAGACATGTGTTAAATAAAAACAAAGAGCTACTGGAACTAACGCCAGCATCTGAAGAAATGAGGCTTTCTTTAAAAGTCTGGCTTGGACACATCCTTTCCTGAGAAACACACGTCAAGTAAATGCAAACGGGTGCGTCTGCAGCAGCCCCAGCCTCGCTGGGAGCCACCGCCTGGCATGGGCGCTAGGGACGCTCTGCGCTCACAATAACCCAAAACGGCACCTCAGCAGCGAACAGGACCATTAAGGTGGCATCGGTGGGAATGAGGACACTCTTCCTTTTCTCTGGGAGCAAACTGCCTTAAAATGTCACTGGCTGAAGCACACGGACTCCCCAGAAGCCCATACGTACGTGCAAACACAGAAGCAAAGCACGAGCGGCCCGGAGCCTGCGGTACGGAGGCCCCGGCTCGAGCCCAGCAAGGTGGCCCCCAAAGCACGGCAAAGAGCCCCAGTCCTGCAGAGATCGCGGGGACCCAGGAGCAGGAACCGCGGAGAAACCGCGTGCCTGCGGGGAGCCCGCGGGCGGGAGGCCTTACCGCGCCATCTTGTCGCTGCAGGACATGGTGAGCAGCCTCTCGCCCTGCAGCACCCCGTCCCACGTCTGCAGGCTTGCATTGGACCGCACGGGAATCGTGCCTTCGCCAGACTCTATTTTTGTCCGCAGCTGTCCTCTGGCTTTGCGGTTTGGATGCCTGTCCGCGGGTTCTAGGAGAGGGAGGCCGGGTGAGAGTCCCCGTGGGCAGAAACCCCCTATCCATTCCAAGTCTGGCTCATGGCCCTGTGCACATGCTTGCTCTCTCTCTAAGACAGATACACAACACGGGAGAGAAAACTGGGCAGGAAAAGATGTGATGCCAACCAAATTCATGAGAGCAGTCTCCTCCAGGGGTTGGAGAGAAAGGGCTTCCATTTTAACCAAAATGATTTCTATCATTAAAAATGGGCCGAAGCAAACAGGACAAAATGCTAACATTTGCTAATTCTAGATGATGGATATTTGAGTGTTATATATTTTCCCTGCATTTTTAAATTTTCAAATATAAATTACAGGGATGCCAAAATAAATGCAGAGAAAGCATGCAGGCACAAACAGACATCTGAAGTGATTAGCTCTAGGTCACATGAACATGTAATTTTCCATAGTGGGTATATGTTGCTTTTGTAATCAAGTTAAACAATGTACTCAGATGCTGTATTTGAGTTGCTTCAGCTTGGGAGGAGAGACGAGGACACGAATCACCACACGACCGATGCACCACGGCCCCTTTCTCACTCGTGCGGGCCTGCTTCTCAAATGCCCGCCACATCCCACAGGCACACACGCATCAAATCATAGCTCGTCCAAAGCCCAGGTGCAGGGAGCAGACTGTCCAAATTTAAATACAAATCTGATTTAATATCCTCACTCTACTCTAATTCCTTAGCGTCCTTAGTGCACCAGAGTCAACACGCTTCATTCAGTCAGGTTTCCTTATCAAATTATTCACTGAAAAGAAAAACCTCATGCTTTTGTATATTCCTATCAGATCCACTTTCAAAGCTGAAGTTTTCAAGAAAAAGAAGGAAAGGATATTAACGTCGGTTTACTCTTCCGTCTGTCACTACGTAACCCCGAGTGTCCCGAGAAGCTGCCGGCTGAGTCCATACCTTCCAGGATCGGCTCGTGCGGTGAGAAAATCCTGGCATCCCCACAGGGAGACGTGCTGATGTACAGATGGAACTGAACACTGTCCTTCAGCTTAAACCCTCCGCGCTCGGACTTCTGAAAGATGGATCTTTTTTGATCGTCTTTATTACTAGAAGCAAAAAAGTAGCAAAAATGAACTGTAAAGCTGTATACAGTGTAAATTTAGTCTGTCGTAATTTACAATGACTTTCAGAGGCCACTACTCTCAGCAAGGTACAGGTGAGCTTGAACTGGGATGTCTGCGTGTTGATGACCATTCACGCAGATAACGACTGAGTCCACTCAATAAGGAACAAGCCATGGAATATGAGTGACCTTCCCTTCTCATTTAGGCCTTCGACACAGAGGACACATTGGAAATGGCTTGGTAAAGAAAAGCAGCTCAGACAGGTGACTAGAACGAGTGGCCCTGGTCCCCAGGCGGCTCGGCTCTGTTCACGCTCATGCTGCACACACCAGAAGCACACGGTCCTGAGCACAGACCTCAAATCGATGGCCGCGTGAGCCGCAAGCACGTGTGTGCACGCATGTGTGGTATTCGCCCAACCGGATTTTGTAGCTTCAGCATCATGGGAAAACAGGACCCGACCTCATCGTTGCCAATAAAGTTACCATTTTAAGAATTTTTCAGAGATTACAGAAATGATAAAGGTTTTGCAATACATTCTGACAGGAGGGGAATGTTCTTTAAAAACTGCTTCCTTTAGTTATTTACTTTGTAAACTTACTTTAAGAAAAGCTCAAGTTGTGTATAAAGAAATCTGAGCAAGGATCTCCGAGCTATAATTTCCGCATGGCAGTCATTTAACGCAAGGCCACGGTCACTCATGTACTCGCCGTTGATGCACTTTGTCCCCGTGGAAATACTTATCACCTTGGCATCTTTCACATCTGTGCCTGAAAAACAAATGAGAAATTACTCCTCGTGCCTCGCTGGGCTCCGGGGGGTCTGCCGTGTGTTCTCAGTGACTTCACTTTCGGGGTGTGATAGGTACCCCTGCCCCCAATTCGTACCGGGCAAACTCAGGCTCTGTGAACGGCCTCCCCCTGAGGACTTACGGTACAATGTTTCTGGGAAGTGAACCTCCCTCACTCTTCAGTCTACAGAGTCTAAACCTAAGGAAGGTATTTCCTCTGGACGGAACCAAGTCTTTCCTTGAACATTCCCCACTGGATACAGGGAGGGAGCACCAGGTAAAGGCAGACTAACTGGTCTATCAAAGCGTGAGCGAGGCTACGAGGGAGGGCGTACAGGCACCAGGGGGACGAGAGGGAAAGAGAGGCGGTGACCCGCGGTGTGCCGGTAATGGCAATGGGAGCAAAACCATAGGCACAGGAAGCACAGCCACTTTGCCGGAACATCTGCTGACAGACCACATACGCCAGACACGGGACAAGACACGGACACTGCCTGACGGTAAACCTCACTCGCCGTCAGCTACATGGCTGGTGTGAGCCCCGAGCAGACGCAGCCCCAGGTCCGTTAGGCAAGGTTTCCACTTCATTCCCATAACACGCTCTGAGGGGCACACTATCAGTCTCCATTTTGCAGATGAGGACCCTGAGGCACAAAGGGGTCACGGCCTGCCCGAGGTCATTCAACCAGCGGGAGCCCAAGCTGCACCCGGCCATCTGATGTCAGGGCCACATGCCACGGGCTATGCGGTGCTACCTGCAGGGGTACACCGAGGCCATGAGCAGAGGTCCCAAGTGAGATGCACAGCAGGGTGCAACACGCCCGGGAGCGGGTCTGCCCCTCTGGGTGGGTGAGAGCTGTATGGAGGGACCCAGCAGTCACTCATTCCTGCTGCAGACAAGACACAGAACGTCACCCAGGGAACACGTCATTCCAGGAGCCGAAGCATTTGCCTTTCGTCATGTGAAAAACAGCAGCAAAGAGAGGGGGCGGGGAGAACACAGGCATGGAACACCAGAATTACACTGAGAGCCAAGGTAACGTCCAGAGCACATCCCCTACCACAGACACACCCTCAGCTGCGCCCAAGTGAAGACATCATGCAAGAAAAAGCCGTAATTAAAACAGCACTCAGGTCTCCTCGGCCATCAAGGGTAGGTCAACACTGAGGGTCACAGAATCAGGTCCTGCCCATGATGGGATAGAGGGCTACCTCGGGACAAAAGGACGGTGCATTCGCCCACACAGAGGACTGGGGTTTTCTCCCCAGCTGGCAGGTGTAGACAGATAAAGCACTCCCAGCTCGCTAGCTCGCTCTCCAGCCCTAGGGTGCTTTCTGCAAATGGCCGTCCAGGCTCAGAGAGCCAGCGGGGGGCTGAGGGGAGGCCCCAGGGCAGAGGGACCCACAGGAGCAGGGATCCAGACCTGGGCCACCGCTGTGGCCTCCTGTTCCTGGGAGCAGTCCACGGGTGGAGGCTGCTCCGCGTCCTCACCCCTGGGATGCAGGAATGAACTTAGGGGGGTTCCGTGAGCTGGTGGCAACTTCTGGGTAAATTTAATAGGGCTCCTTCTGCTATCCCTAAGGGTGCTTTTTACCTGTGCATTTTCTGTTCTCTCTAGAGCTGCCTGTCTCCCGCACAGAAGTCCCACAGAAACTAGCTGGCAGCGTCAGCACTGGTTGATAAGTCAAATGCGTCTCACTCGCAAACGAAGCAGGAAGGGGGGAGGTGCCATTTTGCTGCACTTTTCCAGAGTCAATCAAAACCACCCACATGTGATTGTAGGAGTCAGATATTAATAGAGTATGCTTTCTCCAAATAAGAAAACCTAGGTTAAAGAAATGAACACGTACAGTTCCTATGTTTGCACATGGCAGGGACTCTGAAGGATTAGGAAAACAGCCCCATTGGTGTCGCAGAGATGGTCGAGGCCTGAGAGCACGTCCCCTCTCTGTTAGGTGTGAAGCGCAACACCAACATTTTACCTGTTGTCATGACGATGCCGGCAAGAACTTTCCTGCGTGCGTGAGGAGAGGAGAAGTTGTCCGTCAGATCCCCAAACTTATCCAGCACCAGGCGGGCCACGGCATCGGCTAACACCTGAGGACCAGGGCAGGGAGTCAGGGGTGCGGTCTGCACCCGCCCCGTGCACACCAAGAAGGCTGTCCCTTCAGAGTGGCCTTACACATGGCTGCTCTTCTGGAAAACCACACAGGCAAAACTGGCAAACGCGTTTTTGAGTGTGTGTGTGTGTGTGTGTGCGTGCATGCTTTTTTTTTTTCCCCTCCAAAACATTCCTTGGAAACAGAGGCCCCAGGAGCATTCGAGGCTCTGGCTGGAATCCTTCAAGAGTCTCACGGACAGTGCCACCCCTCTGGTCCTCCCATCACCCCGGCCCTCCCCCTGGACGAGGAAGCTGAGGCCGAGACCAGCCAGAGTGGCTTCCCCTGGCCACCTGCCTTGCACCCCCCATGACTCCGCACCCGGCTCTCCTAGCCTCCAAGGCCACACTCCCCGGAGTGACAGGGCTTTTGAAGGAAGTGAAAGTGCTCCTTCTCCTGACCACAGGAGGGTGGCCGTCCGCTCGGGGGCTGGCCAGGCCAGAGAACATTCCCCTCGGGTGTGACCCACAACATCAGGGCAAGGGAAGGGGCAGCGTGAAGAGCTGCACAGCTGGGCTCACCACAGCCCGGGAAGCAGCCCCGAGAGCCGGCACGGGCCTCTGCCGTAGACCCCGCCTGCACCAGACAGCACTGACGGCCACGCTCTCTGGGGAAGGGGTTCAGTGTGGCTGGTACACGGCCAGACCAGACAGCCTGCGCTTCCCAGGAGCAAACACATCTGTCTGGTTGCGGCCACGGTCTTATTTTCACAGCTTACAATTTATCTTGGATACAAGTGCTTTTGGGAAATGATGCCTGACGGGAGGTGTGTGTGAAGAGCTGCGTCCTCCCAATCTCACACTTTCTTGACAATCAGCTACGTCTAGTGTCCCCAGCTTAGCCTGTAATAAAACACTCCCCAAATGGACGAAACATCCCTCATCCTAAATGATGACTTATTTTGAAAAAAACAAAAGTCACTAGGATTTCTTCCTCTGCCGTTGCCTCAGTAAGTACCAAGGAGCCCCAGAAGACTGCGCTCAAGCCGGGGGTGGGGAGCATGGACAGAAGACGTGGGGTGGCGGGCCCCCCTGCACCCCAGGCAGGGGCGTCAGTGCCACACACGTGGGTGCAGGCGACACGGTGGGGAGGGGATCAAAGACAAAGGACCACGTGTTCTAATTTACATAAGAGAAAAAAATCTCAAGAGAGGTCAAGGATAAGACACAGAAAAGAAAAGCTTGCGTTTCATCGAGGGTTAGGTCTAGCTCCAAATCACTGAGCTTGGAGACACTCAGATGAAGGTCAGGCCCTTACGTGGACACTCACTGGTCAGAGGCAGGCATTTCGGCACCCAGACAGTTCCTCCATCCCCTCACAGAGATTATAATCTCCTTCCTCCAGGTAAGGAAGTGACTCTCTCTCTACGTGTTGGCGGCAGACGTAACAACGAGAGTCACGCCCATGCCCCACGGCCCCAGGCAGCACCCCTTCCCTGCAATGGCGCCCAGGAGCTGAGGGGCCCTGGCTCAAAGCTGGGCTCTGGGCTGACGGCCCGGTTCTGCCGCTCTCACAGGGTCCAACACTGACGGAGGGCTCGGCACACCTCACGCGGCCCACGACGTCTGGCTTTAAACCCTGCAACGCCACCATGAACACAATGAAGGCGAGAAGTTCCAAGACCAGAGACTCAAGGGCTACTCCAGGCAAGTGGTGAGGGTATTCGCACCACCCCGGAGGGTACACCTGGGGACGTCCACTGCAAAGGCCGTGGGGCCCAGAAACCAAGCTGCAAGGGCTCATTCTGCAAAGGCCGCCCCAGGTCCTCCAAGGAAAGTGTGGTCATATCCTGAGCTCCCGTGGGGGCTCCAGAGACACCATGGTGGGGGCACAGTGACAGACACAGGGACACGCCGCTCCACTGCCACAAACGTTCAGAAACTAGCTCCGGGCGCCCGCAGAACTCAGGCAAGAGGCCTGGGGCAGGGCTGAGATGACCCCTGCCTGCCTACCCCTCTCCTTTGGGTGGGATTCCCGGATGCCCCTCCCGGTGAGGCCCCCAGCAGAGCTCTGGTCTCTGCTCCCATGGAAGTACAGGCACGGATGGGGACCTCTGCCTGCCTCCCTGCCACGGTGTGACCCCTCCACCCTGCAAAACCCAGGCATCAGGGGTTCCCAGCGTTTGACGGGATTCCAATCGTCTCACACACGACTCTGCTGATGTTAAGGGAAGTCCGGTGGCACCAGACACTGCCTTGAACTCAGGCTGGAATATACTGCAACAAACAGGAAACCCGAAAATAAAAAGTCTCTAGGGAACCAGTGCCACAGATGTGTGAAATGATAAATGAACTAATACTCTTCTGAAAAATGTTCATAAGAGGTTAATACAGGACGTGATTATTTGGTTCATTAAATACCTGTAGGATATTTCGAAAATGCTACTTTATACTGATGCCGTGTTTGGCCGCTTTAGGCAAAATAAAATAGTTTCTTCTTCTAAAATCGAGAAGTACTGTTCACCTCAGGCAACAGCACAGAGAGGTTACCCTAATTATGTTCCAAGGCACCAGACAAGCTGTGACACTCCGGATTCTTCTAGAAGAAATACAAGCTGTCCCATCCAGCAACCTGGAGTCCCTACATTTTTTTCTGATCAAACCGGTACATAGTTTATCTTCAACATCAATAACGTTTTGACAAAAAGGAATAGAGAAGGGTGGTCAGAATTTCTCTCAAAAAGAATAATTTTTACACATGTCCAGAAAAAAACTGAATTTCCAAGAAGAGAAGCAACACATAATCAAAGAGTTGTAGGATTTAGAGGCGCCAGCTACACGTTATCTCCCCCTTCGTGCTCCCCCTTTCGCTTGTAAGCCATGCGCCCACCCTGAAATCCTTCCTACCTTCACCCTGGTCTATGGGGAAGGGTCGTTCAAGACCAAACAATAGGGGCCGCCCACATGGACCCCACCTAGGACATTCCAGGTACAGGTTCCCGGGCACCTTGAGTGCCACTGAAGGGTCCCCTTCTGTCCCTCACCCCTCCGCCCCTCCAGAAGCTCATGCCTGTTGTAGGGCAACCCTCGGCCCGGCTGGCCCCTCAGCCCTCAGTCCTGCTGGAGCTGTGAAACACCCAGCCCTACCCACACTAGGGTTTCAGCTGCCGGCTGGCCGGACTCCCTTCTGTGCTCAGGATTCCCTGGTGAGACTTTGTGGGAAACACCGCTGAGCTGCTCCCATCACAGGCTGCTGCGGGATGGGGGGGAAGGGGACTGTGTGGGAAGGGAGCCACAGGCTGCCATGGGGCACGGGACAGGGCTTGGCCTGGAGGCCGCTGACAGCACTGCTCTGGGGGAGCCCGGACATGATGGCCCTGGACTGGCTGCCCGGCATGACCCATGCAGGCAGGGCAGGACCACCCATAGCCAGACTTACCAGTGACGTTCAGATGGGACATCAACAGCGACCAGGAGAATGAAGCCCTGTCTGAAAGCACTGTCTAGACATGGCCACCATTTCCGGCAACAGCCAGTTTCCTCACCTGCGGTAAATGTAACTGAAGGCCCTCGCTGGGGATGGGCTGGCGAGACGGTGTTTGATCCAAGTGCAAATTAAAAATGGTCGCCAGGGCGGACTGTGCAGCCCGGGCCTTGGCGAGCTTTTTGTTCCTGCCTGAGCCCTCGAAGAACTGGCCGTCCACCACCACGGACATGACGAAGCTCTTGGCGTGGCTCTCCCCGCTCTCCGACAGGAAGTCGTACTTGAGCCCCGGCCGCAGCTCGTTCAGGATCATCACGGGATTCTTCCCGCTCGGTGGCGGGAACGGCGGAGGGCCGGGGAGGGGAGGCTGCGCCAGGCTGGCGGGCGCCGGGGACGCCGCCAAGCTGAGGTCCCCGCTGGAGCTGAAGGAGTCGTCCCCATTGGAGCCCAGGTAGAAGGGCATTTCCGACCTGTCTGGGGTCTCAAAGCCGTTGAAGAGCGTGTCGGGGAAGTCAGCCTGGTCGGACGTGAAGTCCGTGTTGGCCGACAGGGTCCTCCCCATGGCCAGGTGAGCCTCGGAGGCGTTGGGGAACTGAACGAAAGACCGCAGGGCCTTCTCAGCGGCGTGCAGCTTGGCCTTCTTCTTGGTGGGGCCGGAGCCCTCGAACACCTGCCCGTTAACTTCAACGGACATGACGAACAAGGGCGCGTGCACCGGCCCCGTCTGGGACAGCAGCGCGTACTGCAGGCCGGGCTTGATCTCGTTCAGCTGCATCAGTGCATTCTTCGGCAGCGCGGGCCCCGGCGGCCGTCTCCTCTTCTTCAGGCGGAACTTGGCGTGGCCATTGCTGCCCTCCTCCAGGGGCCGCTTCCGGCTGGCACCACCGCTGCCCCCGTTGGAGAGCGGGGCGCCCTCGCCAGGCCCAGGGGCACTGCCGTCCTTGGGGGGCACGCTGTCCAGACTGCAGCTTTCCTTAACATCTGTGCTGCTCGAACCTGCGGTGCCCAGAAAGAGTAACTTACAACGCCTTCGTTGCAGGATCTTGTAAATGCAAAATTTATAGATTCCTTTATCTCTCTTTGTAACTGGTTAAGTGATGTGTGCTTATACATTCTGCCCCTTGTTGTGTGTGCCCCATTCCACCCAAGAACTATCTCCTAGACACCACTTCTAGTTAGGATCACCAGCTGCTTTTGCATTAAAAGGTGAATCTTCTAAATAAATTTTTCCTACAAGAACATTCTGAAGCATCTAGAGCAGCTCTATCCAAGCTAATCAAAATGTGGGATGTTAAACTAATCCTGAAAACCTTCCTGTCAGTGCTGACACATGCCCCCTCCGCTCTGATGTTTCTGCTCTCGGGCTCTCAGGCTCTGGATGGCAGCATCTCCCAGAAGAGGGAACAGGATTTAAAACAGGCATTCACAAGCTAATCAGCCTTCAGGGTCTGACTATTCAAATCAATGTGTGCAGTTACTTGGTTTAGTCCGTGAATCAATCTCAGGGAACGCCTTGTAGACCATGGGAAGTGCTCGGGACTAGGCAGTTATTTCTGAAGGATGTGGCTTCACTTCTAACACATGCTTATGCTATTTTCATGCTACATGGGGACTGACTACCTTCGAATCCTTACTACATTCCATGATAAGGAAAAAAATACGTTCAAAAAGGACAAAATTGAAGCTCTAAACAGGTTACAACTTCTTAACCTTCTAAGCAAAGCCAGCGATTTTATTTTTTCTAACAAATATTTGATGGATTTACAGAATAATTTGGTCATCCCGCCTTCTAAAGGTAGTTTCTATCGACAATTAATGAAGACAGTTTTAAAACTCTAACAGTTCATGGCAAAATATATAAGATTTTAATTTCAAAAAGGGAAATAAAAAAGCATTCACTCTTCCTTGTATCAAGCTTTTTAAAAAAAAGAGAAAAAAACTCCTTGTCTTCCTGGTTGGTTTCCACAGGCCGTCTGTCGCATGAAGCGTGAGAGTGGTGAGCACAGGGCTCCGCGGCACCGTCGGCGGGACCATGCCCCGAGACCTGTGACCGGCTTTCAGCCATCTACGGTTAGTAGGCAGAGCAACCGGTGCAGGCGCGAGCGGTTGACAAGTGTCCCGGACGGGGCGGCCCTAGGGTCCTTCTGCTATGGCATCTACACACAGACGCTCGTGACACTGGCTGAGCAAACGGACAGCTCTGTGGACACGGGAGGCTAAACGGGACAGAAAGTCTGGGCTGATGGCTGCCAATCCCCAAAGTTCAAGTTCTCGAACTTCCAGGGCTGAGATGTAAAGACTAAGCCTACTGAAGCACGGCCCCCGGGAAACAGCGTCTGTGCCGAGGCAGAGGTGAGGCACTTCTGATGGCTCTCTGCCCAAGTCAAATACTCCCCGGGGCTCCCACACACACCACTTCTCCCAGTTGACAAAGCTGATGGAATGGACACTAAATTTTCATTTATAACATCCTCCAGCAAAAGCTCGATAGGTTACTCCTTTCGGTGCTCAAAGGAAACAAAGTTGAAAAGGGCAGAGCAAGACAGAATTTAGATTAACACACGAGTGAGAGCGGCACACGCTGCATGACCCTTTACGCCCTGACACTGGTGCCAGAGAAGATCCCGGCACGGAGGGTCAGGCCACGTCCGCCGTGCACACGTGCCACCACGCACGCACAGCCTCGGAGACAAAGGCTGTGCTCTGGGAAATAAAGCTAAGCGGCACTGGGGTGACAGTGATCCCAAGACTGCAAGGAAAACAGTTCACACCAGCTCCAGGTTGTCTTCGCTTCAGGAGTGCTCAGACACTGCCCAGCTTGCATCTAATCACAAGGGCTACCATGTAAAGCAAATCAACGTTAGGATTAGAGAGAGGCCCCACTGCCACAGCTCGCAAACACACAGGGCATGCTGCTTTATTGCACAAATGTGAACACAGCCTGGTAAAACCTTCCATTGCCTCTGAAACGACAGAAGCTCTAGGACTGCCCGCTACCGGCAGCTGTGGAACCAGCATTCATCTTCCCGCAGAATCGCTCAGAAGATCCCTTTACCTTGGTGAGGAACCACAGGGTCTATAGACTGCGAACTTTCCACCCAAACCCAGGGACAGCCGCCACGGACGAGAGCCCACACTCCTGAAAAAGGAGGCTTGGGGGGCAGGTGCTCACGCAGTGCCCAAGTGGGGGAGCACACAGGCAAACGTGGCCGTGGCGAGTGGAACTGACCTCCCAAGGAGGCTCTGGCAGGGGCGGCGCCTGCAGGGAGCAGAAGAGCTACAGCGCTGCTCGTGCTCTCACGCCGCCGACCACCAAAGAGAACACTTGCCGTGCGGCCTGCGTAACAAAGGCCGGCCCACTGCACGTTCCCCGTTCCCCCCAGCAGAGCCCACGGAGCAGCCCGCGGGGCAGCAGGGCTCTGCCAGTGAGCTGCTCGGTGCTTGGCGGCAGACAAGCCCAAGGGCAAGGCCTCAGCTGGTCGGTTTTGGGGGAAGTCACAGGGAGATGGACTGAACTCTCTTCTAGTGATGGGTGACCACTCTCAATATGATGTCACTCATCGTTTAGACCTGCGTGTTCTTCCATGGGAAGCACCGAACACAGACGAGTGAGAATGTACACATACACATACATCAGAAAAATCGTGCTTTGTTGTAATTTCCCCACTGAAAGCTCCCAACTACTGTGGGAGCCTTTAAACCTTACTCAAATGCACGTCTATCAGGAACTAAAGATAAAACAGAGGACAGATGTTCGGGGAACTTCTTTTCCCAGAGAACACCGCTGCAGGAGGGAAGCTGTGTGCCTGAGAGGCACACAGTGTAGGACACGGAACAGGCCCAGCAGTGAGCTCTGCTCCACAGCAGCTCAAAGGCTTGTTGAAGTCTTGGAAACAAGATCAGCAGCCTCCTGGGAGCCCCCTTCCCTCACAGCACAGGGAGAATCCACCGTATTTACAGGGGAAAATTTAGATAGTGTTATCCCAAATGACCAAGTACTTAAATCAACCTTGAAGGGTATTTTAGATTTGCACGGATGAAAATCTGGTCACCAGTAGGAGACCACGCTGTGACATCACATGAAACCATGCAGCTCTGTGGCAAATGCGTCTGGAGGCATGTGTTTTCCTCCAGGAACACACACGGTGGCCCGAGAGCGACGGACGGTCCAGACACACGGCTGTAGGAAAACGCACACAGCAAGTCCCAACACCTACTGTAGAGAATACATCAGAAATTTAAAACATGCCACTGTTAATGGTATAGGAAATACTGTAGGAAAAAATCACTTTCCCCAAATTAGTCTCATTAGAAAGACTGACAAGGACACTAAGGCTTTAACGGAGACTTAGCTACGTGGTGCTACACGATAGGCCAGGTCTTACTCATGTTTTCTTCATCTTCTGTATCCATGGCAAAGTACTTCTGAGGGCTTCTTGACTGGCGGAGACGGTTTCTGTCTGAAAGACAGCAAGAAAACAACGTTCAGGGCGCCCGTCACATGAGCAGATGAGGTCAGCCTGCTCCGTGGGAGCGAGTAGGACATTACTGCAAACTAAAGAAGAAAGTCACGAAACAAGGATGGTTAGGTCTGCTGTCGGGATGGAACATCTGCACGGCCCGGGACACCAAAGGACGGCCAACCAGGGCTGCGCTGTCAGGAGGGATGGCACAAGCGGGAAGGGTCCACCCTGTGACTCAAGTGCCACTCTGAGGAGGGCAGCCCTGTGGCAGGGGCTGGGCCCTGGAGGACAGTGAGGACAAGGATGTCTCAGAGAGAGCTCTCCCACAGGACGGGACCAAGATGCAAGTCACGACAGAAGACGATGGAGCCACACACACGCCAGCCCACCTGCCATTAGATCACTGCTCGCAGGACTCTGGTCTGGTTACACACTAAAGGCGCAGAGCAAGGACACCCAGGATTTCACCTTGCTGCTCTTCTTCCTCCCAAACAGCGTCTCATGTGGGTGCAGCTGAAGAGCAAACAACTACCCAATCAGATCTAAAGCCTTCACAGTATAGGACGTCTCGTCTTGTTGGCAGGAGAAACCACAGGAAATCCCCAAAGAACGACAAATTTAATGGTCGCGCCTTCCTAAATACTGTGGCCGTACTCTCCGAGACTGTCCTAATACGTGATCTGTAATGAAGGACCCCATCACACTGCAAGCAAGGGAAAGGTTACAAATGTAGCTATGTTTGCTTTGTATACAAACGAAATTTATAAGTCACCGAAAGGCAAATGCGGTGATTTAGGAAAATGGTAACTAAAACATGCTAAATCATGCATATGTAATAAATCTCTCTCATCTATCTAAAACGTATATAGTTTTTATCACAGTCATTTGTTAACAATATTGACTCTCAATGTATACATGGCAAATTAGTTGCTAAAAGTTAAATGAGTTTCTATTTAGAATCCTTTATTCAAGGGGCACCTGGGTGGCTCAGGTGGTTAAGCATCTGACTCTTGGTTTCAGTTCAGGTTGTGATCTGAGGGTCATGAGATTTAGCCCTGAGTCGGGCTCCGCACTCAGCAGGGAGTCTCCTTGAGATTCCCCCCACCCCACTCTCTGTCCCTCTGCCCTGGCCCCCTGCTTGCTCTCTCTCACAAATAAATTTTTTTTTAAAAAAAGAATCCTTTATTTAAGAAAGTGTTCCACATAGTTTTGTTTTGTTTTTTTTTTAAGATTTTTATTTATTTATTTGACAGAGAGAGAGAGACAGCCAGCAAGAGAGGGAACACAAGCAGGGGCAGTGGGAGAGGGAGAAGCAGGCTTCCTGCCGAGCAGGAAGCCCGGTGTGGGGCTTGATCCCAGAACGCTGGGATCATGACCTGAGCTGAAGGCAGATGCTTAACAACTGAGCCACCCAGGCGCCCCCCCACATAGTTTTAAAAGCATTTTTATTTTATACTAATTATTTCAAGATGTATTTTCTGAAAATGTATTATGTGCAAAGCACAGCGTGGATACTACAAAACTTACATAAATCATATGGATTCCGCCACTGAGAAATTTGAATATAAATATTATCTGGGGGCACCTGGGTGGCACAGTTGGTTGAGCATCTGACTCTTGGTTTTGTCTCTGGTCATGATCTCAGGGTCGTGAGATTAAGCCCCGTGTCAGGCTCCACGCTCAGTGGGGAGTCTGCTTGGGATTCTCTCTCCCTCCCTCTGCCCCTCCCCCACTGCACTTGTTGCCCACTCTCTCTCTCTCTCAAATAAATACATACTTTAAAAAAATAAATATTATCTAAATAGCTGATTAAATTAAGGAATTGTTCATCATTTTAGGTGTGGAAATAGTACTTAAATACTAGTGACATATACTGAAGTATTTAAAGATGAAATCAAAACATTTGGGATTTAGTCTCATAAACCAACCAGCATGGTGGGGGAAAGCAGATGCTGTCTGGATGAAACAGAGGGGTCCAGGTTGGTATGCTCACGCTGGCTGATGGGCATGCAGGGGTTCACTGGCAATTCTGCATTTGCATGTGTTTTAACATTCCCATTATGGAAAGTTTAAATAAAAAAGTAACTTCCTTGAGGTCCGAAGTGGGAGGGAAGACGTGGTCATGCGTGTAGAAGTCCCACACGCCCACGGTGAGACACAGGTGCTCTGAGGAGTCCGTCGCTGGGACGATGGGTGAATGGGTGCTAATCGGAGCCTGGAGGGCAGGCCAACGGGCACACCCTGAAGCCAGGACTCAGGTGGCAGAGAGGAAAGCACAGAGCTGGTGTGAGACAGGCAATCACAAAGCACTTCAGAGAAACCCAAACTATTACACATACAGCAAACATCAGAAGGGCTCTGAAGGGTGAGGGAAGAAGGCAGGCCAGCGGGGGCCTGGGAGTGCATGGCCGCGAGTGCCCTGCATCTCCTTTCGCATCATTATCCCAGCCCGGGAGCTGAAGACGCCAGGTAGCAACAGCGGGCACAGACACAAACAAACAACACAAGAACAGCTCTTTCGGCCAAAGTCCAAGAGAGGGACCTGCCAGCCACACAGGCAACCAATGGAGGGGACCGCCCGACTGCAGCCGGATGCCACCCTCCCAGCTGCAGCGCAGAGTCAGGAGGACACTCAGGGAGACTGTCACGAGGTGCCGAGGTGCCCATGTCATCCCCACTGGGGCTGTCAGGAGACCACGGAAGAGGCGCACACCTGTGAGCTGGCAGCAGTGGCCCGGTGGGAACCTGGACCCCACCACAGAGAGTGGTGCGACGCACAGTCAGTAGGACGCAAGGGTAAGTAAGATTCAGGGTCCTGTGACACAGTATGTTCAGGTTTCGATAAAAATCACCCATCATATTGAGAGCCACGAAGATCCCAAACCGACTGAAAACATACAGCCAGGAGACGGCGCCCAGGGAAGTTAGACTCACTGGAGGCAGATTTTTAAGCAGCCATCATAAAGTACTTACTAAACAGCTTTAGTCATCAGGACGGTGTGGAATTGGCGAGGGACAGACATGCAGGTCACAGATCACAAAAAATTGTTTTTATATGTACATAAGTGTTTATAGCAACTTTATTCACAATAACCCAAAACTGGGAAAAACCCAGATGCCCTTCAACGGGTGAATGGTTAACTAAAATGTGGTCTAACCACACCGTGGAATACCTGTGGTAATAAAAAGGAACAAACTATTGATACACACAACAACCTGGACGGATTTGCAGAGAATCAGAATGAGTGATAAAAACCCCAATCTCATGGTCCTTTGTATGGACCAGTGTACAGTCCGCTGGTAAAAACATTGTGCAAATGAGAAAACTGTAGAAATGGGGAACAGATGAGTGGTTACCAGGGCTGGGGGAAGATGCAGGCGTGGCTATAAAAGGGCAACGGGAGGGACCCCTATGGCGCTAGAATGTCCTGGATCTTGAGTGCATGGAGGTCTGCACCCCTGTTGTAACAGCACACTGTGTAAAGCAAGCACAGGTTCTCGTGTTATCTCTTCTAGCTGCATGTGAATTGACATGATTTGAAAATAAAAAGTTAAATTGAAAGTAGACACAAGGCACAGTAGGTAATGAACCACTAGCCGGTGCGCTGAGAAGGCTGGCTTCTCTGGAGGTCTGGGCCGAGGAAGAACACGCTTGCAATGCTAATGACGGTGAGTCTGAGCCCCAGGACGTGCCTGGCTCTAGCACAGGTCACCTGACTTGAAGAGCTCACCTTGTTTACCTGCTCTTACATATTAAAATTCTAAAAAAGGACACAGAAAATGTCTCACAGTGGAAAATAATCAGGCTGTGCACGGTGGCGTGTGGGTACATGCGTATTAAGAATGGAAGCCAGAACTCTCTTGCAGAGCAGAAGCCAACATTTTCAGCTTCTACAAATGCCAACTCTGGTAGCAAAGGTTATAAAACAGCAAAACAATGAATGAGGCAGTGCAGAGCACTGCACTGACCATTTCTCTTTCATTCAGGAAAGCACTTCCTATGGCCTCAACTACAAACACGTAAGAATTAAAACCCCATAAAAAAATCCCATATCCAACAAAATTCCAGGAACAGCCAACTAAAGAAAAGCTTTCTTTGACAGCAATATTCACATAATTTCCCCAATGCAGTAGGAAGTAAGCTAAACTTGGGGGCACTGGAGTGTGAAAAGACCATTCAAGTTGGCATCAAAAGACCTGGATTTAAGTTTAACTCAGTTCCAGTTACAATTCCAACTTTCCTTCGTTTAGTAGAACTAGGCAAGCTGGTTCGAAAGTTTATGTGGAGAAATGAGCCATGTGAACAGTCACGAAACTGAACGAGAGGAGCAATGAGCAGGGCCGGCCCTCCCAGACTGGACACGATGGAGCGCTAACACCCAACACAAGGTGCGCGGCTTGCGGACTGACCAGCGGTGGGACAGCTGTGGAGACGGAGCTGTAGCAAGCACACCCAGAAGTCCGCTGTGTGGACACAGTGGTGCCCCGGGTCAGGGACGTGCACTTCCTAACACACCGGACTGGACACTGGGTGACCACATGGAAGAACTGATTGCAAATGACACAATTCAACTGGCAGTGTTTTCGTTTTTAACTGGACGGTGGTCATTATTCGTACCTTTGTAAATGTTTATCTGTTGTAAAACAGCGAAACTTCCGCAGTGCCCTTTTCCCTCCACCTTGGAGAGTGCAGCTGTACACGTTCCTACCCTTTCACACCCGCCCCTCCCTCAGTGAAAAGAGATTCTGGAATTAAATATAAAGAACATGACTTACTTATTTTAAAACTGTGTCAGAACTTAAAGATTTTCTATTGTGTTGCTGAAAATTCTATCATTAGGAATTCACTAAAAAGGTATAGATTAAAAAGTGCTTAAGATAAGGAGTAAACTTGGTTAAAATTACTAGCAATTATTGGATTTTATCCATTTTATTATTGGATTTTATCCATTTTATTCTCAAAACAGAATGGTTTTAAGAAAAGTTTTACATATGATTTGTGACTGCTACGGGTTTTATTTTTAACAGCCACACACTGCAAATTCTTAAAAAGAGAAGTGTTTAAATGGAGATTATTTGTGTCCATACTTTACTATAAATCAAGTGACTTGTTAAAGTCTAGATTAATTTTACAGCCATAGCAAAAATACCAAATGATGATTTGATTATTTAATAAAAGTAACTGAAATGTAAAATTCTTTTATCATTTGAAGGAAAATAATCTGAAATTCAACTTCATCTAGCACCTTTAGAGAATAAACCTCATGATTTGTATTTTTTTAAAAGATTTTATTTATTTATTTGACAGAGAGAGAGACAGCCAGCGAGAGAGGGAACACAAGCAGGGGGAGTGGGAGAGGAAGAAGCAGGCTCCCAGCGGAGGAGCCTGACGTGGGACTCGATCCCATAACGCCGGGATCACGCCCTGAGCCGAAGGCAGACGCTTAACTGCTGTGCCACCCAGGTGCCCCCATGATTTGTATTTTGCTTTCACTATTACATAAACAAAATAATACCCTTGGAGAAGGAACAGATGAACAGATAATGGAACAGAACAGAGAGCCCAGAAATAGAGCCACAGAAACAGGGTTAATGGATCCTTGTCAAAGGAGCAAGGGGATCAATGGAGCAAAGATNCTCAACAATAAAACACGAGCCATCTTTTTAAAAATGGACCAAAGACCTGAACAGAGCAGACATACAGATGGGCAGTAGTAAAGCTGCTCCACGTCACAGGTCATCGGGGAGCTGAAAATTAAAGCAGCGACGACCACTGCACACCTACGAGGACGGCCACAATCCGGAACACGGACAACGGCGAGCGCGGGCGAGGACGTGCGGCGGCAGGGGCGCTCACTCAGGGCGGCTGGGAAAGCAGAGGGTGCGGCCACCCTGGAAGGCAGTCTGGTGGCTTCTCACCACACGGAACACGCTCTTCCCATACGACCCCGCGATCACGCTCCCCGGTGTTTCCCCAGAGGAGATGGGAACACACGTCCACACAAAATCCTGCACACGCATGCTTACAGCAGCGTCATGCGTGACTGTCACACTCGGAAGCCACCAAGGTGCTCTTCAGCGGGTGGACGGACACCGAACTGTCCATCCGGTCAACGGGAGAGTATCCAGCGCTGAGAGGAAATGAGCCATCACGCCACGAGGAGACACGGAGGGACCGTAAGTGCGTATCGCTAAGGGACGGGAGCCGGTCTGAGAAGGCCGCGTCCTGTGTGACTCCAGCGACAGGACTCTCCGGCGAAGGCACGGCTGTGGAGACGGTGATGGGTCCGTGGCTGCAGGGGTGGTGGGGATGAATGAGTGACTACGGAGGCTTTTCCGGGCCATGAAAATGAGCTGTATGACACTGTAATGGTGGATACGTGCTTTCACACGTTGGTGCAAAGCCGTGGACACACAGCGCGGCTCAGCTCTGGACTCCGGGCGGTCACGGTGTGTAAGTGCAGGTTCACCCACAGTAACACACACACCACCCAGGGGGCAGAGAGACATAGGGGAGGTTGTGCATGGGCGCAGAGGGGGTGGGGGGCCTCTGCACCCCCCTTAATGCTGCTGTGAACCTAAAACTGCTCTAAAACATGAAGTCTTCATCTTTTAAAAAACAGAGCATAATGACATTCATTTTGTTAACTGGGAAATACCGATGAGAAGGGAACCTACTGAATCAGAAGAGAAAAATGTTGGAAGGACGACTGGCAGCAAGCAAACACGGAATTGGTGGGTTCAGTGTTACATGTACAGGTCACCAACACCTGGTGGACAAACCAGCAGGAGCAAACACTACAGACAATTTATCCTTTGCCGTCAGACAAAAGAAGGGAGCTGGCCACACTGTCGAGTTGTGGGTCTGGATCCTCCCCTCACCCACAAGCCGCAGGCTGAGGGCAGCGGTGCCTAGAAGCAGAGCTTGCAGAGGGTGCCCCAGCAGGGACAGCGCTGGGGAGGAGGCCTGGCTCACAGGGGACCTGGTTGGGGCCTCTGACATTTTCCGGATGGGCTGCAGGTCTGGTAGTGGTCCCAGTCACGTAAGTCTATGTGAATCTGTCACCTCAGCAGGCCTACCTGTCCCTGCATGCACGAAGCAGGTGCTCAAGCATGGCACCTACAGCCACCCTGGTTCTTTCTTCTTTCTCCCTGTCCCCCGAACATCCCAAGACCATCTGAAGACCTGCCAGCTCTTCTCCCAAAGTAAGTACCAAATACACCAGCCTCCCCGCCTCTGTGCTGCCACGTGCACCAGGCTTCTGGGGCCAGGGCCCCTGCGCATCCTCCCTGTGACACGGCCACTCCCGCTCCTGGGATCTGATGTCGCCCCCACACAGGAGCCGGCGTCTTAACCAGGTGACCAGGAAGTCCTCCAGCACATGAGCACCCATTCGCAACCACACCCACAGGCTTCCCCACAGGCTTCCCCACAGCCCAATGGAGCCGGGAGGCCACCTCTCCCCAGAGGGGACCGTCCTGGTCCCTCTTCACTATGCCCGACCAGGCGCTTCCTCACCACCCTGCCAACTGCTTTTCAGCATAGGGCCATAGGCCCTCAGGTCACCGGGCCTGCCACGCTCTTCCCCCAGGTCACTGCAGGCTGCCCCTCCTCACAGGCCACCTCCTGGGAGAGGTCCTGCCACTGTCCTACCCAGGGCATCACCCTCCACCTCCCTCCATTCATCAAAGCCTATGATCTGCAGCCTGTCCCCCTGTTTGTCACTGGTATCCCCCATCCCCCCACCGGGCACCCGGGCCTCCGTGCCTCTGGTCGCCCAGCATCTGCCCATGCCTGTGGGGACAGGCCCAACAGGTGAGCCCGAGCTTCCACCTCCGGTCCTTCTCCAAAGCCCTGCACCTGCACCACACAGGGCTTGCCTCCGCTCAGACAACCTACACAAGCTCACAGCTGCTTAGATGTCCCCGCCTCCAGCTCCTGCCCCCATCCCAGAGTCTTTACTTGCTGCCACAGCTGTTTTCCCCAAAATAAGGCACGCTGTGCTCTGAGAACCACGCACACCCAAGACCCCCACCTGACTATGACTTGGAAGCATGATGTGCTGATTTCAGGTCCCATTCCCTTCAATGTTTGCTGCTCTAATGAGGGCATGTGTTGATCTTTGCCAGAAGGAAAGACGCAGGATTTTATCAATTTTTCCTAATTTATAATTTTTACTGAAATGTGCCAACTAGACGTCAACTTGTGCAAAAACAGACGAGCGACTGTTAATAATCCAGACCTTATTAGAGGACACAAAGCCCTGAGCCGCTGAACCGGGCCAGATTCAGCACGGCAGCATCGGGAGACAGCTTCCCGAGGAGTTCCCACACCCGGGAGACCTGAGCAGGAACCAGGCCAGCAGCAGGCCAGCAAGCCCAAAGCAGATGGTAAGAGCGGACATAGCCTGGCCAAGATCAGAGTTCCAAACTTCCAACATGTTTCTGTTTACTTGCTTCCACTCACCAATAAGGACCCACTATCTCGGGCTTTCCTGACACAGCCAAGAGAATGCCCCCCTGCATGTGTGACTTCTCCTCCCGGACAGAAGGCAGGTGAACCTCACGGTGGCTCACAACAGCTGGAGCTGGGGCTGCCATGGGCCTGGGAGGTCAATGCTGTGGCTGCCCCCCCGCCCCTAGCAAGGCCAGCACCTCCCACAGAGCAAGGCCCAGCCTCCCGTCCCCCTGAGCGCTCCTCTCTGGCCGGGCCCTCTCTTCCCATCAGCCCTCATAGCCAAATCTCCGTATCCTCCGTGCTTGCGACACTCGGTTGGGCAGCGCTCAGCAAAGTGCTGCTTGCTGTGGGCGACGGGGGTGTCTCATCCGGAGCGTCCCCAGCTAACTGATCACATCTCGACTACTGTCTATACCTCCATTAGCAGCTTTCCTTGAAACACATCTAAACTCAAAAACATACTCACTTACCTCTCAATCCTTAAATCAGGAACAGCTGCAAACAAAGCATTTGTAATGTGGTTACTACTGATGTGAGAGGTTATCTTCTGAGTACAGTTCATGACGAAGAAATGTCTTCCCAGCAGCCATTACATGGCTCTTAGATGGGCTATAAATGCCTTGCTGCAGGCCACACTCCACCAGAACCCACTTGCTCGTGGCCCGGGGGACGGCCACTAGCCGGGGTGACAGTCCCAGTGAGCCTGCTTCAAGTTCTAGCTACACAGCCTCAGGCAAGGTTGTGTCTGGTCAGTAACACTCACAGCCCGCGGCCAGGGAGCGGGCGCCCAGCCCGGGGCCTGCACGCAGCGAGCCCCATGAGCGCCGGCTACTGTCATCAGGATGGCAGCGATGCCGAGCAGGGCCAGCCCAGCGAGGGCCTCACGCCCAGGCTTCTCCACGTGCCGTTGCCTGAGGCTGCTTCCACGTCTGTGATCCTTGGGCTCGCTCCGCACACTAGGGGACAGTCACTGAAACACTGGATGTTGTGACAACAGCAGACAAATGCAGAGGGTTAATTGTGTCCACGCTACAAGTCTCATGGCAGATAGGAGAAACCTCAATTATTGATACTCTCTGGGGAATTAAAGTAATCTACCAAGAAATGTATTTTCAAAGTCATGTCTCAACTTAACCTCCTTAACCTCAACTTAACCTCACCTCAACCTCTGACCTTCCAGGAGCAATCGCTGAACTCCACGCCTGACACCAGAGTGACTACACCACCAGAGGGATGAGACCAGAGTCAGGAGAACATTGACCCCAACTAAGCAATCAGGCAGCCAACAAAACCCGATCTTACTTATGATAAAAGCCCATCATATTATGAGTTAAAGTCCTGTGCAGGAAGATTCCAGTAAACCAGATTTCTAGACACATGAACTCTAGACTCTCCCCCTTCCATGTAACCCATTCACCAGGCTGAGCACTGGGGTAGCCACACGGAGCAGAGCGGCTGGGACTGTCTATTGCTCGCGGTCAGCAAGCCCGCACGCCCAGGGGCAACCAAGAAGACACGAAGCCCAGCACCACGTCGGAGGAAGCAAGTGGGTAGGGAGATTGTTGTGCCCACAAACACAAAACAGCAAGGCAACTTGCTTTGGGGCTCAAACAGCCTGAGCCCCGCTCCTCCCCCAGCCCCTGCTCCACTCCCTGTGGGTGGTGGATGTGACGGCTGGCTCCAGCGGGACGCCTCCAGGAAAAGCTGACTTCTTCCATCTGCTCTTGCCGAGTCCCCTGGATACATGGCCGTGCATCTCCCTGCACATCCAGGGACTCAGAGTCCCCCATGTCAGAAGGCAGCACGTTCCAGATGACCCTGACGGGAGGACTCAGTGGCCTCCCTGTGCCAATCTACCTGAAAGTAAGAACCATGTCTCCTCAGGCAATCTTTCAACAGCCTACTACAGTCAATAATATAAGGACAAATACCTAATTTTAAAAAATGTAAACAAACAGAAACAAAACTTATAAAAGAATAAATGTAGATGGGCTTTGATAAGCTATATCGTTTTACCCGTTCGCTGTAAGTGCAGAAAGATGTCAGCTGTCAAACCGTCAAGGAGTACGAAATCACAGGTTGGCTGAGGTACAGGGAAGGGGTCCCTGTACAGTGAATAGAAACTGGTGGCCACCATGAAGGCCAAGGCCATGCCTCCTGCAGGAGCACCTGCCCTGACTGGCCTTCTCCATGTTGGTGTCCAGAGAGCAAAACAATCCCAAGATTCAGCAGGGACTGGCTGGGAACGAGCTGGGGGCTGTAAGAAGGGCTTCAGGCAAAGGGTTCTGAGCAACGAGCGCTGGAGTGGGGAGGGGGTCTTTGAGAGTGTGCTCACCTCCCCAGGGGATGCTGAGAAGGCCCAAGGCACAAGTCAGCATCACTGGGCTCCTACCAAAACAACACATGCCACAAACCTTCGAGCTCTGAGCCCAGTTCTAACAACTGGATAAAACTATTAAGACTGCTTATATTCAAAGATTTAGTTACAAGAATTACCACCTTTGCTTTTTATAAAGTTTATTTTGTCTGTACTTCCTAATTCTTACAATAAACATTGCTTGCATAATGAGAAAAGCGGAATCTTTACTCGAAGCCACCACCCCCCTCCCCCATACACCTCACTCGACAGACTCTGAGAGTGGGCTGGGAAGTCGCAGACTCTGGTCGGAACTACAGACTCCGTCTCTGCAGCCCCATCCACTGTTGTCACCAACAGAACCATACCCTTCCCACTGGTGTTATGGCAAATACCGGACACCCTGTGGAAGCCAGCATAATGTCAGAGCTCATAGGACGGTGCAACCAGCCAAACTATGGGCAGAACTAAAACCTGCTAGGAGAGGACAAGCCAACGGGCAAGGAGTGACCACTCTGGATACCTGGGGGCACAGTGGGGGAGGACTGCACAGTGACCTTGGGCAGGCCCCCGAGCTCACCAGGAGCTGGTGTCATAAAATGATGTCATTAGTACACGGGGACCAAAGGATTCTAAACCCTGAACAACGTTATAAATCCGAGGCACTTAGTCCATTTAGTTATCACCATTACACACGCTATTCTAAACAAGCCAATTTTATACCTAGCAAATACACAGAAACATGTTTGCCCAAGCTTAAATTTTGTGGTTTATGAGGCCCCCAGCAAACCATTCAGATGGTCGCTGGCTCTCTCCTACATTGTCCTAGCCCACCCCGGGTGGGGCTCTAGAGAAGAAGCAAGAATCCCCAGGATGGAGCCAGTGGCTGGGAGAACAATGACCCCCCAGAAGAAGTTGTGGGGTGTAAATAAGAGGCCCCACGTTGGGGCAGAGTGCATAACCCCACCAGGCAAGACTTCATCAGCATGCGGCTCATAGGCCACCAGCCCAGGGTGAGCCACAAAAAGTGGCGGGCAAAGACAGAGGTTAATCTCCCTGGGGAGGTGCTGCATTCTTCATGGTGCGCGCCACGCTTCCAGGCCTGGCCTCACAACCCTCTGTGAGCTTCCCTGGAGTCTCGCCCACGTTCTTCTGCTGGACTGGGTTGGGGGCGACCGCCCAGGGTGACTCCAGAACCTTCTGTCAAAGAAGGAAAGAAGCCTGAGTCCTTGAGTAACCTCCCGGGCCAGCAATGTCTGAGCACTGGGCTGGCTTGTCACATGGTCAGTGTCCTCTGGCCCCACCCCTCACCTGAGTGTGCACGTGTGTGCACGCTCACGCACACAGACCTCCACGGTCTCCCCCTCCTTTGCTGCCTCTCCTGCTCCTCAGCATGGCGTGTCTGAGCAACAGCAACCTCTCCAAATGCACATACGTTGTTGAAGCCTGATTCCAGAACAACAAAGTAACATTACCAGCTCAGAATCAACCACTGAAGAAAAACCTTCATAAAGGATTGTGTTTACAACCATAGCTTGTCCTTCAAAATGGACACACAGTAACAGTGCATTTGCAATACTGTCTCTGTTTGCTCTATTTCACACAGCCCAACTAAAATCCCATTTATTTGAAAAATACATTTTATTTTCTGGAATTAAGGAAAAGAAGACAATAAGGTGAACTGTATTTTCAACATGAACAGTAATAATGACACTAAGAATAGGCACTGTTGAGATCTGATCCAATTTCCACAGTATTTTTTTTTAAAGATTTTATTTGTTTATTCGACAGAGAGATAGCCAGCGAGAGAGGGAACACAAGCAGGGGGAGTGGGAGAGGAAGAAGCAGGCTCATAGCAGAGGGGCCTGATGTGGGGCTCGATCCCACAACGTCGGGATCACGCCCTGAGCCAAAGGCAGACGCTTAACTGCTGTGCCACCCAGGCGCCCCTCCACAGTATTTTGAGAACAGCCTCACAAATCTTACCGTGGGGTTTGCTTTACAATTCCAACTGTCCACCTAGAGTGGCTCCATCTCTGAAATGTCTCCTCTAGCTGAAGGAGTTCCCTCTAGCAAGCAGGGTCCCCTCTAGTGCTATGAAGCCTTCAGCACGAACGCCATGAAACGCACGCATACATCTGTCACAACAGGTTCTAGAAAATCCGGGCCTTCTACCTATTACTGCTGCTGTTCACTGTTGGGGGGCAGGGTTCAGCAACTGTCCTTACTTGTGCCCTTCTCCTGGTAGACGCAGTGACTTCCATTCTTGCCAGAGATTGGGGAAGATCCAAACCTTCCTCCCTGATACACACAGCAGAACAGCAATGCATCATACAAATCCACCCTTGTCATCCACCAGACGGTACTTCAGGTGGCCCATTCCACAGCAAATCCCAAGACTTAAAGCTGGGGCTGTCCTTCTGCCACTGCCATCCTAGCGCCTACACCTGCCCTGTGCATGCCCAAATCCCTGGTGCCAGCACACAAAAGGCTCTAATGGGTACTGGCTGAATGGATGGAGAGATGGGTGGGTGGGTAGGTGGATGGATAGAAAGAAAGGTTGGATAGATGGATGGATGCATGCACGCATGCACGATCGATGAGGGGAATGGGTGAGTAGATAAGCGGATGGATGGATGGATGGATGGATGGATGGATGGATGGATGGATGGATGGGTTGGTGGATGACGGACGGATAGATGGGTAGGATGGATAGATGAGTAGATGGATGGATGATGGATGGGTAGATGGATGAATAAGATGGGTGGATGGATGGATGGATGGATGGATGAGGGAATGGGGAGATAAATGATGAATGGGTAGATGCATAAGTACGTGGGTTGATGGACAGGTAGATAGATGAGTGGATGGGTGGATGACTGAGCAGAGGGGAGGATGGGTGGGTATAGATGAGTAGATGGGTAGATGGATGGATGATGCATGGATAGATGGATGGATGAATGAGTGTATGAGTAGATTGGTGGGTGGGTGGATGATGAACAGATGGGAAGGTGGATGGATGATGGGTGGGTAGATAAATGATGAATGGGTAGATGGGTAGATGGATAAGTAGATCGGTGGATGGATGGATGGATGGATGGATGGATGGATGGATGGATGGACGGAATG
>NC_048218.1:1367479-1445888 GCF_002007445.2 Ailuropoda melanoleuca
TCTCTCTGTTAACCTTAGTATACCTCTTATTTAATGTCTTTTTCTCAAGCACTGCTATTTATGATAAATTCAAAACAAAATAATAGTATTTGATACTTTAATGTTTACTTTAAAATTTAATTCCCTCAATTGGTTCTAAATTTCAAGTATGTAGTCATTTAACTACACTAAAATTTAGGCATATATATGTCAGTATATGCCATCTTAGGAGATACACATATTTATTAATTGGTTTTGAGGTATGAAGCAAGAAATATATAGGTGACCTATAAATTTGTTGTATTTTTTAAATGTGCTCATTTGTTTCAGGGAGAATTAGTATCTCCCTGTTGAGATTTTGGACGTAAAGTAAAATGCATTATTCTAATGTGTGAGTTCTATTACTTACAGATGGTAAAATAGGTTCAGGGCAGGCAGAGCAAGCCAGAAGCAGGGCCAAAGGTGACCTGGGTTACAAGTGTAGTGTTCTGAATTTAGAAACACTTAAGGGGGTCACAGATGCTTGCAGTGAATTATGGAGAGGTGAGAAGCATGACTTTCAAAGGGCACACTGATAGCCAAAGTTCTATGACACTATAGTCAGGAATGAAAGAGAGTTTCACATATTAGTGGATCAGTGCTCTGGTAAGGGAATAAGAGGTCATCAGAGCTAGATTGTGATCAAAGAGAGAAGCAGCAGGATGCAGAGAGTCTGTAGGTAGCTAAGGTCAGGGACAGGTGTCAACAATCACGGTAAGGTCAAAACCTAAATATATATATATATATATATATATATATATATATATATATATACACATATAAAACTCACATTATACTAGTCTTAGGAAAAGTTCAACACACATCATTTGGAGCACCTTAAAATTATATAATACTAAGAGACTACGCTGCACATCTTGTAAAACTTCACTTACTTGGTACAAATGGAATGGCCAGCCTTAATGATACCAATAATTTTTACTTTTATTTTTTTAAAGATTTACTCATTTATTTTGAGAGAGACAGAAAGCACGTGCGAGCAGGAGGAAGGACAGACGGAGACGGAGAATCTCCAGCAGATTCAGACTCCCCATAGGCACGAAGCCTGAGCCAGGCTCGATCTCATGACCTGGAGATCATGACCTGAGCTGAAACCAAGAGTCGGATGCTCAACCGACTGAGCCGCCAGGCGCCCTGATACGGATAATTTTAAAGGCGTAACACACTATGTATGCTGCCTCACCTAACCACAGAGGATTTACACACACAGGAGTGCTCTGTGAGCACAGCTCATTCGATATGGGGGCTCAAGTGCTACATCCTGTGATGTTCTCAGTCTCTCAAGATGCTGACCCAAAAACAGCCTATTTGAGAACGGTTTCCCTACTGAAGAGAAAGATTCTAGAATGCATGAAGAAGGTATTTTGACATTCGTCCGAAAACAAACCATTTGAATTACAGCAAGTTCCCCAAATAATCAATTATTCTTGTAGTTTTCAATATTTCCCCCAACTTACACATTTAGTGATGAGGGGCCATGGAAAAAATAGTGGCAATCTAAATTAGGGTATTTGATCAAAATTTCTTAGAGTTTCTGCTTTTGCCTTTATCTTAGTTTTCCACTGCTTGTCTTAAGGACATCCTGCTTCTGAATGCCTTACTAGGGAACAAAGAGCACCACTGCAGCCTAAGGCGAGGGTCTGTCACCGCTGCCCTGAAGACGCACATCCCCCGGGGATGGCGCCGTTTGTCCCGGATGCACACAGAGGCACGGTGCCCCTGAGGTCGACAGATCACGATGCCCTCACTGCTCCCAGACACAAAGCTCCGTGGGACACAAGCATCTTTGTGGACTCAGCAAGATGCTGGCATCCTAAGACCGCTACTCCAAAACTGGTTTCTTCCTCTCTTCTGCGGAAGCCACACTGAAAACCGGCTCACCTGTCCCCTGAGGGGTTGATGGTCTCTGGCCACGGACTATCCCAAAGATGCTGGGGTGGTGACAACTGGGTCCTGGTCCTACCAGCAGGAGGGCAGGAAGGGGACACACAGAGAGAGAGAGGCTCCCAGGATAGCAGGCGATTCCCCTCTCCAGAAGCATCTTTTCACCGAAGACACATTCTATAAGGTCACTTACAGCATATGAGGATGGCACACACTCACCACCTTTATAGCAACAACCCACCCAAAGCCAGGACTTTGTGATTTTCACAGTCACAGACAACTTTTAGCTCTGGTGTTAAGAAAAAAATACAGATTTTTAATGTCTTAAAACATCAAGTTGAATTGGAGGCTGAAATTAGCTGGTGTTGAATGCAAGGAAGTTGTTCTCCGTGTTTTTAAAAGCAATTTTAACAATGGCTGCCACTGCCTTACTTTCTACAGTTTGAAGAGTAGTTTTAAGGTTAGAAAAGTTATGAATGAAGAGTGGCAGCAAAGGAGAAGTCACCATAAAGCATCTGTCTCAGGAGGAAAGATCTTTAATCCCCAAAGCCACAAATTTCTAAGGCTTCATAAATACCTTCCTAAAAATATACTTGAAACACTGAAGCTAAAATGATTTCTATATAGGTCTTTTAAAGCCTACCTGTTTAAACTAGCCCCAAATCCTATGAAATGCCAACGTAAAAAGCACAGGCACTTTAGAAGGGTTGCTGGGAAGCAGCTGCATCAACAAGACTACTCTTGGAGCCATCTGCCCCAGAAAGCGGCTCCGTATCGCATACGACGTCCAGCACTTCACATTTGAGAATAAAAGCGAGCCAAGTTACCTTTCCTCTCTGAGCGTTTCTTGCGCCTCCTTTTATACCGACGCCCCGCGATGCTGAAGAAGGTCCCCGTGGTCAAAGTCCCAGCAATAAGCGAGGCCATACAGACGAGCGAGGCCAGCCCCGGCCAGCCCCGGCCTCTTCCGGGTCCCCGGCCCCTGGGGCCGTCACGGCCGAGCATCCCAGCCAAATGGTGGCGGCAGCGGCGGCAGCAGCAGCAGCAGCGGCCGGCCCCCCGCCGACTCGGGGAAACCGCTCCTCCTCTGTCCCGGGCTCATTGCTCCAACCGCAGAATTAGGGCTTCGCCAACACCACAATGCCTTCAGAGCACACCACCCAGCAGTGACGTGTGACAGTTAACCCTTCCGTGCACTCCCAAACACAACACCATAGGAAGGAAGGAAAGATGGGCTGTGACTCCTTCCAGGGGAACAGGAATCCCCACAGAAACATACCAAGTCCTGTCTTAAAAAGGCTCCTCTCACCTTTAAAATAGACAGAGCTCCCACAACAATGAGGTGAAGCATCAGGAAAAGAGCACAGTGTACAAAATAAAGCTGCAGAAAGCCCGGGGTTACCACAGTGCACGGTGCAGAGGCTCAGCACGCGAGCCACCATGGGGACCGCACAGAAGTGCCCGTGAACCATGTGGGCTCCCAGAGGAGCCCCACGGTGCAGAGCGCACCACCTGCCCCGCTCAGGGGCCGCGGCTCCTCCCTCCTATGCTTGCCAGACGGCCCACAAGCTGCTGTCTCCTCCGCTGAGGTACAGCTCGCCCCCCGCTGCATGGTCAGCACCCTGGGCAGGCAGACACTGAGCCTTCACCGTGTCCCCCAAGCCCAGGGGGCTGTGTCTGGGTCCCGGCATTTAGGGCTGACACAGCCCAACCCACCAGCCCTCAACGTCCTCCTGTCCGACACACACGGATCAGGCCCCGGGGGACAGTGTCCCAGATCAAGGCTCTGTGTCCTTGGAACAAAACAGCATCCCAAAGCCCTGCCGATCAGCGGCTGTCCTGGGAGGAGCCAGGATGCGGGAAGGATGTCAGCGGAAGAGCACACTGGGGGAAAGAAAAGACAATCTTGTCACCCAACTCTTCTCTCGATGCAAAGTAATCATGTCTTACAGAACAAAATCCCTTTCCAGCAACGGCCAGCACCTGTCTGCCTACGTGTCCCTCCAAAGGCACACAGGCTGACACGCGATCCAGCATAAGCACATGGGCGCCCGGGGCGTGTCCCCCCACACGAAGCAGCCCCTCTCTCCCCTACATTTGCGTGTGTGCGCCCAGATGCGCTCGGGGTAACTCATGATCTGTGCCGGCAGCAGAGTCACCACGAGTTCCATTCTTTATAAATTTATTCATATGACTTAACTAAATTATCAAAGTATTAAGTTAAAAATTCAGCTTTCTTTAATTTTGACTTAAACATTTGATACTTAATATAATTTATATTATGTGACTTACTTTTAATAGATAATTTTGAAAAGACATTTTCTGAAAATATGAAAAAATAAGTGTTTTGCTTTGTTGTTTAGTAAAATTTCCATTTTTGACAGAAATATATTTAAATTTCATATATTTTAAACCCAATTATGTATTTTATTTTTAATCCTTTGGATCAAGGACCAGATGATAAGTGTTTCAGACTTTGTGGCCATATGTTTCTGTTGCTTACAAACTCATGGAGGTGGTCACAGCCTTGGGGTTGGGGCCAGCACTGCTCTCCCCCACGCACGGGGCAGAGTCTTCTGGGAAGCAGAGAACTCCTTCGTTCCTACAGCCATCTCGGCTTGTGAGCTGGGTCTGGGGCTGGGGGTGACAGTGACACTGCATGGTAGCAGGCCAGCCCCCAGGCAGTCAGCACTCAGGGAGGAAGCGGGAGGTGCAGCGGCAGAGTGGAGACGCGGGAAGGAAGCTGGGAGCAGGACAAAGAAAGAGCAGTTTGAAGTCTGGGAACGGGGGTAGTCTTGGGGTCCGTGTTCACACCCAGACAGCCCCCGTGGTGAGTGCGCAGGACCGATGCACAGGCGGGTGGAGCTGCTGAGGCTCTGTGGCTGCCAGGCTGGAGATCTCCGTCTTCTACCGCTGCGGAACGGTTCGCACGCACACGGAGGCCCGGCCTGAACTACCCGAGACGGCGTCTTTTGGTAGAAGCAGCACTTGGACGACATCACACAGACAGACGTCACGTGCGTCACAACTTCATGTGACAAGCGGCCCTGGATAAAACCCCTGCCAGCACCGTACACCTGTCCCGGCCTTCCTGGTAGTGGCGACGCGGGACCTGGGGGCTTGAGGCCTCTGTGGCGTTCAGACCCACGGTATCCCCCAACAGAGGAATTCAGAAGCAACCACGGGAGTGAGAACCAAGAAGCCACAGAGGAAGTCGTGAAGGAGAACGGAAAACATTCGTCAACTACTTTAAATAAGAAACAAGAAAACGTCTTTGGACCTGTTTTATAAAATAAAGTTACTGTATTTAACATCTGTCTGGGTACTTCCATGGGCTTCCTTATGATTTATTTCCTTGCCACACACTGAAACAAGGTCGGTACTGAACCCTGAAAATAGCCCTGCACCATGACTAACCACGAGGCCGCAGACATGGAGGGTGAGCCTGAAGCCCCAAGCCCAGAGCACAGGACGGACTCTTCTGAGCACAGCAGTGAGCACGTCACAGCCGCCCGCCCCTCTGAGGACACACGGGCGCAGGTGGCACCACACGGACAAGGGACCGGCCCCAGGGCTCTCCTAATGGGGACTGAACCAAGGAAGCAACAATCTGAGCAGAGAGCCAGAACTTGTGGGACTCTCTTATCCAGGAGAAAGAGCTTAATACTGTCAGAATCTGGAGCTGTCCGCATCAAATCATACACAGATTTTTTTTTTAAAGGTAAACGATAAAAAGCTGTCTGAACACTAGATTCCTTATGATGAGAATATCTGGGGAAATAATGCTCAATGAAGTCAGGTAAAAACAAGGAGCATCTCCCCAGCTATTAGAGACACTCACATTTTTAATGTTTTCTCTTCCTGCATTAAGGTTTTCATTTGGATTTGGTCTCTCTAGGACGCGGAGCTCAGTGGCGGGCCCCACCCTGCCCCACTCACGGGCACAGCCCTGGTGAGTCCTCCTCGAGGCCAGCACAAACCTGCACAGGCTTCCTCTCTGCACCCTGGAAATGAGAAAATTTTAATTTCTCCATCTCCATCATAACTCTGACCTAAAAGAGACAAAACGTTTTATATCGTGACATACTACAACATATAAAAAGCATATTCATGAAAAGAAAAGCTTGCAAAGTGACAAACTTGCATATACCCCTCTATCTAAAGTTCCTTCGGCACGAATCCAAGAAATCCGAAACCATAAGGCGGGAAGTCGAGGGCCTACTGTGAAAGGCTGCCTGGACTGATCCGAAGGCTCCCGGAGAGTGCAGGGCCAGAAGCCCACTGTGTCGGTGCGCCCACAGACTCGATAACATGACCACCAAAAACCTAACCCATGGGTAGCTTCTCGGGAACCTAGCAAAGCAGAAATATACCAAAACCACAAGCCAAGAGATATGCTGTCGTTAAAAAGTAATTTGGAAGTTACAGTTACCATGGTGAAAGACACGATGGTGAGTTTGCCAGGAAACCCTCTGCTGGTGCCGTCCTGGCATCTGTGTGCCCTGGCGTCCTGATGTCTTGGGTTAGGTGCGCCATGTGGTCAACGGAGGCCATTGTTCTAACCACCTTCTTAAATACTGTATTTGTCTATTTGGCACACGTTCATCGCTGGGAAAATTATATTAACTATATTTTCTTTTTCTTGATGCTCTGGAATCTGGGAGCCTTACAGACCCAGGAAGCGATTGTCCCTCCCAGGGCCCAGCTAGGAGCATATCCTTCTTATGCAAACAACCCCCTCACTTCCTCTTGTAACTCTCCCATCAAGCCGGTGTTGCCCTTGCTCTAAATCATTCCAGGGCCAGGTACCAGGCAACCAGAAATCAAGTAGAGCCCAGAGCCTGCCATAGTTATTCAAATTGCCAATCCTAAGCTGTTTCCCTGCCCTGCCTTGCCTTCCTGGAAGGCTCTGGCCTACCTAGACCTTCCCATTGCTCCTTTTCACCTCCAGACCAAGACCAGTGCTCCCCGTGTGGCCCTGCATAGCACGGCGTGGCTCAGACCCTCCTCTAGGGAAATGTGAGTAGTAAAGTCTTCTTTTAATGGCACTGGCCTCCCTCCCCATGATGTCATCAACTACCATCCCGTGGGGACAAGTGGGGCAGGAGTACCATTCTCAAGACTGGCTTCGTTGGACAATACCAAGTCGACTTAATTTCTTTTTAACTGAAGGGCATATATAGGCTATAAACAAAAGGCCAGCTCGTTCCCTGACTGCTGCGTTGTGCGGCCTTATCTGATACCTGCTCTGCATTCATCTAAAACCCTAGATAAAACGGCAGTTTCCTACACTCTCCCACCGTGTCACACACTCATCATCATCCCCCGTCACGGGACACAACCCGGCGCATGGCCGATCTTCCTGACATGGTAAGCGCTGTATCTTCTGCCTTCTTGAAAGTCAGGGGAGCTGAGAATCCACAAGCGTGATGACGCACGGTGTCCCAGCCTCGGCGGGCCCGCACCGCCGCCCGAGGACGAGCGCCCCTAGTGATGCTCAGAGTCAGTGTGAGGTCCCAGCTCTGGGCCTCTCATTTCTTTCTTCCTTCTTCCCAATTCTTTCTACCTTTAGGATCATTTAAGAAAAGCATAAAAATAGAATGCCTGCATTCATGAGAATCAAGAAATTCACAGCAGAACGGCAATGATTTAGTGCACCAGATATGGTCTCTGCGATGATTAAACTGACAGTTTATAATTTAAAGAGATACGTTGAAGATCTTTTCTCCAACTTTAGAAGTACATCCATTTCTGACTTCAGCTGCCACATCTTTGCAAGTTAATAGCTACTGAATTCTAGGAGAATGTCATAAATAGCCATACACCATTTAGCATCTGACATTCCTGGTACCTCATTAATTTTATTTTTATCTATGTCCTCAGAGTAAAGACTCCAAAATTTAATGTTCCTAGAATATTAATTGATGAAAAAAATTCTTAAAAACAATTTTTCTCTTATGAGAAAAAAGGAATTTATTCCATTAGAACTCTAAACTCTGTGAAGTGAGTCCATTATTAATTATTGTGTAGAATCAACACACGGGAAACTGTAACACTACTTAATATTCAAGTGCCCGGAATTATCTATTAATAAGAAAAGCAGCAAATATTCGTTCAGTCACTCACTCAACTAATAGTGAACACCTGCTAAGTAAGGGCCAGGTCTGAGCTAGGTGCTGGGGATACACCAGGGAACAAAAGGAGCTTCTGCTCTATGGAGAGCAAGACAGACAGGCAACAAGGGGCACCATAAGCCAACGAATGGCCTTGTATGTCAGAGGAGGGTGGGTGTTTCCCCGGAAGGTGACAGGGCAGGAGGGCAGCGGTGGGCATACTTTCTAGTCTCGAGAAAGACGGCAGTGAGGCACACACATGAAGATCTGATGGAACAGAGTGTCTGAGAGACACAGGTAACAACTCTGTGGCAGTGCCCGGCACGGCCCAGGAAGAGCCAGGAGGCCGGGCCGGCAGAGGTGAAAACCAGGAGACCCCGAGCCAGGGCCTCTGGGCTCGTGCAAGGACCTGGCGGTCCCTCTGCCCAGGAGTTTTGGCCTGGTCCTGGCCTCTAGCAGAGGTGAAGAGCTGGCAAAGAACAGATGTGGGGCGAGGGCTGATGCCAGGGGCCGGTCAGGGGACTGGTGCGGGCACAGCCGATGGCTCAGGGCACGTGATGGCAGATGCAAGAATACATGCTGGACGCATGCTGAGGGACGGCAGACAGGGGGCCAGTAGGGGACAGAAGACACTGGATGTCCATGGCCTGTGGCCTGAGAGCCTGGAGAGAGAGGAAGACTGCAGGTGGGGTCAGGAACCAGGGGTCTGGTTTGCTGTCTGAAGTCAGAGACATCACAGATGCCCAGGAGGAGATGCTGGGCAGCCCCAGGGTCCGAGACTGACAGAGGTGCACGTGGGTGAGAGGCCAAGTCACCAGTACAGATAGAGCCCAGGAGACACCAGGACTGAGCCAGGAAGGGCACCGCTGCTGGCAAATTATGGGACGGGAAGGATGGGCAGGGAGCTTCTGAGGGAGCAGCCAGTAAGGCAGAGCGTGGAGGATAAGCTCACCAAGCAACTGTCACCTTCCAGACACCACACATGGACCAGCTCATTTACACTTCACCAAATGTCAGCCTCTGAAATGACTGCACAAGAGGCAGCCTGGAAATAGCCACCATTTGTTTTACAACCATCAAGGACGTCACTCAAGTCTTTGTGAGTGGAGTTGTGCAGTGTACAACCCATACAACTGTACAATGTGGCCATGATTATAGCACAGTGGTAACAAGCACAAACTCCAAAGGAGGTCTCTCTGGTCAAAGGCCCACCCTACCTCCTGCTAGTCAGGGAACCTTGGGCAAGTTCTTACCCTCATGGTTCCTCAGAACAACACAGAAGTCAGTGACAGCACACACTCCCAGCTCACTGGGGGGATCAAGTGAAGACAGGGTGCAGGACATGGTACCCAACTGGGCTCTAGCTGCTATCATATCATCAGCACCACCGCTTTATAAAAAGGAGCCCTCCAGCCGCAGGGGCAGAGCAGCTCATCCAAGGTCACACGCTGGGGAACGCGGCAGAACGCAGTTCAGAATCCAGGACACTTGGAACTTGGGGCCCTAGCTCTTCACTCCTCTACTGTGCTGCCCAGTAAAAGCAAAAACATGACCGCTCGATTTTACTTCTTTATATGTTACGATTCCTCACAATTGTCAGTCAAAAGAACACATATGTATTTCTTTAAATTAACACATCTCTATTTCCTGTACGAAAATGGGTTCAAACAGATGGGCATAAGTATAGTTTATGTCTACTTGCGAAATTCCTCCACTCAATTAAGATCATAAATTCAATTAAGCTTTTCCATTTTCTTTTAAGGTAACTCTATCAAGGAATTTTAAATTAAAATCAAAACCTACATTTCTCAAGTAAGTATAGCAGATGTTGGATTTGGCAGGGGGGAAAAAAAGGCACTTAAATTGAAGGTCCTAAAATTAGCTCCAAAAGCCTAAAGCAACCTAAAGCTAAGGGAGTACCAGACATGGTGGCCCGTGGATGGCCCAGGGGACGCGTGGGAGGATGCTGGCGATAGGGAACTCAAGTCCAGTAGGCCCAGGGCCTCCAGGGAGAGCTCTGAACTCACACTACATACCGGAGAAAAGTTTGAAAGAAATGCTATGATCAAGCCTAAACATAAATTTGAATCTAAACTGGGGTATTCAACTGATAGCTGTGGTTTAAATAGATATTTCTTTAAAGATGAGTTTTTGAAGCACCGTTTAAAAATAATGCTTATTATTGCCAAATATTAAAAAACAAAATAAAACACAACTCTTTTCAAATATAAAGTAAAACTGGTTAGTCCTTCAAAGAAGAAAAAGTGACTTTACTCAATCTGGAACAGAAAACCTCTGGCCAACTTCGTGCATTTATAAATGGCGTCGGGCTGTCTTTAATGTGGGTATGTGTAGATGAAAGATGCAGCATAAACATGAGTGTGGACAAGGAATGTACAATGTGGACACATGCATTCAGCCAGACTGAAATGCAATCAAGAGCAAATGGAGACGGAAAGTTACAAGGGGATTAGAGACATGATGGCCTGGACCCACGGAGTGCAGAGCCAAAGGCACACAATCTCTGGGCCCAAAGACCAGAGCAGCAAACCAGGAAAATACTCGTTATGATGGAAGAAAACATCCCAGGAATAAAGATCCCAATCAGCCACTGGACAGACAGCCAGCTGCACAGAAAAGGTTTTGATAAAAACCAAAGAAAATGCACATTTTTCTCAGCAATACTCCTGAAATCCATGAAGAATTCTAAGGGAATCTAGACCAACACAATCTAATTACTGAGGAGATTAAGTCACGCCAAAGGGCAGTGATGGAGTATTTCCAAGTTGTAGGAAAAGGACAGTGTGACCTCTAAGTTGAGTTTCCATCAAGATGCTGTTCAACTCTAACGGGTAGGGTGGGGGTCTTATGAGACCCTGAGGTGTGTCGTCAGCACCTCCGCTACCAAGTCCAGCGTCCTGGTGCAAGCGGCCCACAGGCCTCACGTCCTGTCTGTGCAGACCCGGGTGCACATGGCTCTTGAGGACTCTCTCCCACCTCCAATCCACCAGAGGCCCATGGTGGGCAGGGAGGGGGCCCATCGCCCTGGGCCTGGAGAGCTAGGTGCGCCCTGGGTCAACACTAAGGGGGGGTTTCTGTGGCAGTGTCCCCCAAACCCCTGTCCAGAGGGGAAGCCTCCCTTCAGTCTAGAATTCCAGAATTCTGTGCCGCATGGGCAGAACCTGAGCCAGGACTTTTCGCCCCCGGACGACACGGCAGATGCTTGCAGCTGTCTGGCCAGGCTGGCCCCCCAGGATCCTGTCCCCACAGCTGCGCAGTCAGAGAGGAGCAAGCAGGTGTGGAAGGACAGGACATCAGAGTGGGAACGGGCTGAACTTGGTCAGCAAATGTCGAGCAGATGCAAGACAAGGGCTCATAGAAGGGAGATTTTAAAACTTAAATATCGGCATTACTCCTTTAGTGCATGATGGCAACTCTTCACCAAAGATCAAACACACAAACACAAACTTTGGTTAACTTATTATCTTCCTAAAATTGGCAATCTGTCAGCACTATTAAAAACAAGACAACAGGCCCCAAAATGGACTCGGTTAGCATGAGCCCCAGGTCACCAAACTGAGACTTAACCTAATTACATCGACAGCCTCTCCCAGAAACAGGAGCTCGGCCTCCATCAGGAGTCACCTGGTCGGCACAAGCGAGGTCATCTGTCTGGCAGACCCCGCGGTCCCCTGAAGGAGTGACCTTGGCCAACTAACCCCTTTTTCTGGGATAACGTCTTCGTCCCGCTCCCTTCTGCCCACGAAAGCCTCTCATCAGTGCAGCTCTGCGCAGCCCCTTTTTGCCTGCTACGCGGCAGGCGGCCGGGTTCAGGGGTCACCGGAGAGAGCCAATCAGACCTTCAAAGTTTACCCCGTTGGATTTTGTTGAACACCACACATTCAGAACTTGATGGTACAGGCTATTTTTTTTTTTTTTTGCATTTTATCTTAACTCTTCTAAAATAGTAGAATCATAAAATTACGTTGCACATGAAGTGTACAGGCGGAGTAGTAATTGTTTAAACTCTGGGAACAGATGGAGGAAACCGTATCTTCCAGTTCCACAGCACAGTAAAAGCCTCCCCACAGACTCGATTATCGCTAAATTTATAAATCAATAAAACTTAATTTACAAATCATATCACTCACTGAACCAAATCAGTTCTAACTGTTCCATACCCTACCTCATGGGTTCTTTAAAATGGTTCAAATAAAGCCAGTAAGCAGAAACTTCTCTGAAGGAAACCGGCATCTGGGTTCACAGAGGAAATGCATGGAAAACTGGACTCCTGGCAAGAAAATGAAGTTCTGGCTCAGCAGCTGTGGCTCGAGTTCCTGGTGCGGTCCCACAGCACCACCTAGTGTTGAGTCACCCGCTCAAGGGGCCCCGCAACAGCGGACGCGGAGCGCTGGCCCCACTGTCGCACGGAAACAGTGTCCCAGGAGGCCAACATCAGACTGAGGCCAAGAAGGATCAGGAGGGAGGGGGGAGCCTCCACGTCCTGACTGCGGTGGGGGGTGTGCTAACCGTACACACTGGTCAGAACATACCAAACCGAACACTGAAAAGAGGTGACTTTTATTGTATGTAAATCATACCTCAATAAATCCAGCTGAAGATCACAAAAATCACAGTCTTGACTTGAGATAAAATAGAAAATACACAGATTTCAGGAAGAAGGAATGAATATACTCCAACCAACAGAAGGAACGAGCCGGACAAGACTGAGAGCAAAGCAAGTCGTTCCTCTCCCAACAAGAAAACAGCCACGCCCAGACTAGCCCGTTAGTCCCCGTGGCCACCGCGGCCATCCCTGCCACCCAGATGAGGAGGCTGGGCGGGGAGGCCGAGCACGGTGCCCGAGGACGCAAAGCTGCCTCGGGAAGGGCCACACTGCTCCCCACTCTGCTCCACCGGCCCAGGCAATGTGAAGGTCAGGAAAAGGAAAACCGGGGACAGAAAAGGCACAATCCAATTATAAAGTAAGTTAAAGTGTGGCATGGTGTTCCACTGTGAGTAGAGCGAGCTAAAGGAGGAGTCATTTTAACATTTTCCTGAGTGCACACGGCATGAGGGCACGGAGACAGAGGAGAAGGAAGTAAGATCGTACACATTTTACCTGTCTCTGTAAGGAACAATATTTACTCATTGTCATTATATAAACACCACTTGTGAATTTGAAACCGACTGACCCATGGTTACAGAACAGAAAATAAAGTCTTCTGCTTTGATTCTGTAAGAGAAGGAAAGAGGGAGAGAACTAGATCTGCCAGAAACTGAGCAGAGAGAGTGAGGAGGGGATGAAGGGCAGGGCAGGGCAGGTGTCTCACACGCTGGACGCAGCAGGCTGCTGGGAGATAGCCCGAGCTGTCAATGAGACAATGAGATGTAAATGAAAGTGTGATGGAGGTTTCTGGAATGCCGTAATTAAAATGACAGACATGGGTTGCACTGCCTGACCCTTCCCAGTTATTCCTGCCTTGAATACAGATGTGATGGCTCGAACTTTAGCAACCACACTGCAACCATGAGGGAAAGATTAGAACCGCTGAGACAGACCTAGACTTCTGACCTGGTTAAGCTCTCAACCAACTCTAGCAAAAACCTACCTTTGCATTCCTTACTATGAAATAAATAAAGAAATCCCCACTAGTTGAAGACACTGTAGGTCATGTGTTCTGGGACACTCGGCCAAGAGCACTCCTAAACACAAGAAGCAAAGGCCAGACAAGTGTGGAGTAAGTTCAAGCCGCTGCTATCCTGAACTGAACACAACAGATCGTGTCTAAAATACATAAATCACGAGGGGCGCCTGGGTGGCACAGCGGTTAAGCGTCTGCCTTCAGCTCAGGGCGTGATCCCAGCGTTACAGGATCAAGCCCCACATCAGGCTCTTCCTCTATGAGCCTGCTTCTTCCTCTCCCACTCCCCCTGCTTGTGTTCCCTCTCTCCCTGGCTGTCTCTATCTCTGTCGAATAAATAAAAATCTTTTAAAATAAAATAAAATAAAATAAAATACATAAATCACAAACCAGCAAAGCTATTCTTTAGAGACTGAAGTACGGCAGGGACTGCCATCTTCACCCCAACAGCCACTCCTCCCTTCCTCTGTGAGGCAGCACACCCAGCCACCGAGAACGACGTGCCCAGCCCCCTTGCCACTGGTCGTGGTCATGCGAATGAGGTCGTGTCCGCTGGGATGAACGCAGAAGTGTCGTGTGGAAGCTTCTGGAAACCTCCTCGAGAGATGGCATACACGCACCCTTTGTCACAGTGTCTCCATCACAGGCCCTGACAGTGGGTGAGCTCACGCATAACAGGTCACACACCGAGTAGAGCTGGGCCCAGACAGCTAGGGCCTCATTCCAGCCCTGTCTGCCTGAGCACGGCTGCTGTATGGGGCAGGCCCTCCCCTGGGGACGCCACTTGCATGGTGTCCCTGTCATGACCAACCCAGAAATACAAATATCTACCACTTTTAAAACCATCAGTGCTGCATCAGAGGAAGGGGAAGACTGTGGACAACTGATTTTCATCAAAAGCCTAAATCAGGTGACCCGCCTATGACCACTTGGATCAAAACTGAAATAAAACACAGGTCTGGCCTCGCCCCTGCTGGACAGGCGTCCACCCAGGCCCTGCTCTGCCCCTCCACACTCCTACCCTCTCCCACCCGTCTCCTCCCCCCACCACGCCCCCTCCCCCAGTCACAGACCCTTGGCACGTCCACACCACCGGGCTGCTGGAGTTGCCCCCTGCTGCACCCCTGCTCAGCAGAGCCCCTGCCCCGTGCTCACTGGCCGCTGAAAACAGCACGGTACCTTTCCAGAGTCAGTTCCAGCCCACCCCACGAAGCTCACCCCGCCTGGACAACAGGCCATCTCCCTCTTGCTCCCACTTCTGTCACCGCAGGAACAGACGCCAGTGTCCACTAGGCTCCAGGCCCCCTCCCAGGCCCTCCGAAGCAGCTCGGCCCCCTCCTCAAGGCGCCCAGGAGGGAAGCTGCCCTCCGTCCTCCCCTGTGACAGCGCACCCGTGCTCCAGCCCCCAGATCGAGGAGGGAGGCCTGCGGACCCCGCTTCCTGCGCACAGCTGCACTGGGGGCGCCCGGCACCTGCCAGAAGCTCTGCATGGGAGCGGGTCTGGCAAGGGGCCCAGAGCCCATCAGCTCGCCCTCCCTCCGTAAAGAGCCACAGCCGCCCACAGGTGCTGGGTCTCTACAAGTCCCGCCCTGGGAAAAGTCTTTGCAGAAAACAGAAGGAAATCACGGAGAGTTCCAGACTTCCCTGCATCTGCAAATGCATCCCCGCCGTGCTCTCTCACGTGTGTATCACTGCTAAGTACCTGGGTCCGCAGTTTCCTAGTGGTCACACCCAGAGCACACAACAGCGAGAAGAGAACTGCCAACCACTTCGAACCACTACAGAGATCTATGGTTTTCCACCCAACAACGTACAGGCAACTGAACGTCCGTCGTCTCAAGCCATACTTTTGTGGTTAATGATGTATTCGTTTGTCCATTTGGAAGCTTAAATCTATAGCACACAAAAACTGGGAATACAACCACTTTTCAGAAATTTTTCAAACTTGATACTGTTTAAACCAAGTTTTACTCAGATTTTTCCATTTTTTGGATGGAAAACAATCCAAAATCACGACTCCCTTCTCCACCGCATCTAGTAGCTTCCGCATCCCCAGCGCGTGTCCGGCCTGGCCCGTGCTTGCAGGCCTGCTGCGGCCCAGGGGTCTGGAGAAAAGAAGCCAGGGGAGGGGCACGCCTCACTGTGGTGGTTGGCCCCCTGCTGGCTCTGCACTCAGATGCCACCCCCTTGGAGAGGCCGCCACCCCTCTCTTGGGTGTCCCTCCCCAACACCATCTGTTCCCACCCGGCGTCAGCTCCACAGGGGCCATCTAGCCTGTCCCACTGTCACCCCAGGGCCTTGGGCAGCATCTGCCCGTCCGTGTCTGTTGGCTACACGAGGTGGGTCCAGGGCCCAATGCAGATCTGTCTTTAACATTGCTCTGAGTTCCAGAAACTACAACTCCTAGACCAACAAACCCCAGAGCTCTGGGACTCATTGCTGCAAACACTGACTCCATCTATCCGCACATTCCTACTCGCTTCCCCTGGAACTGGGTTGCCTGTAGCTCTGCCTGGGATCCTGTGTGCCTCAGCATGGGCGGAGGAGAGAGAGGTGCGCCCCCCCTATGCAGAACACCAGGAGCCTGGGAGACATGCTCAGTGTGGGAGCAGGAGTCAGAGCGGGGACCAGCAGGGGGCATCACAGAGTCCTCCCAAGAGTCCCACAGGCCCTGCGCCTCCCAGCAGCTCTGCCTCTCCCACTCCCTCCACCAGCTGCTGCGGCGGGCTGGTTTTACGCCCCTGCCTGGCACCAGCCCGTACCAGGGACAGCTGCAGGATGGACAGTGGCGAGGCTGTCATGCATGGCCTGCTGTGTGTGGGCAGACATCCCTCAGCCCCGTCCTGCTCCCACCTAGCTCCACGATGGCTGGTGTCTTGAAGGGCAGGGAGCACCCTGCTGCCAGGAGCCCTGTGGAATGTGAGGGGATGGCAGTGGAGTGGGGACGTCACCCGAGGCCCTTAACTCATGCCCCCACTGTCATCTGCACTGTCACCTGCGTCTTCACACGATCGAGCAGACTCACGTCATGCTCAGCATGACATTCTTCTTCCCATCTAACAAAACGTGAAGGCTGACAGCAGTCTGTCAGCTCCAGACAGCCCTTCCAGTCTCGGCCACTGCCCTATGGCCTCACTGTGAGTTGGGTTTCTCTAGCTTCTGTGTCCCAGCCTTTTGCCACTTCAGGAGCCACTTTTCCTAGTTGGTTCCATTTGGCCTTTTCCCCTAGTCACTGCTTCCTGTAGGTCACCTGCACTTCTTTGCCTTTTCATGGCCCTAGGGTCGCAGGACCCAGGCACGCTGTCAGGAGCGCTCTCTGCGAGCTAAGCCGTGGCGCCGTGGGCATGATGAGGCACTGACGACAGGTGGCCCCGCCCTCTGGGGTCAAAGACTTCCTGGGCACCCTGGCCCAGGCGCTGTGTCTGACGACACTGTATGGTGCAGTCTTCCTGGAGCTGATGAGGGCCGGCAGAAGTGGAGCCCAGACAAGGAAGCCCGGGCAGGGCCCCCGTGCACCAACTCACCCCTTTCAGCAGTCTGCAAACACTTCTGTAAAGTGCCAGATGGCAGATATTTCGGTCTCTGCGCCCACATACAGTAGCTGTTGCATGTTCCACTTCTGTTTGCTTGGTTTACAATTCCTGAAAGATGCTAAAGCCTTTCTTCGCTTCAGACCCTGGACTTAGGGTCCACCTGGCCACCTGCAGGGGAGGCCTCTGCCCAGCCTTTCAGGGTACGCAGCTGCCGCCAGCGGGCCCGGGGCTCAGCTCTCTGGCATGTCGCCTGCCGGCACCCAGGCGGGCCTTGCGGACAAAGATGCCAACTTACTCCTCACCTTCACGAGTCCATCACAGGGTGATGGGCTCTGGCCTCTGGTAGGCTGTCCGAGTCTGCCGAAGGAATGAGCACCTTTCACAAGCTTATTAGCCATGCAGACTGCACCTTTTGTGAAAAAACCGTGCAAGCATTTTGCACCTAATTCCATTGCACTGTCTTGTCCTTACTGACTGGTGGGAATCTTCATGTATTATAGACTCCAGAAACTAAGCCAGGCCTCTGTCAATTATGCGTCCCCGTCAGGTACACGCCGCTGGGGATACATGCCCCTGTCAGGGACCCGTGTAGCAAATTCTTTTCCCAGTCTGTGTGGAACTGGCACCCCACCCTCTGGTGTCTACGCCCTGTATAACCCCCTCCCCTTGACAGGGGGTGGAGCTATGAACATGATGGATATAAAGCAAAGGTGAGGGGATTTTACGAGACAAAATTATGGTCCCTGATCAGCTGACGTGGAGCCCTGGGTGGACCTGCTCTAATCAGGTAAGCCCTGAAAGGACAGAAGATGTCAGTGATAAGGAGGCGAAGAGACACTCCCACAGCCTGCAAGAGGCAAACCGCATGCTGTGGAGGGGACCACTTGGCCTGAACAACTGGTGGTCCTTAGGGTTGGAGGCCCCAGCCCTATAATCACAAGGAACCGAAATCTGCCAACAGCCAGTGATCTTGCAAAAGAGACCCCAAACCTCAGAGGACACCGCAGCCGGTGAGGCCCTGAGCAGGGGATCCTGGGGACCATGCCTGGAAATGGCGACCCAAGTTCCTGGTGATTCATTACGCAGCAACAGAGCGCTTATCCACAGGTGCCTTAACTCTGGCCACCTCCAGGGACAGAATCAGGGGCCCACACCTCTGAGCGAAAGCCGACACCACTAGACAGCCGTCCAGTCCTACCAAGGGCATGAGTCGGGCTCACCAGGACGGTGAGCCTGAGATCACCGTGTACACACGGAGGCGCACAACTCCACAGGGAAGTGACGGGGGTGCCCTTGGCACCTCTCCGTGTGGAATGGTGTTTGGTATTCTTTTCAACGTTTCATCTCCTGTGTGCACAGGAGCCCTGTCTCCTCATCGCCAGCCTGTACTCTCTGACCGCGCCTTAGCACCAGCAGGAAATGTTGTCCGACTGGCACACACCGTCACGGAGCCTCCAGGGCCCAGGAGCCCACCCTGGTGCTGAGGCACCTGCCCCCTCTGACCGCACGTGGCACGCCAGCTCTGGAGGGACCCGCCCTCCTCTCACCAGGACAGAGCTTCACAACACGGCTCTGCAAGCCAACCGACACCTGGAGGATCGGCTCTGAAGATGCAGCTCATTCTGCACAGACCTTCCAGGAAGTGCATCCGCTTCCATCCCACCTCGACACAAGGCGCTTCACCCCTGCTTCCTAGCTCCACGACGGAAAAGCACACGAGTGAGCGCAGCTGTGAAGTCTGCCAGGGCACAGGCCGCTGGACAAGCATCCCGGTTGCCATGGAGCGGCAGGCAGGAACGCTTTCCCTGACCTTGGCGGCTGCCCTGGCTCTGTGATCTCACAAAACCGAGCCACAAAGATATTAACACCTCTTGTCAAACTAACCAGTGCGTCAGGCCAGACACACAAAGACACCTTCTCAGTGACGAGAACTGATGCCAGAAAAACACAGAGAATCTCTTCTCATTCTCAGCCAAATTCTGTTTCAGAAACCTTCAGGAATGCTTATAAACTAAAGCAGCATCTGTGCTCCATAGCTTCCTTCAACCAATAAAACACTTCAAAGGAAAAAAAGGTCAAGTTTTTGCCATGATATATAAAGATTCAGAACTCAGTGCCACTGCAACTTTAACCTTGAACTCAACAGCCCTCACTGGTATGACACATCCGCCCGGGTGACTTTCACACCGCAAGCCAGCCCTGCTGGGCGCCTGTGTCGCTCACTCTCCAGGAGCCCACTGCTGCTTCTGCCTTGAGCTGGACACACGGCACAGGACAGCCCTGGAGGACAGCCCTCCACGATGCCAGCAGCTCACGACGCTGTGCCCCCTCCCGCTGCCACTGCCTCTGCTCAACCAAGGCTCCCAGGGAACAGCATCCCTGTGGGGCTCCTCATCCGTGCTGGGAGCTTCTGGCATCCTGCGGGCACAGGGCACTGCTGGGACATGCAGAGCAGCCCCAGAAACAAAGAATCTTCCGGCACTGAAGGACTGACTTGGTGGGGAAGGCCGCTCACGGTCACCCAGCCCAGATGCCCACTTTGTCTTATACGTAAGCACGAGGCATTTCTCTGTGTTTTTAACACACACCTGACTATCCAAAAACGTAACTACCACGTGAAGACAGGGAAGACCGTACCAGCTTCTCTTAGAACTCCCCCGGGCTATAAGCATCGCAGAAGTGGCGCCACACGCACACCCGGCCGCACGCACAGGTGTGCCTGAGTGCCGAGCACTGCGCACATACCGACTCGAGGTGCCTTTGTCACGCATTTGTAATTTCTCCTTTACTGCGCTTGGGTACTATACTCCTTTTTAAAACTACACGGCGATAATTATACAAAGTAATGCCTTCTATGAATTTCATTCAGAATACAACGGAGGAGTTCAAAAATATTTGCTACAGAAAAAGTGTTTGGGCGTGGTGGCGACGAGAAACAGGAGAGTCACGGCTCCCCAGCCGCTCTCACGAGGGCGAGTTCCTCTGGAGCACCCCCAGCTGCCCCAACTGCAGCAGACATTCTCACATTAAGACACGAGAAACGGCGGGGCGCCTGGGTGGCACAGCGGTTAAGCGTCTGCCTTCGGCTCAGGGCGTGATCCCGGCGTTATGGGATCGAGCCCCCACATCAGGCTCTTCTGCTATGAGCCTGCTTCTTCCTCTCCCACTTCCCCCTTGTGTTCCCTCTCTCACTGGCTGTCTCTATCTCTGTCCAATAAATAAATAAAATCTTTAAAAAAAAAAAAAAGACACGAGAAACGGGCACCTGGGCGGCTCTGTCGGTGAAGCATCTGCTTTGGCTCAGGTCATGATCTCGGGGTCCTGGGATCGAGCCCCACACTGGGCTCCTTGCTCAGCGGGGAGCCTGCGTCTCCCTCTCCCTCTGCCCCCCCAACTCCGCCTGCTTGTGCTCGCTCTCTGTCAAATAAATAAATACATAAAATCTTTTTTAAAATTTTTTAAAAACCCCAAGAAACAGCTTCACCTCTTTAAGGAAGGCAAAAGCAGCGAGGCTGCGTGGAGCTAAATGTGAAGCAGGACGCTGCGGGACCGCCAGGCCCCAGACGGGCTCTAGACAAATGGCAGGGCAGAGCGCGCCTACCAGTGAGGGGTGCTCCCCAGCAAAGACTTGTTTAAGCCAAAAGCTCTCGTGCTTACTTTTCTCTTCCAAACCACCCTGAAAAAGGAAAGTTATCATACATCAGACTATTTGTTGTCAAAATTAGCTTTCATTTTATGAAAGAAATACAAAATCTCCGCCGTGCAGCTGGAACATCTACTGAGGGAGAACCAGTGGAAGGAGGGGCGGTTCTCTTCGTCACTGTCTTTGTAACTGCTAGGCCTTTGCTCTGCCTTCCCGGCACATGCTCTGGAGCTCACTATCGTGTGTATGCCTTTAAGGACAATTTATTTCTACAAAGGACTATAAATCATCCACTTCCCCAGTGCATGCTTGCATGAGATAAAAATACTTGCCATTTCATGTACAGGGCACAGTGAATGCAGCCGCTCACCACCACGGCACGAGGCACAGGTGGTCACGGACTGCACGGCACCCAGTGACACGAACAGTGTCTCTTACAGGCTCAGCCGGCTCTGCACCGGTCACCACCTTTGAATACACTCTAGTTACAGAGACACTGATTTCATACCACTAACGTGGCTAACAGAAGGGCCGGGGCAGGAAAGCCGGCCCACTGGCACGGCAAACGTAAATAACCTTAATTTCACCCCTTCCGTACTCTCAGGGCTCCTGTGCCAGAAGGAGGTGGGGGGGCACTGGTTAAAGATCAAGCAAACCCCCCTTTAAAGGTCTCCCCAGGAGCTTGTCCCCTTACATTCCTGACATGTACAGACTCGGAAATGCCCAGCAGCTGTGGGCGCACCTGAACTCCCCGGAGATGGCGGGCATCCCCTCCTGCACCGTACCGGAGCTCCGCGCCTGCTCCTTCCACGGTTGCCCAAGACACTGGGCACCGGTCAGCGTCTCCAGAACGGATGAACGAGCACACGCGGCCCTCTGCCGACTACTTCCTCATACTTCTTCCCCACGACAACACTTCCTCGAATGTTTAAAATTCAACTTTCTTGAATTAGTCACTCCATAGGCCATAAATTAATCTAATACAGTACTAACTTTACGGGGACTTTAAATTTGCCTCAACTTCCCTCAAGAGCAGACGCTGAATCATGTAATAGTCACCAAACAATTAAGTATTAAATAAATTTTCTTTTAATCACCTCAAAGGAACTAATGTACAGTAAATGCTTTACAGCAAGTCTAGCTCAGCGCCTGGCACGAGGCACTACCACGCACAGTGGAGACGGGAGGCCGGGACGGCACTTGGCCACACAGCCGCTGGAGGGCAGCAGCGCACCGACCTGGAGCCGCGGCGGCTCCAGCAAGGAGTCCAGGCCCATGGGATTATGAGAGAATTAATTAACAGTAACCAACAATCTATGCTGGAAGTCACTAATAAGACACTTGAAAAGGCAAACAGCCTTAACTAAACAGTGTACATCAAGCAAAAGGTATTTTTTAATCAGTCAAATGTTAGCAGATTTTTGCCGGTTTTTACCTTACCTTTAGATTTGTTTAGTGTCGATGTTCGCTCAGACCCTGGGTAGAGCTTCCCCGGGTGCAGGCAGGGCTGAGCGACCCCGAGGGCATGCGCACGCTCAGCACGTCTCCTTCAGTCGCTCCATAAGCTCGCCAGGCCCAGCTGGAGAGACTTCACTCTGTGTAACAGAAAGATCCAATTACTTTGCCTTTTCCCACTTCAGATGTGAATTCTAATAATAAATACTTTAATTAAAAATCCTCTTTCTAAATAAAAGCGTAAATCATTTTTAATGTACTCTTATGCTCTTCTAAAGCAGATACACAATAATGAGTCACACCTTCACCCCAACGTTCACAAGAGGCAGGTGCACACGCACACTCGCCGTTGGATCTCTGCTCACCAACACAGGAATGCAAACATGCACCAGCCCACATGCTGAGGAATGAGGCCTCCAGTGAAATCCTGTGCACCTATCATCTTCAGTAAGATAGAATGCCACATGCACACGGGTGCACGAGTACAGACAGACATCAGAAATGTGCGGATGCAGGCCCCTCCTGCCCTTTCCGCCCGGGCTTAGAAGCTACAGGCCTTGCGTGTGTCTGCAGGCGGACTATGTGGAACATCTCCATGCCACTTCCTCTCAGCATAAAAATGTTTTCAACTCACAACTCATTAAAGAGAGTATTTCAGCGTGCTTATATACTGACAAAACCTAAATATGCAACGTTAACATTTTCTTTTAGAAAAACAAACCAGTACCCACGTGAAGGGAAAGTCTAGAGTGGGGCTTCTCAGTGCAGAGCTGCTAGCCAGCATCTACAGGGGAAGAGCGAGTGGGCCTCTGAGTGGGCGGCCAGAAGACTGGCAATGAGTGTAGACAGGTGCACCTCTGAACATGGAGGGGCCCCTGACTGTGTAGACTCAGTCCAGGCACCATGACCCTTGGGGCCACCCGCTCCAGCTGTGGGTCCTCAGGGGTTAGAAGTGACCAGTCTCTAAGCCCCTCCACATCTCTCAGCTGTAACTCGCTTCAATTCATCTGTAATGTGTGTCAGCAGGCCCGCGAGGACAGGTCTAAGACACAGTCCCCATGTCCTATGCTGCCGTCACCCGGTCTAACCAGGACTGACGACAATGGCCTATTAGCCTGGGATTACAGGCCACACAGCTGTCCTGTCTACCACAGAGGCTTCTGGGCCAAGCGCACAGATCTGTGCACACAGTCACTGACCCTATTAGCGCCCCACTGGTCCTATCTCCACACCCAGAGGAGGAGAATGAAGGAAGTGGTGCTTCCATGGCTCCCCCATTCCTCAACGCCACCCCCACCTAATCAGTAATCTTGTCGGCAGCTCCTGCCCTGGTTGGAGGGTGTACAGGAGAGACAGTGAGCCCCCTTAACAAAGAATGAAGACCAGGACCCGGAGCCTCCTGCAATCCAAGGAAAAGGAAGGACGATGTGGGAAAGAGGTCAAACATCACTGTACCAACCAAGAACCACAGATGGCACAGAGAGAGGGAAACAGCAGGAAGAACATGACCACAACTCACAGAACGGGGTTCTAGTGCCCACGCTGTCACCCGCTGGCCCAGAGCGAGGGTGAAGTCTGAGCCCTGACATCTGCTGGAGGGACCATACCCAGGACAGCCCTGCGCAGCCGCCCCAGGGGAGCCGGACTCGAGTGGGGATGGGTTCTGCAAAACTGCAACATCTAAACAGGAAGAACCAGACTGGGGTGATGGGAGCTGCCATACACCCAGGGGACTAAAGGGTTGTGGGTTCGGACTGCAAGAGGGGGCCTTGCAGCTGCACAGCAGTGCCTCCAGGGGCGGTGTGGCCCCCGGGTCCTGGCACAGTCACGCAGAGGACGGGCCACATACGGTACCACGAGGACTGAACGGAGTCGTGGACACAGAGAGCTTGGCTCAGTGACAGTGGAAGTCACAGCATGAGCGCGACAGAAGGTGGGCAAAGACAGAGAAGGCTGCTGTCATGGGGCAGTAGAGGACAGCAGCTGACAGTGGGAGCAGCGCCACGAACACACCACCGAGCAGACACAGAAGCCTCCATCCCTAATAGACGCGCCGGGAAGCAGCTAGCCAACAGCTGCGTCGCAGGGGTGGCTGGGCAGAGCTCGTGCCCATCCACAATGCCACACACCCAGGGACTAACAACCAAAGGGTAACTAGAAAAGTCTCTGTACGTTTGGAAGTTAGGCAGTATTCTTCTAAGTAATCCACAGATAAAAGGAAATAATCACAGTAGAAATCAGATAACATTAAAACTTAAAAACAAAAGAGATTACATATGGAAATGTGTGGCAGGCAGATAAGGCAGCAGGCTGAGGGAAATGTGTAGCCTAACGCTGGCACTTTTAGAAAAGGGAGAAAAAAAATCAATGAATCCCCACCTCAGTAAGTCAGTACAAGGGCAACAAAACTAGCCCAAAGAAAATGGGAGGGGAAAAAGGGAAGAAATTAACCCTGCATTAATCACACATACTAGCAGGCACACAAAGACAGATACCCGCCAGGCTAATCCCAACACACAGAGAAGGGAGAAAAGGCCCACATCAGCCTGCTCTGGAAACAGTGGAGAGCTGGGTGCCCACCCTTACATGACACCCCTGCCACCGAGTGAAGTGGTCCTTTCAAGGCATCCCTGAGAGTCTCAGCAGGCTCTGGGTCCGCCATGGCGGGTTGGGTACAGAAGAGTCACCGCGCTGGGCCCACGCCTTCAGGGGCTGCCATCTCGGAAGACTCTCTCTGCAGGAAGCCAGTCCCATGGCTGAGACCACTCAGCTGTGAGTCCACACAGAGAGGCAGAGTCCGGGTCAGCCCCAGGCAGGTGCCCGCCTTGTCCTCAGACAAATGTACAAGATGCTGGCAAGAACTACAAAACCCAGATGACCGCTGGGTCTGATGCTGCAGACATGTGCCACCTCCAGTCACCTGAGGGACCCCTGCTGAGGTCCCAGTCCCACGGAGCACAGACAAACCCTGCCCCCAGTCCCTGCCCTACAAGATCACCAGCAAAACCAAATGGTGGTTGCTCAGGCCACTAAGTTGTGCTTTATTGGGGGGGGGTATGTTAGGCAACAAGAGATTCCAGAACAGAATTATCACTCCAAATTCTCACAACATTAAAAATATAATAAGGGGGTATTAGGAACTTTACTTCAAAAATTTTGTAAACTTAGGGGCGCCTGGGTGGCTCAGTTGTTAAGCGTCTGCTTTTAGCTCAGGGCGTGATCCTGGAGTTCTGGGATTGAGCCCCACATCAGGCTCCTCCACTGGGAGCCTGCTTCTTCCTCTCCCACTCCCCCTGCTTGTGTTCCCTCTCTCGCTGGCTGTCTCTGTCAAATAAATAAATAAAATCTTTTAAAAAATTTTTAAAAATTTTAAAAAAATTTGTAAACTTAGGTACAATGAGCAAATTCTAAGAAAAATACAATTTATCAAAACTGACTCTGGAAGAAATAGAAAATCTGACTAAACTACAAAGAACAAGAATTGGGAAACAAAAATCACGTACAAAGTATCAGCCAAACTGACTCATGAATGCAGATGTAAAAATCCTAAAGAAAACGTCAGCAAACTCAATCCAACAACGTTTTTAAAAGCTGATATATGATCCAGCTGGATTTACCCTGGAATGTAAAAATGCATCAGTGTATGGAAATCATCTAACGTAACCTGCCACACTAATAAACCGAGACAGGCGTGGAATACACCCATGACGCCACTGACGTGAAGTTCAGCCACAGGCGACACAGAGTCTGAGTGCGTAGGGACGCGAGCTTCTGTGGCCAGATGGGGGAGCGGGGCCATGTGCACCAGAGCGCGGGCAGCAGGCGGCGTGTGGGGAGGCCACCGCTGAGCAGCACGAGGGAGGCTCTGACTTACAATGTCTATGTTATGTCTATGGTCCTGGGTGATGGTGACAGGAACACATAAGGAAAATCATCCTTTCACACACGCGCTCTCTGTAGGAATGATCTAACTCACAGCAAACGTGCACTAGGAAACAACTGGGCAAGGGGACCCAGAAATGGCCAACGGTGACCACCGTTTTTACAGAGGACGGTCCACCACGACGGAACCAAGCAGTGGCCAGGGCGTCACCGCCATGCAACAAGGGACTGACACCACCACTGCCAACTCCCTGTAGCAGGAATGGCGGGAGCTACTGTGCCAGTGGTGCCAAGTCTACAAGCCTGGGGTGGGGTCGGGGAGGCAGCGAGAGGTCTCACGCTTCCCGCAGAAACAAAGGAGGGAGAAGCAGGGGGAGACGTGCCTTCCAGGCAAGGAGCGAGTTAGCAAAGCAGGGCTGACTTGCAAACATCACGCTTCTCAACTGCTGCAACCCACCCCAGGAAACAGGCGGGGCCTGAGGTGACCCGAGAACCCGGAGGGAGTGGAAGCAGTGGGGGACCACCACTGCCGCGGCTCTACGGCCTCCAGCTCCTGCCACACGCCAGGCCAGCGGCCCAGCGCACCGCACACACCGCCTCTCTGGAGCCCCCTCCCAGTGACTGCTCCCGGGCCTCCCTGGAAACAGGCGACCCTGAATTAGCCGAGACGGAAGTGTCTCTACAACAGGTGTGTATCCAGCTACCTGCTAACATAACGAAACTCAAACGCCATGGCGGTGCTGATGAAACACGGCTCACATAGGGTTTACGTGCCCAGTGCCAATAGCAGGTACAGGACTAGTCCTGTTACAATACACGTATCAGGGTGTCTGCGGGGCTCAGTCGGTGACGCATCTGCCTTCAGCTCGGGTCATGATCCCAGGGTCCTGGGATCAAGCCCCATGTCGGGCTCCCCGCTCAGCGTGGAGTCTGCTTCTCCCTCTCCCTCTGCCTCTCCCCCTGCTTGTGCGCTTGCTCTCTCTCTGTCAAATAAACAAATAAATAAAATCTTTTAAAAAAATACGCGTATCACTCAGCACTCAATGGATTTGCTGTGCCACTAATAACTGTACTGATTAAATAAAACCATCGCATTTTCTTTTAAAGTGATATTTATCATCATAATTTAATTAGACCATGGAAATTAGGGCTTTGCTCTGCCAAAAAATAAGTACTCTCATTTTCTACCTCGTAGATACATGAGTATACAGTTAAACAGAGTTGTTCAACTGAGTAGATTCTCTGATGTTTAGAGACACCAATTATTTCAAGATACAAAGGCTCGATATGCTCAAGACAAGTGAGGTAAACAAGCAGTCAACGGAAGGGTGCTAAGACAGAGAAGCATTCTTCCTGATTTTTGACAGTGTCTTTGATTTTAAGTGCTTAGTCAGTCCTAAAAATCAGTACCCCCAAGAGAAGGACCGGAAGCCGGTGGGAACAGAAAGCAGGGCCACAAGTGGGGCCAGAGTCATGAGCCCGGGGGCTCCAAAGGACACAGCAATGCTTCTCCACAGAGATGAGCACAGAGGGCCTGTCAAGATGCTTCTGGTGAGGAGGAGGGCGGGAGGCCCCTCAGCAGAAGGCACTGAACACGCACTTTGGCAAGAGGGATCCAGTCTGTCTTCAGAAAGATGGCTCTGCTGGCCCTGTGGGCCATGGCTGGAGGGCTGAGGCTGGAGTCTGGGAGGACAGCCAGGGACAGAGGGGTGATAGCAGGGCTAGCACCACCGGCAGGTGACTCCGAGGATCCTGACTCAAAGGGGTGGATGGAATTTTCAATAACCAACATGAAAAAAATCGAAAGAAAAGAGGAAATAAGATAGGTGTTTTTCAATTGTCCTGAACTATAAAAACATTCAAAGTATATTAACTATAGTCATTGATATTTCAACATCAGCAATGACCAAACCTTCCCTGGCTACCTGACGTTTCAGAAGGATGAAGTCAATTCTGTGTTAGGAACTACTACTACAGGGAGGGGTAAGATCTCTACATGGTAAATAAATAACGGACGCTTAAGATGCAAGAACATTGCCGTAGGAGACTAAATCCACAGAGCGAACTCGCCGCGAGCGCACCGTCAGGAGCTCAGCGCTTAATGAAGAGGCTGGGAGGAGGCCGCAGGCCCCCTTTCATTGGTTTCTAGGAAGGAAGAGAAATCCAGGAGGAAATAGTGCTCTAGTCCAGAGGTCCTGGTTTAATTTAACATTTTTTAATATTACTTAAATTCCATTTAGGAAGTGGTTTGCACAGCACATTCTGTGACACTGGAGAACCACAACCTCTTCCCTGCTCCTGAACAGGACCCAGCTCAGCTGGAGGACACGTGCTCCACCCCCGTGCAGAGCGTGGGGTCTGCCCCAGTCTGGAAGCCTCAACTCAACACTGGGACCACCACTTAGACAATGAAGCCCCTCTTTCTCTTCATTCTATTTCCCCAGCATTTTGGTCTTCACAGAACAAACAAAATGGACTCTGTTGTCTCTTCTACTTACTGAATTCAATATATTCCATTTTCTTATCAAGTTAGAATAACAGACTTCGCCTCATTAGAACGAACCGTGGTAGACAGAGCACAGATGAATCTCTAAGTAATAACGGCGAGGGAAACAAGCCAGACCAAAGAAGTACCTACATCTGACCCCGTTTATATAAAACTCTAGAAAATGCAAAGGGATCTATCATGACAGCAAGGACAGGAGTGGGTGTTGGGAGTGGGGAGGGGGGCAGGGGACCTTCAGAGGCGATGGGCGCGTTTGCCATCTTCACTGTGGCAACGGTCTCACCGGTGTCTCAAAACTTATCAAGTTGCACACGTTAAAATACGTGCCGTGTTCTGGCATGTCAATTATACCCCGAGAAAGCTGGCTTTTAAAAAGACTACTTTGTTTTATATTTTAAAACCCCTCATCTTGGGGCGCCTGGGTGGCTCGGTCATTAAGCGTCCGCCCTCAGCTCAGGTCATGATCCCAGGGTTCTGGGATCAAGTCCCACGTCAGGCTCCCTGCTCAGCGGGGAGCCTGCTTCTCCCTCTCCCACTCCGCCTGCTGTGTTCCCTCTCTCACTGTCTCTCTGTCAAATAAATAAATAAAATCTTAAAAAAAAAAACCCTCATCTTATTTTTTGAGGTCAATTAGTAAACATTATTGAAAATATTTTGTGACCTGAGGGAAAACATTACTTTTTTAAGCTCCGAATAATCTAATGTTTTATGGGAAATTAAAGCTTGCTGCAAACATTAAAACAACTCGTTAAATAGGCCAGGGAGTTCTCCCCATCCAGCTACACTTTACTGTTGTATAATCATTCCCAGAGGGACCCAAAGCTCCCAGCGCTAGGCATGAGCTCTGCATCTGCACAGAGAGAAGGCACTGGGGGTGGAGACAGAGACAGAGGGAGGAGGGGAGGGAGCGCTCGTGAGCACAGCTCTGCACCTGCTCTCCTGCACTCAGGTCAAGCAGGGAGTGTGAGCCCGGTGCGGCACGCAGCACCTGCATCATTCCAGCCCAGAAGAGGAAGGATGTGGGAGGAGCTCTGAGCCCTCCCTGTCCTTGGCACCTGCTCCCTTCAGGACAACTGTCCACCCTTTGGCCACCTACGTCCAAACAACCCAGAGAGGCCAACAGGCCAGAAGAGGGGCCTCTGCTACAGGGGAGCACGCCGGTGTGGCAGCAGGGCCTCAGACAGGGCTTCCTGACCTGGTCCTTGGCCCCCCCACTGCAGGTGGGCTTATATCCTCAGGCAGCAGGAAGTGGAGGTCTGCCTACCAGGAGTTGACACCTCCTTTTTTTTTTTAATTCAATTTAGTTACATTCAGTGTATTATTACTCAACACCTCTTACGGGCAGGACTTGAGGCCTTTGTCCCCCATGATTAACGGGGTTACTCGTGTCAGAGATCTCCTACACTGAAAGGATGACCAGCCACGTTGTTTTTATTATGACTTCCCCCCTTGCTTTTAGGGAGTGATTTTTCATAAAAATGAGGACTAATTTCGCCAATCATTCCTAGCAAACAAATAAGACCAACAGAGGAGCCTTTCAAACTCCAAACCCCGGCAGAGCATGAGAGCCATGAGCTGAGGCTCCCCCATGCCTGCAGTGCACACGCGGATGCGAGGAACACAAGGCCACAGAGGCGCTGGTCAACCCACCTTCTCCCGTAGGAAACTCAGACTGGATTACACCAAGAGCACATCAAGAAAAACAAAAATCTCTCCACAGACTAAAAGACGAAAGGAAAGATTATTTTGAGAGACTTCCTGTGACGGAGGATGTAGACCAGCTGGCAGAGCACTGAGGGCCGCAGGCAGCCCCACACTACAGCCCCGGGCACGTGGGCGGCTCCAAGACCCCCAACAGACTTCAAGGTCTAGAAAGATCCATCACCCCAGGCTTCCCAAAGGACCTGTGTAACTAACGAGCACAACCGCCAGCCTCTTCGATCATCGTGCACCTATACGCTACCGCACCTGCGACGTTCTCAACTCCCTTCATCAGATTAGTGTCAGGCACACACATTCCCAGGAGGTCTTAATTCAAAGTCAAACAAGTGTGATGTCCGCATCTAAGGAACGTTATCATTTTAAAAGTAATCTGTGAGGTTATTTGTCAAACACTAAAAGTTTGTGCAATATTATCCATTGCAAGGAGATGAACTGTCTAAATAAAAAAAAACCCTTTTAATATTTTTTATAGGAATCTCTGAAATAGATTTTCTTGCTCTTATGTAAGGCATAGTAAATGTAAGTTTTTAGGTAGAAAATGCCGGCTACTACTCTCTTTGGTATACAAAGCAAGGAACAAAAGGTCTCTGGTAAGGTGTTGTCCTAAGTCAATCTCCCAAGCCCCAAATCACACCACCCAGATGCCCCAAGATGTACCCAAAAGGACTTGAGTAAGAAGTTTTCCTGAACCAGTAGTACTCAGACACTCGTCAGAAGCAAAAGAAAATCCTCTTCAGAAATACGCACCGTCATCTGAAGCCTCAAAGAATTCATACAAGTGGTTTTCCAAGGAAAATAAGCAGCTGACAGTGAAAAAGATAATCCCACAAGGAAGCAAGGACTGAAGGATAACGGCATGAACAAGAGACACAAGAAACCGACCTTCAGATGTGACAGACCTGTCAAGCACACCGTATATACAATAACTGGTTAAGTAATAAAAATAAAATGGGGGGAGCCTGGGTGGCGTAGTCAGTTAAGCGGCTGACTCCTGATTTCAGCTCAGGTCATGATCTCAGGGTCCTGGGATGGAGCCCTGCATCCTCCCGCTCCGTGCTCAGCAGGGAGTCTGCTTGGGACTCTCCCTCTGCCTTTCCCCACTCACGCTCACATGCACGCTCTCTAAAAACAGAAATAGATGGGAAACAGGAAAACAAAAAATAACCAATCAGATTTGGAAAAGAATAAACCTTCTATAAATAAGAAACATTAAAGACTAAAATTACTAAAATTAAGAACGTGATGGTGGGTTTTAACATCCTATTAGACACAAAGAGAAGATGAGTAAACTGGGAGAGAAAGCTGAAGAAGCAACCAGAATGCAGCCTGGGAGAAGAGGGACAGAGAGGGGGGCAGATCCAAGACACCTAACTGGCCCCATGCAGAGGAAACCAACATAATTCTCAGCCCAGACAGGTCAGGAGAAGCAGGCAGGCAGAGCTGGCTCCCCAGACAGCCAGTGGGGAGGGCAGTTCTCAGCTGGACGGAGAGAGAGGCTGAGTCTGAAACCACAGACCCACCTAACATCTTTTCACAGTGAGAATAAACGAAGATGTTTCCCTGGCAAATCACACCTGAGATGGTCAGCCACCAGTTGACCTTTGTTTGGAAGAAACCCTAAAGGATACATTTCAGAAGAAGGGAAGTGATCTTGTAGAGAAAATAATTAACAAAAAAGAATGAAGATAAAAGCAAGTGGCATGTGGAACATGACATTTCTATTCAGGAGTGCTTTAATGTTAACTTTCTGGAATTTAAGTAAAAGGTTGTTTGTTTTTTTTAAGAGTGCTTTAATGTAGAGTCTTCGATAATCTAAACTGGTTTTTCCTAAATTTCCCCTAGTACAACGAACCTGATACTTTTCTCAAAAAATATGATCCAACTGTGAAAAAACTAAAAACAGAGAGAAAAAAATAAAGCTGATAAAATGAAAACTCTTTTTTGCCAATCATGAAAATAGACAAGTACACAGACATCCCTGCACATTCCTTCCCTTGGGAGGAGCAATGGCAACAGAGCTGGCAACAGTGGGGAACAGTGTCCCTCCTGTGTCACCGGAGCAGGGACGAAGGGCTCGGCGGAGACCCCCAGCCTGTGCAGGCTTTGCTGGCTCCCCATGTACATACGGGGCCACTGCTGGGTGAGTACCCCAGGACAGAGAAGCACCCACGTCACACGTGTGTCTAGAGCAGGTATTTCTCAAGGCTTCACGTCCATGAAAAAGGCAAAATTGTGTACAAAATGGTACGTTTCTAAGCCCAAGTGCATTTTTCTAACGACGATGTCTACAGCTTCAATCAGGTGCTCAGAAGGACCTCTGGCAGACAAAGTCACCCTCCCAAACTGAACTGACTCAAACTCAGTCTTCTCTTTGGCATTTAACCAACAACACTTCACGGCCCTTCTTTTTTCAATACAACTATGGCTCGTCAATGGTAACCCACAGAGTGACGTGTTAGGGGCACTAACGGTGGAATTCGTAACCCACACCCGAAGCGTTACTAGTGCTTAACAGGGCTCTAATTCAGTTCTGAGCGGTGTAGTTCCCACACACAGCGGCAGAGGGCCGCATGCCTGTAGTCCAGAGGGCAGTCGCTATCCATGTCAGCCCCAATTTGTCATGGACTTCAACTACGACCATTCTTGTTTCTATCACTATAATGTTAATTTTGCTTTATCACTTCACATCAGTTTAATATGGGCTATTTGTGTACACAGTGATGAAAATTTCATCAGGTTTTTAACCATAATTTTTCAATAACTAAATTTATCAGTATCATGAATCATTTCCAACCTCGTTTCAAAACGGATGGATAGAACCCCCCCCAATTTCGATAAGCCAGTGACACTTCATTTATTGGCAACCTTCTGACTCAGAGCGTGAACTCTGACTTGCCACACACTACAAGGTAAGTACGACACCGTTACCCAGCTATGCTGAAGTTTATGGACTGCTCTTACATAATATAAAATGACAGGTAAAAAGTGTAACATAGCTCATAAAGAATTTATACATGCTGCTGACAAATTTACTGGAGCTGGCTCATTTAATCTCTTCCCAATTCTTTGAGAATGTTGAGCAATTTCTCCACTAGAAAGAAAGAACCACCATTGTTAAAGATATTCAAGGTATAGAGTCTTGCCATTAAGAGCGATCTAAAAAAGTTCTGGGGGCACCTGGGTGGCTCAGCCCATTAAGCATCCGACATTTGATTTCAGCTCAGGTCACAGTCTTGGGGTCGTGAGATGGAGTCCCATGTCGGGCTCTGTGCCGAGCGTGGAGTCTGCTTGGGATTCTCGCCCTCTGTCCCTCCCCCCACTCCCCCTCTTAAAAAAAAAAAGATGAAAAGGCTTTTAATTGAAGATGGTGAAAAAGTACATATCTTCTTTCTTCTCTTCCCAAACCCCATCAAAATGGCAGAAAAGGTACTTCTTGGCAATGGACCATAATAGGACTGAAACACCACAAAGCAGGCTCAGCAGCAGACAAGGGAACTCCAGTAAGTGGTTAAGGCATCAAGCAGATGAAATCAGGTTGACCTGAAAGAGTAGTGGGAACTATAGTGCAAGACAGCTGGGGGAGGGGTCTCCCAAGAGTAAGGAGCCACGGGGCAGTCCTCTCACTTCTAGGCTGAGCCTGAGAACTCCCCTCCAGAGACGGTGTGGGGCTTCCCAAAGCGGGGAGCCAAACATGGCCACTCGGTCTTGGAAGAGAAGCAGATCAGAGCACAGGGCAATTGTACATCCAATCATCAGCACTGGGGCGCAGGGGAGAGCAGAAGACACTAACCTGTGAAGAATGAGAATCAAGCTGACACCTGACTTCTCCTCAGCAACACCAGACTGTGGACAATGACAGGAAATGCAGAGTTTGAAGGGAAGATTATAAGAACCTAGAGTTCTGGGCCTTGCCAAAGGATCCATCAAGTGTGGGAAAACAATAACTGCACACGAGAACCCCATAAGTCTCTCAGCCACGCTCTCCATAAAGAAAGAGATTAAGGATGCACTCCAGCAAAACGAAAACAGAATCCAAGAAACAAACAGGACGGGACAAGAGAGGTTACGGCACGTGACGTAGCTCAGAAATGTGAAAAGAAAGTGGAGGTTCTGGTTAAACATGCTCCTTTCCCAGGCAAGAGTCCTGGGGTAGAGATTACACTTTCTGTTTCTCCAGTCACAGTGCTTGGCTCTGTCACAACCCTACAAGCGTTGTCTTCCTTACCTTACCATGTTTAGACTAAAGCTGCAGAAAAAACACAGAAAGCCTAGCCATAGATGAGAAAGACCACAAATCCCAAACTGTAACTCGCGAACACCAAGACCTGGGGAGGCCTGTGCGTGGGCACCCCCAACAGCTAAAAACACAAGTGGGGGGCCCAAAGAGCGGAGAGACACAAACCATAAAGTGCTCATCCCTGGGAAGAGGAGTGGAAAGAAGGGCTCTTTAACTGAACTGACACGTGCTGACGGGTGGGAATATGTTCTAACACCACGTGCTGTATTATTCCAACATTTGTTAAAGTCAGTTAAACTGAAAGGGTGCCCTCATCAATCAGGGACTCAGGAAAACACTGGAGTTCATCTACTGGACAGAGTAATACACCCTCATTGTATTAAGTAGTTATGAGCAGTATATTAGTCATATAAAATCAGGATTCTTTTGAGAGAGACAGGACGGGTGAAGGAGAGAAAGAATGTCAAGCAGGCTTCACGTGCAGCACGGAGCCTGACACAGGGCTTGATCCCACACCCCTGAGATCATGACCTGAGCTGAAATCAGGAGTCAGACACTCAATCGACTAAGCCATCCTGGTGCCCCTAAATCAGAATTTTTTTAAAAACTATTTTTTACTCTAAAAGAAAATAGATAAAACGCATCAGTCCTATGAAGAGGGAAGTACCATTGTACTAACATGTCCATGGTGTAATGAAAAAGGTGCATTAAAGAGTGATGTAAACCCATATATAACAGAAATCCCATATATATCGGAGTCCTATGTATTTAACAGAAATCCCACATACATAATAGAGGAATCCCACACATACACCCAACAGGAATCCCATACGCGCAGAAGCCAGTGTGAATGTGCACCACTGGGCACGCACCTGCCACGGCTTTCCCACGTACCCTACACACGGCACCTTCACGCGCCCAAACAGCTGGCCTAGCGCTGAGCACAGGCATGGCGCGGACAAGCCAGCGTGCTGGAGGGCCACCCCCGTGGGAGCGGGGAGGGGCAGCGGGCGCAGGCTGCCACGGAGAAGAACGTGGGGCGAAATGGCGCTCCGACGAGCCGCGTCCTCTATCTCTGTCCCTAGAGGAAGAGCAGCCAAGAAACGGCAGCGCGCACAGAACACGCGCCGGACAACCTCTATGCAGCGAAAGGGAGACGTAAACCATTTGTCCACACGTCAGCTGTTAGTCTACGTCCATCTGTGCTACGTCCCGTTCCGGTGACCTGAAGAGGCCTGCAGAAACACACAGAGCGACGGCCATCTATCAGCTGTGCTTCGGGGAGAAATCATATACTTGCCCGGGAAAACAGATGCAAACAGACTCACATACGGAACATTACCAAGATCTGCTGCAGGGCAGTCGGGCTCACAGAGCCTCTTTCTTCCCGTTTTGCATCTCTGCAAAGTACACACAGCTCACAATGAGTGTATTTTGTTTTCAAATAAAATATAAAATCTCTTAAAAGAAACTCAGAAACGCAAGAAGTGTCCTTCAAAGATACTGCGAGAGAGCGCAGGCTCAGGTCCTGCCTGGAGCCCTCCCCTCAGCCAAGGCTGCTTCCCACACGGGGACATGTGGGACACACAGCCGAGGCCATCTGACCCCGCGCCCCAGAAAGCACTTGTCTTTCCCCAGGGCCCACCCTCAGGCAAAGGGCTCTGTCTCCACAGTAAAAATGCAGCACACACTTCCTGACACCAAGAGGCACTCCAGGAAGCCACTTAATTAGCAGACACGTATCTCTTCAGCTTTTGGTTCTGCAGAAAAGAATAAAATAAAGCCTCCTAAAGCAGAAGTCCTTGTCTCTAACATTTAATTTGGTGGTCACCCTTGCCCCAGATCTTGGGTGAGATGCTGGACCCCCAAGCAAGGCCAAGGCTCCCGGGCTCGCCACCATGACGCCGTGGGCTACGTGACACACTGCAGACCGCACAGCGGGGTTTGAGAGCAAGCCACCCCTCGCACACGTTACAGACGCGAGCAGAAAGGGCCTACGACTTCTGCAAGAACAGGAGGGTTTGTTTAACTGATACAAATAAAAACAGAATCTCTGCTCTAAACTTACATAGTGAATATTTAAGTTCAAAACCCAAGGATGCAGGAAAAGGGGCAGACTCACAATGAAGTCAAACACATGTGCTCACAGGAAGTCACAACCATAACACCACGACACAGAGGTGAACAGCACGTGGGAATGTCCAAGCCCTGTGAACTCCGTGGGCCCCGGCGCTAGCTCTGCCTGGGAGGAGGTGGGTCACCCAGAGCCATCGCAGAGGCTGCCCACCACCCTGGCACCTGAGTGCCCAACAAGGACTGCTGCGTGCCATGGAGTTCCCCAGGCGACCATGGGCCCCCAGGCACTGCTCACTCTGTGACCAACAGCCAGACAGCAGGACAAAAGCGGGTACGTCCTCCTGACCACAAACAGGTGAGATGAAACATCCAAAAACACGTATTTTTGCATTTCTGGGAGGAGGGAACAGAACTAAGTTTACAGTATCGCCTATCACCAGATGACTGGCCGCCTGGATGCCCCCTGGGCCCTCACAAGCGTGTCTGTGAGCAGGTTCGCGGCTGTGCAGCTGGAATAAGTGTGCCTCACAGAGATCACCCTGCTTCCACGCTCCTGCCCCGAGGGAGCGCTCCAGGCCCCGTTCCCCACGAGGCCTGGCCTCCGTACACAACAGTGGGACCTACAAGCCCGGAGTGAGGAGCACAGTGGGGAGCCTGTCTGCTCGAGAACCCAACTCCCCAGCCCCGGAAGCCTCGCACTTTCCCACCCAGAAACTGGGGTTAGCAGCAGTGCCCGCCGCGCACCGCACAGCCAAGGACTGAGTAAAAGGATCACTAACTGTTGGCTGTTAACAAGGCGGTAACAGCAGCCGAATCTGAGCCGCCCAGACACTCTCCCGATCAACACAAAGTGACGGTAAACAGTTTTGTCTGTTCTGTTTCAGGGCAGTCAAACCTTTAAAACAATGTTCAGCTGCAGCCCCAGTCCTCCGTGAAGACCCTGCAAACGCAAAGCTCTCCAGTGAGTGAGGAGCCCCCACTGGCCAGACTGCCCCTCTGCCCACAGGAGGACACATGCCCTCACCTCGCCCCTCTGTGACCGAAGCCACCGCCACCCTGACACGCGCCCTGGGGCTGTCACGCTCCGTGGAAAAGGCTGTCACGCGCCCTGGGGCTGTCACGCTCCGTGGAAAAGGCTGTCACGGCGGATCTCCCAGGCCTGCCACAGGCACGGCAATGCCCCTGCATCCCCCCGACATCCCTGAAGAACTCTGCTTCCCTCCCACTACTACTCACGCTGGTCTCTGTGCTCCAGCCAAAGGGCTGCAGGCCTTGCGAGGGAGGGAGCAGCACGGCCTCCCCGCACTCTCAGGCCCAAGCTCAGGCGAGCAAGCGTTTGCTCTTTGAGTGGTGACCTGACCGGTACGCGGGGTATGTCTACTAACCCTAACATTCATTAAAAAGAACCTTCATCCCACAACCGTGTTAGATCACATGGTTTTCCTCAATTTATAAAAGAATTCTAGTCCTTCAGCAGCTGTTTAAAAGTACTTTCAACTAACTAAACATTCACCTTCTCATCTGTGATATGTATACACAACTAATCATAACAGTGGATTGCTTATAAAAGTAAAAGCCAATTGTGACTTCCAATTTGAAATCTTTGAAAAATTTATGAAGGGGCTAAGCTAAACTGACCTTTGCACTTGGCAGGAAGAGCTGACGGGGCTGCAACTGTGTCGAGACAAGGAGCTCGTTCACACAGTGACGAATGCTGAAGACCTCTCAGTAAGTCAGGCCCACGCCGGGCAGGGCAGGAGCCACGAAGCCGAGACCTGCGGGCCACTCCCGCCCCGCCCAAGCACCCTGGGGATGCCTTCCGTGCACCTTCCTCGGCAGAATTAAGGACACTGGTTGTAAGAGACCAAGTTCTAGAGGCACTTCCTTTCAAGACCCATCAAAAATAGACAAGGTAAGAGTTGAAGACAAAATGAATAATAAACATTTTACAAAATATTTTTAAGTTCTATTATCACATTTTATTTCCCCAACTAGACCTAGGGAAGGGATTCAAGCAAGGCAAGTAGATTCCCTCTTTCATGAACAAATAAAACTAAACATTAAAAATGATGCAAGAAATACTTAGACATTCTGCCTCCAACTCCAGATCTTCCCATGACCTCCGTGGGCTCCATCTGGCTGTGGTTCAGAAAATACACAGGACCCCCGAGGGCCCCCTCTGGACTGTGGCACAGGGACACACAGGACCCCCAAGGGCCCGCTCTGGACTGTGGCACAGGGACACACAGGCCCCCCGAGCGTCCCCTCTGGACTGTGGCACAGGGACACACAGGACCCCCGAGGGCCCCCTCTGGACTGTGGCACAGGGACACACAGGACCCCCAAGGGCCCCCTCTGGACTGTGGCACAGGGACACACAGGACCCCCCGAGGGCCCCCTCTGGACTGTGGCACAGGGACACACAGGACCCCCGAGCGTCCCCTCTGGACTGTGGCACAGGGACACACAGGACCCCCGAGCGTTCCCTCTGGACTGTGGCACAGGGACACACAGGACTCCCAAGGGCCCCCTCTGGACTGTGGCACAGGGACACACAGGCCTCCTGAGCGTCCCCTCTGGTCTGCGGCACAGGGACACACAGGACCTGTTACAACTCACAGTTCATCTATCAAACTCCTGGTGATCCTCTGGGCCTTTGGGATGGCAATTCTAGGATCATGACCCCATGGGCCCAGGACATGCAGTTCACCATGCCACCTGTGGTGATTCCTAACCGCAGGCCCTTGGCTCCCTAAAGTGGCCCCATCCAACAGTAAACTGCCTGGCCACCTATTTAAACACAAGCTTGTGTCCCCCAAGCAGAGGGGAGAATGAGGGTCTACGGAGGACCGCTGGCTGCCCACCTCCCCACCTCACACCAGGCGGACCAACCAAGAGATATTCGGGGACCCAGGTCCCCTCACCTCTTATTCCCACCCAGCTGCATATAGAACAGAAGGAGTATGTCCTGGAGCAGCTCTGCTCGGAGATAAACCTGAGATCCAGGCTTGTGAGCTGGTCCTGGCCCGCGTCCAGGCAGCCCAGGGAGTAGGAGGAGAGCGCTAGACGGGGTCCCAGAAGCACAGAGAAGGCCAGGCTCTGCCAGAAGCCTCCGCGTATCTCCAGGGAACTGGCCACGCGTAGAGTAGCTATCAAGTATTCATGCCTTTTTAAAAACTCAGTAAAACTGGCAACTCCAGAAAAGACACCTGAGATAGAACTCAGAAATGATGAGCCAATTTCTTCAGCTTGCAAGGGAAACAAAGGTTTGCTCGTTTTTAAGACAAGATGCAGGCGTGACAGGAGCTGGGGCAGAGAGCCCTGGCCCTTACCCCCATTTTCTTCCCTGGGGACAGAAGCGTGAGCTGTGCACTTTAACCAGCAATCAAAAGAAAGTCCAGGGGAGCCTGGGTGGCTCTGTCAGTTGAGCATGTGACTCTTGATTTTGGCTCAGGTCATGATCTCAGGGTCATGGGATTGAGCCCCATGTCGGGCTCAGCACTCAGTGGGAAGTCTGCTTGAGTTTCCCTCTCCCTCTGCCTCTCCTGCTCATGCTCTCTCCCTCTCTCTCTCTCTCAAACAAATAAAATCTTAAAAAAAAGGAAGGAAGGAAGGAAGGAAGGACGGACGGAAGGAAGGAAGGAAGGAAGGAAGGAAGGAAGGAAATTCCACATGATCACTGAACACGTGAAAGAAGTGAAGAAGTGCTTGGTCTCATCAGCCATCAGGAGAATAATAATTAAAACCACAGGGAAATAGCACAGAGCACCTTCGAGAATAGTAAAGATTAAAAAGGCAAAACGACGAAGACAGCCAATGTCCCAGGGGGAGTGTGGAGAGAGCAGAACGCCCGCGGACGTCCAAGTACACCCGCCTAGGGCCCAAGCCCAGGAAGACCGGCGTTTCTGCATCGAAACATGTGCATCAGAATGGTCACCGCGGTTGTACTCATAACGGCCCCAGATGGTAAACAGCCACCATCAGAAGGATGGGTGCACGGACGATGCGGGCAGACAGTGGACTATTTTACACAACACTGAAAACCCCCACACCAGACTGAGCCTCTCAGATACAATCCTGAACAAAAGAAAATAGACACAAAAATGCATTCTTTGTATTTATAGAAGAAAGTTGAAACCAACACTCAGGCAGGCAGAGCTGCAGCCCAGGTGCCCGGTGACACACCTGTCACCCAGACGCCGGGCCGGGGTGCCAGCCGCGCCCCGCGGTTTGTCCTGCGGCAGCCACACGAAGCGTGCTCTGAGGGCACGCATACGCTCTGCGCCACGTTCCTCAGCAGCAGTCACCCCGCCGTGTGCTGTCAGAGCCGCCGCTGCCGGGCGGGAGGGTGTCCCAGGTGCCAGACGTGGAAACACAGATCGCAGCCGCGCACCTACGAGCATCCGCCAGGAGCACAAAGCTGGGGACACAGCTGGCTTTTATGAAGCATGAGAGGAATCTGTTTTGAAACACCTTATATGAGATTTGATTTAATATGTTTATTTATTACCTTTTTAAAATAATGGCTTATTCAAAATAAGTAAGCACAGGTCCTGGGGACTGGTGTGTGTGGCCCCACCTTCTCTCCCCCTCACACCTTTCCTGGGAGTGGCCTTCTGTTCTTAAATTATATGCTTTACTTACTCAAAATAAAATGAATCCTGACAACTATAACTAGAAATACTAAAGGCACAATCAAGGCTAACAACTCCTTGACTATAAGAACTTCCAAAAGGATGGGTATATGCTTAAATAGACAAGGATTAGTCCTCAACCTGCTAGTGTGAAGAGTTTAATCTCCTAGGAATTCAAATAGGTTCCCGTCAGTGACAAGTATTTAGTTTAATTCTTGAAGGAAAAAAGTGAATAAAAACCAAATAGTGAAAAAATTCTCTGCACTCTTGCCTCACCTGGTTCCTGGACAAAATGACCCCCACACGCACCCCGCCTCACACCCCTCGGTCTTGAAAACCTGACGGACTGGCTGGGAACACAACCGTTACTTGGGATACACATGCATCATTTTCCAAATAAGTTGGAAATGGAATTAATAATTATTTCATAGAGTAAACAGATTAACATTTGAAAGTTTATTTCATGAATGGGAAATGCAAGACATGCTACCCTGGGGTTAACTTCACCACCTTCAAAAGAAAATTATGCAGGGAAAAGAATCTCACATTTTCTTCTCAAAATTTAGAAGTGAAAAGGTCAAGTAAAAATAATACAAAGCAAACTAATTTGAGCTCCTCTTCTCCCTGTACAAGCTAACAGAGCAGAAAGCTAAAGTTAAAAATAAAAGAAGTGTGAGCTTTTTGGAGGAAGGGCTGTGGGGTAAAAGTATAGGCTCACATCTGATTTCCAGCTAAGACAGGACTGGGTGACAGCTCTCCCGAGCTATGCTCTGCGTTCCCCAAATACCCTATTACAGACAGAAGAAAAAAGAGAGAAAAACTCCTCACAGTAGAGCTGAAAACCACATATGGACAATCTTATCCCTGCAATGATCTACTGTGGAAATCCAAAGGTAAGTTTCAGGAGTAAACACACTACTTTCACTTAAAACTGGTTTGTGTTGGCTTTTCTATCACATGCAGCAAAAACATTAGCAAACCTGGAAACCAAAAGGTACGTGACAAGGTTGAAGACTCTGTGGTCACCCGCTCACCCTTCGCTGGACTATCAGGGACCTGCCGGGAGGGTGCCCACAGCCAGGGACGGGAGGCAGAGGCGCCGTGGATGGCGCGATGCCAGGCATCCAGAGGGGACGACGGGGTGACCACCTCGCAGTCCCTGAAACAGCTCCCAAAATGGGAAGCTGCCTACAAGTCAGGCGCTGCAGCGTGAATGCCCACACGCACATGCAGACACAGCCATGCCCACGCTCACAGGAGGCAGCTGGGCACACTAGTGGCTCACACGTGAACTCAGAGCCCCAGTGACTGACCCAGCTCCAGCACCACCACATCTGTGGCCTCAGGTCATCATCTCTTCTGCAAGCGGGTCAGCAGGTGTCACTCCCTGTGGAGAAGCGAACGAGTGAACGCACAGGAAGTGCCCAGAGTGACGCACGCAGCCAGGGACGCCTGTGTGCACGAGTGCACGTGTGCACACGCGTGAAGGCACCATCCAGTGTGGTTACAGAGGTTATCTGAGCGCGGACACAACTGTTCTCATTGCTTTCTCTCGTTTCTATTGTCTGACTGTTCTGTGACAAAGCACACAGTTTAATAACAGAAATAGGACCAGGAAAGGCGCCAGGGGGAAGGAAGGGGGGCCACACACACCGCTCCCCGGGGCCTGCGCTCAGTCAGCTCCCTGTTACCCCTGAGTGTCCCTGCCCAGACCAGCGCCGCTGTGCAAGTGGACCTGTGTTTCTGTGTAATTTAAATGGAAAAAGCCACATGTGGCTAGTGGCACCACTTTACTTTTTTAATTTAAATTCAATTAGCCAACATATAGTATATCATTACATCATTAGTTTCAGACACAGAGTTCAGTGATTCATCAGTTGCATGTAACACCCAGCGCTCACCACATCAAGTGTCCTCCTTCATGCCCATCACCCACTTTCCCCATCTCCTCACCCTCCTCCCCTCCAGCAACCCTCAGTTTGTTCCCTGGAGTTAAGAGTCTCTCATGGTTTTTCTCCCCCTCTGATGACTTCCCATTCAGTTTTCTCTCCCTTCCCCTGTGATCCTCTATGCTGTTTCTTAAGTTCCACATAGTTAGAGTAAAATCATATAATTGTCTTTCTCGGATTGATTTATTTCACTTAGCATAATCCCCTCTAGTTCCATCCATGTCGCTACAAATGGCAAGATTTCATCCTTTCTGATGACTGAGTAATATTACATCGTATATAATTACATCACATCTTTATCCATTCAGCTGCGGATGGACGTCTGGGCTCTTTCCATAGTTTGGCTGTTGTGGATATTGCTGCTGTGAACATCGGGGTGCAGGTGCTCCTTCGGACCACTCCATGTGTATCTTTGGGGTAAATATCTAGTAGTGTAATTGCTGGGTCATAGGGTAGCTCTATTTCCAACTTTTGAGGAATCTCCACAGTGTTTTCCAGACACCACTTTAAATGTGAATTTAATTCTCAAAGCGGCTCAGGGAGGTGGGTGGGGTTTCAACGGCACAAGTTAAGGGTCTCCAAGTATCCCCTCCGCAGGGCCACTTGGTGTTTAGTCGGTGCCCTAAACTATATGAAGCCTGAAGCCCTTACACAGAGAGCAGGAAGATGGCAGTCGGTGGGAGCACAACACTGCCGACCAGCTGTGACAGAGGGTGTTACAGCGGCTTGTGCCAGCACAGCCTTGGAAGGGTGGGGCTGTTGATGCTGGGCAGCCCGGCCCCACAGGCCTAGAGGACCAGTCCGAGGCCGTCCAGCCAGGGCATGGCTCCGGGTACCACGGCCATCACGGGGGCAGCCCATGGTCACAGGCTGAGCGTGAAACGGGCACCGCGAGAGCTCAGGCATAGACTCTGCCCTGAAATGAGCCCCAGCGGAGGAAGGAGAGGCGTGTTCTCTCCAGCCAGGCCCCTAATGCACCTAAAGTGTTCAGATGTAACACAGCACAAATACATCCTCCAAAGCAGGCCACGGTTAGCAGAGGAGGGGCTCGTGCCATCAGGGAAGGGGACAGCAGGGGATCCTGGTAGTCAGAGTGAGCGAACACAAAGTTGGCTATGTGGAAGGGGCCAGTGACACATCAGGCCCCACACCACACGGCAGGCACCGTCACCCTCTCTCTGACTGCTCCTGCACCTGGCGTGGCCTCATTAGGCAGGGTGGCTGCTGTCCCATGACCGTTCCCCAACCCAAGTGAGAACCGGCATCTCAGGAGCCCCAGCCGCCGGCAGGGCCGACCCTGGCCCTCCTGTCCACCCACCACAGAGTGAGCAAGCACTTCCCGGCCTGGAGGGGCCTTGGCCCGGGACCCACCGCTCCTGCCCTGCTGGGCACAGGAGGTTCGGAAGCAGAACTGGTGCTCGGTCTGCGTCATCACCCCTGCCAGGCCGTCTTCTCCATGTAGAAGGCCCAAGCAGAGGAAAGACGTTTGGTCTTAGATATACACTGGGACCTACACAATGAGGTCATAAGTCAAAACAACAATTCAGCCTTTAACAAAAAATCCAGGGGCAGAGAATGCAGTCTCCTGTTAACAGAGGGTGTCTGTTGTGGGATGGCGGTGGGAGGGCCAGGCCTGCGGTTCAGGGACGGAAAGTTCCGGCACAGCCCAGAGCAGACGTTCTGCCCTTCGGGAAGCTCTGCTGGTCTCAAGCCCTCCTCTGCATCTTGCCTCCTCTCCGTATGACTTCTTCAGTTCGAATCCACAAGACGGACTCCAACCTCGCGCCGCCAACCTTCTCAGCGCTGTACGCACAGGGCTCGTCCAGCCACAGAAGAGTGGGCTCCACCGGGTCACCCAGCCATGCGGGCACAGCGGGGCCACAGCCACGCAGCCTGCAGAGAAAGCGCTGCCTGCTCCCCGGGCACCCCCCTCTGCCTCAGGCCCCTCCCATACTTCCCTACCGGGGTAGGAAACCCTACGTGAGCACAGAGATGCCACAAGAAAAGCGGCAGCAGAGCAGATACCCCCAAACCGAGCAATCCCTAAGTGTGGGGATGAGGCACGGGGCTTGGAGGAAAGGAGAAACAGCCCAGAGTAACCACAGGAGGCAGAGACGGAGCTCAAAGGTAGGTTCCCAAAAACCCACCGACTCGCTGTGCTTGGCCCCCACAACCTAGAGGCAGCGGCACCGCGCTGCTCTCAAGTCCCCTGCCCAGCACGCCGCCTGTGAGCGAGCTCAGACACAGCGCCCAAGCTCCCGCGCTCCGCGTAACTGTGTCGTCTACCCCACCACGGCCAGTGACGCCAGACACGGCTGACGCCTCACTCCCGCCGATCCGATGAGCCCCCGGGGATGCGGAAGGGCCATCGACGCGTGTGTGAGTGTGCACGGGGGAATGCCCATGTGTGCCTTCACCTGTTTTCCTACAGGATTTGGTCTATTTCTTCCCCACGATTTTTAAGGATTTATGATATGTTGCAAAGATTTTTCTCACAATTGATCCTTCTGTCTTCTGACTTTACTCACATTATTCTGTTGTTTTGTTTCACTCAGGCAGGTTTCCACTGTTGTGGTATTGTTTTAATGGAGTCAATTTTGAGCATCTTTTCTTTTGCTGAACCTGAGTTTTGAGTCCTACTTCGACAAGCCTCGCCCCACACGTAGGTTCTCTTCAGCTGAATAGCTTCGGCCTCCATACTTAGCTCTCGGAGCCATTTGGAGCTTATTCTTGCGCATGGTGTAGGGCAGAAATCCAGCGCTGTCTTCCACACAATGGTGCTCAACCGTCCCAAAATCACTTCTCAAGAAGTCCCTCATGACCGGCAACTTGAGACACCACCCTAACCACAGATGACATGTCCATCCAGATTCGGGCTTCCGAGTCTCCTGTGGCACTAGTCACACCATGACCATGCGATTTCACGGAGAGAGGCTATCCGGTGCATTTTAATGTCTGGCAGGCTATGTGCCTTTTCTCAGCCCTTTCTCTTCTGAGTTTCTAGGTCTCCATGCGTGCTTGTTTCTCTGTGTCACTTTTAGAATCAACATGTCCAGCCCGAGGGAAACTAATGACTCTTGTTGCATTCATATTTTTATTGGAATCACATGAACTCTGCATATTAGCCCGGGGGAGAACCACCATGGAAATGATGCCATGACACCCTTACCACGAATAGGGCATGCCCTTCTATCTGCTCGAGGCTGCTTCTGTGTCTGTCTCAAGACTTTTTAGAATGGTCTTCACTTAGGTTTTGAACCTGTCTTACCACGTTCATTCCTGAGTACCGGATCGTTTTTGTAGCTACTGTGAATGGGGCCAGCCCCTCTACAGGGTCCTCTGTGAACACTAGGTTACTAAGGAGGTTTGTTATGTTTTATTTCTGCTGCCTTGGCGAATTTTTATGATTTGGGTTTTTTAAATCACTGATTCTGGGGCTGTGCCCTCCCACACGGTGGCCACTGTATGGGACAGTGTACCGCCACAGAAGGGGTTTCCTGAGGATCCTGCAAACAGATCACTTTACCGGTGCGATTCCAAAACTTATGCCTGTGTTTTCTCTTGTCCTGTCCTCAACCTGGCTGGTAAGAACATTCGGGTGCCCCTTACAATCTTTAATGAAACTGCACATCTGTGTTTTGTGCGACTTTGCGTCTCACTCCCTGGGGCCCACGTGCCCAGCACCTCACCCCGCCGTGAGGAGGACAGGTTAGCACCAAAATTTACTCCATCGGCTTCATCTCCAACCTCTTCTTCACCCGTCTGGCTCGTGTTTAAGCCTTGGATAAGACTTTTTCATAGAGACAAATGGAACTTCCATCTAAAACAGACTGAATGACTGACATTTGTGGGTCCTGAAAAACAGATTTTTAGATTTCTAAATGTTACTTTTTTATTAAAACTTGAAATAAATAGGACATACATACCTGACACCTATTTCATTGTTTCAGTATTCCAACAATCATGTATCATACCTACCGCATCTCCAGCCACGTCCTCTCACTCGCAAGGGATCCCGTCCACCCAGCTCATCCCTGGCCTGGAGCACCCTCCACCCGGCTCATCCCTGGCCTGGAGCACCCTCCACCCGGCTCATCCCTGGCCTGGAGCACCCTCCACCCGGCTCATCCCTGGCCTGGAACACCCTCCACCGGCTCATCCCTAGCCTGGAGCACCTTCCACCAGAAGGACCCTAACCAACTTCAGACAGCATTAAACAGGCTTTGTATAAGTAAAACATGCTAAACTTTTCTTACATTGCTGGAAAAATTCATTTTTTATTAATTTGTTGTTTTGACTAATTCCCAATTCACTCATTTTTAGGAGAATAAGAGAAAAGGGTGACAGCAAACACACTCCCCCGGCTCTCCCTGGCTTTACCACGGAGACTCACATCTGGCAAACTCAATCCAGAAATCACAGTACGCACATCTATGCACACTTGTCTCTGGCCCACATGGTCAGGATGGTTTTGGAGCAACAATAATGAACACATTTAGAAGGATTAGTTATTGACAGACTCTATTTGTATTAGTCTAGGCTGCAACAATGAACACGACCACAACTACACACAGAGAGCCTGGTTAAATACTATAGACGGGCTTTAAAATCAACAGACTTCATAGCCAAATGAAGAAAGGGACCTATTAAAAAAAAAAACCAAGGAATTTAGTAAGGTCACTCTCATGGGGTACAACTGCAGTAAAGACAAAGGAATCAATGCCACCATGGAAAAGAAAGAAACAAAAGCAAACAGTGTTGAGAACCTGAAATGCTACTGGCAACACTTGAGAATCCAAGAACAACTTCATCAACAACTTAAGATGCAAAGAACCCTAAAACATGAGAAGACACTGGGGTAGCTGCCTTCTCACAGAAGGATTTCCACACCACAGCGCTGACCTTCGTCCACACTTGTTTCACAAAGACACAGGATCATAAGCAACCAGACTACACACCAAAGAGACTGATCTCAGCCAGAATGCCTAGACACGGGTGCACCGCAGACAGAAAACTCACCTCACAAGTTCAAAAGCCTGGACGTGGTGGGTTTCTTGGCACTTAGTAGACAGGCGAGCCAGGATTTCAGGTCCCTCACCTTCCCACGGCACCACACACTTGCTCGAAGGAGGTGGGTTCTTGAAACACGCCTATGACCCACATGTGCACGCTCGTGCGGAGCAAGTCTACAAGCAAGCACAGGAAGAACACGCTGTTAGCATGCGTTTATCTGCACGGTGTTCAAAGCGACTCCATCTTTCCTTACGCCTAACTCTCAGGGGTGGTCACATTCAAAACACATTCAGTTAATCGTGACCTGGGAACCGCTGAAGCTACAAGGGGGCATCTGGAGCAAATGGAGAAACCATGCTGTCTCTTTTATCATACTTAAAAGACCAAAATGAAACCAGATATCCTCTAAAAAATCACAAGTGACAAAGTCAAATATCAAAAAAGCAAAGGATCAAAAATGCATCTAAACCATAACAGAAAATCACTTCCGAAGTGAACCCAGCAACCTGCATCACTCGCTTTGTTTCCACGCTAACCGTTATCCAACTTGACGCTCAGAAGGTGCGGACTTCATCCAGGAATATTTCCCCCCAGGAAAAATGCCAACTTTGCATTAATGTCATAAAAACCATGACCCCTGAGGCCAGCCATCACCTCAAGAAGACTTGCAGGATGGGTATGGGGCAGGGGGCTGAGCCAGGACCCCCAGGCTGGCTGCTGGGCGCTCACCAGGACAGCAGGGGGCACGTCCAAACCCATGGGCTGCCCGTCGCTGCAAGGCAGGGGCCCTGCTCCCAAAACCCCCCCTCGCCACTCCTGCCACTTCCTCTGCGTCGACCCCTTGCAGTGTCCCCTGCAACACTGTGTCTGTCCACTCTGGCCAAAGTTGAGACCATCTGAACTCTGCTGGAGTTGGCTGCTAGCCAGCTGGACAGGAGTTTCATCACAAAGCTCTTTGAGAAACCCCTCCTTGAGAACACCTCCATTCCTGGCCCATCACCCCAGCCCCACCCCCGTCCCCCAGCAGTAGTCAGGGCTGGCCCCTGTCCTGATCTTCCCTCTTCTTTCTGGGGTCTAACTCTCCCCCAGGGGTCCCAAGGTAAACAGGTGCAGTGGGCAATGGCCCCTCTCCTTTGGCCCTGCTCCTTTATGCCCCCCTCATAGGATGACTACAGAATCCAAGCTTACCACACCAAGGCAGTGCCTAAGTCCTCCCAGAAGTGACCACACCCACATACATGTATCCGGTTAAGCCCAAACTAAATGCAACCCAATGTAGCTTCCTCTCAGCCAGATCACTAAGATGTCCGATTCCATCCGAGGTCTCCCGGGACAGGGGACGTGCAAGAAAGAAGTGGGTGGACGAGGCGGCAGCAGTCCTGGGTGACTCATTAAAAGATCTCAACTCTTGAGAGACGTAAAACGTGTAAAGACACTCCCCAGGAGGAACCACTGCAAGTGAAGCCCCTGGACATCCACAGCCACTAAGACCCCAGCCTCACCCAGGGGCCTCGCAATATGACCCTTTTCTGCTGAGTGGAGTTCATGCTGGCAAAACCAAAGGATATGCTGCTTAGAATAATGAAAGTGATAAATCTACAAAGAAAACCAAGGGAACAATTAACACAAAAGTCAATGATACTTAGGGCAGAGGATGAGAACACAAAAGGAGCTTCTAAGGAATTATTAGCTTTTTAAAAAACATATTTTAAAAATAGATTGTATTTTTAAAAACCATTTTAGATTTAAAGAAAAAGTGAGATGACAGTAAAGAGGTTTCCCACATACAGAGTTTCCCCTTTATAAACACCTCACATGGGATGGTACATTTGTTACAATTAACACAACAATATTAACACATTATTATTAATTAAGCTTCCAATTTCCTCCGTTTCCCCTAATGCCCCTCTTCTGTCCCAGGACCCCATCCAGGATGCCACGTGACATTGATCATGTCCGTTTACATCTCCTCTTGGCTGAGACAGTTTCTCTGATGACCCTGACCATTTGGAGGAGGACCAGTCAGGCATTTGGGGGGATGCCCCTCGTTGGGATTAGCATGATGGTTTCTCATGAGTGGACTGGGGTCAGGGGTTGCTGGAGGGAAGACCACAGAGGGAAGTGCCCGTCCATCCCGTCCGGCCCAGGTGCCTGCCGTCAACATGACTTGTCACTGCTCACATTGGCCGTGGTCACCTGGAGGTGAGTCTGCCGGGTGTCCCCACCCCACGTGGCTCCTTCCCTTCCCCGCACTGTCCTCTGGGGAAGGGAGTTGCCACGCACAGCCCACCTAAGGAGTGGGCAGGTGCCCTCTGCTCCCTGAGGACGGAGCAGCTGTGCAGACCTGGGATTCTCCTTCGGAGGAGGAGATCAATACCGTTTCTGTATCAGTGCATGAGTGAATGACTTACGGATGTCAGTATGGACTCACGGTATCTATCTTACAGTGTGGGCTATAGTCCAACACCACTCCACTCTATTGCTGGGACCAGTCCAGCTTCGGCCACCGGGAGCCCCTGCAGCTGGCTCCTGTGTCCCTCTGACATGCCCATCAAGGTGGGGGCTGTGCTTTGGTTTTGAGCCCCTCCTTCCTTGCTGGCTCTACCTGGTGTTCCAGGCCCACCATGGGCATGTCCTGCCCAGCCCTAGAAAGGAGCCCTTGCTCTTTATTTTTTATGTGCTGTTTTATGAAACATACAGTTACACATTTGAAAAATATGCTTATGGAAGAAGCTGTTTTTAACTGACCAGTTTAACTGACCCTGAATCCATCTTCCTACTTCTGATACTGCACCAAATTTGTTCTAAGGAAATTGACTTTCCCTGGCTACTGACCAGGTGGTCTTATGGAAGAGGCTCCCTGCAGGGACTGGGATGGGGGAGGAAGCCTAAACCTTTCATTTTAAAGTGCTTGCATACTCATTTCCAAAGATATGCATACTTTTATAATTTAAAAACACATAGAATTATTTTAAATCCTTGCGTTGATTGCAATGTAGAGACCAAATCCGCGTAAGGAAGATACACTAAATTCTTTAGGATAAAATAAGCAAAACGCACGCTCAGTCTGTGCTTAGAAATAAATAACCAGTCTCACACAGCATATACTGGCTGCCAGGACTCTCCCTACAGTGTTTCCGGTGGCTCTCTTCTGCCCAACAATCAGCAAAGTTTGGTTCATAACAGGCATTCAAAACGTTCAAACGTCTGGGGGCGCGTGGCTGGCTCAGTCGGTAGAGCATGTGACTCTTGATCTTGGGGTCATGAGTTTGAGCCCCACATTGGGTGGAGAGTTACTAAAAAAGACAAATAAAAAAATAAAAATTTAAAAATTCAAATGTCTATATATTAAGTATATAGTATTTGGAAATTTTCACAAGAGTTCTGCTTGGGGAGAAAATTTTACAGCTCTGAAGATGGCTGAGTTCATCATAACTTCCAAAACAAAAGGGTCCCTGGTTTACTTAAGAAATAAGTTATCCTTTCAAACTGCAGTCCAAGAAGAAAATGTTGCACATGAGCAAAACTCTGGAGAAGCATTAACAAAAAGAAGTTTTAGCTACATCACAGGCATATTTAAGAAAAAGATACATAATCTCAAGGTTTTTAACACAAAAGCTCCGTGTGCACACAGCAGGAGGTAAGGTTTCCGAAGTCCCCTGAAATCCCTGAACCCAGGGATTTGCAGAATAGTGGTAACATGCCACAGGCGTGCCCAGAAGCCCTGCTTAGCAGCTCTGCAGCCGGACTAGGCGCTGGCGGGGACCTGGCGCGGAAGAAACCTCGGTGGAGTGGCCACCGCGCGGAAGCACGAACTCGGCAGGCTCGGTGGCGCGTGGGCGTGCCGCAAAGTGGGGCGGGATCCCGGGAGCCGACGGTTAACCGCAGCTAGCGGACCAGACCTCACCGGACAGGACCCTGAGAGGACTGCGTAGAGCAGACTTGCCGGGCACAGCCACTACCGCCAGCACCGGCAAGGGGACACGCCCCGAGCGCTCGGACATGGCGAGCCAGCCCGTGCCCGCGTTGCTGCTGCTGCTGCTGGTCCTGCTCCTGTCCGCGCACACCCGTATGGAGCCCACGGACACCGCGCCCACCCCGACCCCGGACCGCAACTCGTCGGCAGGCCAGCCCCTGCCGGGCATGGAGCTCAAGGCGGCAGCCCACGCCCTGCGCCCCGCACCCAGCCCGCTCGCCCTGCTGGCCCCGCTCATCCCGCTCGCCCCGCGGCTGGTGCTCGGGTAGGGCGCCCATCCAGCGCAGCCAGCACTGCCTAGCGTGGGCACAGAGCGCCAGGGATCACCGCCCTCCACTCCTTGACTTTGCTAGTAGAAATGGATCCAGAAAATAGAGAATCCCACTGTGACTGGTTTGCAGCATGTGGACACAACGGTCACACCTCCTGAGATTCCATGAACAGACTGAAAGCAGCTGGTGACATCCTACTGAGTTCAAGATGGGGCTTAGGAACTTTGGGTACCTGCAGCTCTACCTTGAGAATTAAAAGATATTTTACCTTTACTTTGGTTCATTAAATGTATAAAGTCAAAAAATGACTGGGTAGTCTGCATAGCGTTTCTCTGTATCGTGGGTGATGCGTAGCAGCCAGGCCTGGTGCCTGATGCAGCTCTTGGGAAGCTGAGCTCTCTTGGGAGCTGGTGGCTGCATCTGACTTGGGGACAGTAAGTGACAGGGGCCAGCACAATGACAGCAGACCATCCCCATGCCCAGCGTGTGCACTCTGCTGCCCTGCGCATCCCACAGAGGAAAGAACTCTGCAGGACCACTGTTGACCTAACTCCTAAGAGTAGTATATAAACTCATGGAATCTTGAAATGCTGCTTTACTTTTGTATATGTCGAATAATTTTTACAGTTTAAAGGTGACTTTTTTAATACGTATCTTAAATCTTGAACACAAGGTCTGGAGTTAGGTTACATTCGCCTGAGTTATAGTCACACTTTTTTTTTGTTGTTTAATACATGTTTTTATCTTTATAAACCCACACTTGAATGCTTTCCTATTAATATTTTTAAACAGTACCTGGGACAAAGCCTAAAGTACTTTCTGGACATTAGTCGAATCCAACCATCAACACACAGACACCGTCTCCAAGTCTCTGCTCCATGGTCCCACATGGACACACCATTACTGACCAGGCTTATGGGGCCTTCAGAACCAAAGACCTCCCAGCCTCAGAGAGCATTCCAGAAACACGAGATTCAACAATGTGCAGAGCAAGAAAAGCAAGTGTGAACAAACACTGCATGTTCTGGAGCGCATGCTGTGTTTAGTAATCAAGCTTTGCTTTATATAAACTGATAACAGTATTGACTTGCATTGAACACAAATGGCAAATTATTTTTTTAAAGGCTTGAGGAGCAATCTAAAGAAAAATCCTAATTTAAAAGGTTTTATTCTATGTATTAAAGGATGGCCAATTATGGCTTTCTTTGACATAAAGAACAATGGAAAGGCTGCTCTCCCATAGGAAATTACATTTTCTTGGTCACCAATCCTACCCCTACTCTCTCACAGTAATGTTGAATTAACAACCCCTAAAGAAGACGTGGAAATTCCTATCAGATGATCCAAGGTTTTGTCCCAGTCCCAGGCTTCTATCAGACTTTATCTCTAGCTCCAGCTCTACCTACCTGCTGGTAAAACAACTCAGGCATGTGTTTTGTTGGGGAAACTATGTCTCTTTTTTGGGATCAATCAATCCTTTCTGCTGCACAGGGAAGATGCCCAGTCTGGCCTAAAACACCAAGAATAACCTGGCCGCATCTCTGATTCCAAGGCAAACACAGAGAGGCTCAAGGCTAAGGTGCCCAACTCCTGACTTCCTGAACACCTGCCCTTCCGGGGGAGCTCGGCCCAGTGCCTGGTCCAGTGCTTACCCAGCTCCTGCCATCCACAGACACTGTTGCAAGTGGTTCACACAATCGTCCCATCCTCACAGTCATGAGGGAGGTATTAGTATGCCCAGTTTGCAGACTGGGAAACCAAGGCCCAGAAGGCAAATAGCATGTCAAGGTCACACAGTGAGAGGTGGGATTGGGATGGCTGAAACCCAACAGTCTGGTTCTAGTGACCAGACAAATAAGGACTTCCCTCAACTGAGAATGAGAGGACACCTCCACAGACAGGCAGGTCAGGATCATCTCAGAGGTGGTGGCCACCATCTGAGGGAGGGAGAGCAGCACGGGGAAAGACACGAGGTGGGAACAAGCAAGCCCGTGCAAGAAGCTAAAAAGGCAAGGAACTGGACCCAAGCAGACAGAGTGGTCGGGGGGAGGGGGCCGTGGGCCTGGAGCATCCGGGGAGAGCGTGTGGGGGAGGCTGGAGGCAGATGGGAGCTGGGTCAAGCCAGGTGTTGGTGGATAAGGAGTAAGTTCGTTTTACCGCGGCCCCGAGGGCCAGTCACTAAGGGACTGTAAGCGAGAGGACGACAGTGAGCTCTGGCAGCTGCGCGAAGGGTGCTGAGACCATGAGGGAGGATTCAGGGCCCAGTCAGGAGGCTTCTGTTGGGGGCAAAGGAGAGATGGTGGTAGCCTGTGGGCCGCTGGGCCAAGGGGGGGGACATGGAGAAGCAGGCATCCTGGGTGGAGGATTAGAGGGACACAAAATGTGCTGGGGACTAGAGGTGACCACAAGAACAAGCTGCCAGGTTTCCAGCAACCGGGGCAGTTGGCGACGTTCACTGTGAGGAGAAAGGGTAGGAATTTAAGGAAAATAAGGTGGTTGACCACAGATGTTCAGGAACACCTGTGGAACAGCAGCCTGGAGAGGGAGGTGCGCTGCGCTACCTGGCAGGCCTGGGGCCCAGAGCGGAGCTGGAGGGGGAAAAGCAGAAGCAATTGCCCCAGCCAACTGCCCGCCTGTGAAAGTCAGCAGGTCCAAATCAGAGCGGCTGCTGGCCCCTCCGACCATATCTCCTTCCCCACAAGTTCTGCCCCAAAAGGGCTCCACCTTCCATGCCCTGCACACGCCAAAACGCAGGTGCTGTGCCTCAAGTCTCTGCCTGCCTTAATCCTGCACCTCCCGCCTGGACAGCAGTCTCCCCGCCCCCACCCGGACCTGTTGTCCCGCCAGCAGCAGGGAGAACCTTCCAAACCACAGCTCTGATCTCACCCCCCCCGCCCAGTGCCACCCCTGGCTCCGAGCAAGACGCGGTGACCTGCAGCTGGCCCACAGGCTCCTCTGTGACCACATCTGCCTGCTATGCGTCCAGCAAAGCTCACAAGCTCACCTTAGCTCTTCCAGCAAAGCTCTGCTCTCCAGTTCTCAACTAACAAAGAGACGGCACTGTGACCACCTCACGGTGGAACCGAAGCAGCACCCCCTGTTCTTCCTGACCTGCAGGCACTGCTGAGGGGCCAGGGCACATCCATGCCCACATCTAATCCCCTGCAGAAAACACAGAGCGGGGGCAGCTGAACTGGAAGAGGAAGCTGTGTGGGCACACTTGAGATGTGGGAAAGGTCCCTCCCAAACCCCAGACAGGCTTCCCCGGGTTCCCCTCAGCTCTCACGAGCTGCTCTGGATATGCCCTTGGGTGGGGTTGCTTGTGCGGTAGAGTTGGCCTCAGACACCACACCAGGTGGCTGCAAAGAAGTGGGTGAAGACATGAGCAGCTCTTCTGGAGGGGGGCCTGCCCTTCCCTGCCTCCCGGGGGGCTGTGTGAGGACAGGGCTGTGGCAGCCATCCCTGGGGCACACGGCTAGATGGTAGCCCAGCCCAAGACAGCACTTCCCCCAGACTTCTTCCACAGACACAGCAAAAGCCATGTTGGGGGCCGAGGGGGCTCTCGTTCTTGGAGAGAACCCAGCTGGCCCCTCCCCGCGGAGGGAGGCACGGCTGCAGGTGCAGGGTCAGCAGAGCCAGGTGTGAGCTCCTCTCCCATCCTGGGCTGGGCCCACCCACAGCAACCATGCACTCAGGTCACTGCACACAAGGGGTTTGTCCCTTCCTAGGGCACCCCGCACCTGTCCCCAGCCATTCTCATCACCAGGTAGGTCAGTCCGTCTAGTCTGGGGTAAAACACTAACAAGCTCACTCGGCCACAGACAGCCCCATTCTCCAATTAGTTCTGTGTACAACAGAGCCTTCATCGACTCCCTACTCACCTGTCTCCCAACTGGTCCAGAACTTGGGATGGTAAGAAATGGTGCAAAGTATAGAACCTCAGCAGCGTTGAAGCCTCTGATAGTCAGGTGTTAGGACTCCGGCAGACAGGGCTGTGGGAGCACTGCCCACTGTCCCTCTTACCCCTTCCTCACAGAGCCTGATTTTGTTATGCAAAGACACTGCCCCAGACCCTAGTGACCAGGGCGCACGGCACTCTTCCAGACAACGAGATGGAAACTGGGGGTTTCCTGAAATGCCTTCCTGATAGGGACACCGCCCCTTCCTGCTTCCCCTCCTTCCTGCTGGAACATCAGGCTGCAGTCAGAAGTCACCCCTAAGCACGAGGATAAACTAGCAGACAGGAGAGACACAAGGGCCCGGAAAGCACCGTTCCAGCCCCAGACTGCGCACTTCTTGGCATAAGGGGCCCAAGAGCTTTATAAAAGCCACACCAGCCAGGTTCTCTGCTCCATGCTGCCAGACCAACCCGAGGCGAACACAGGCCAAGGACACTGCCTGGGCACAGGGGCTATTTCCAGGCCTGCTAGGGACCTGAATCCACAGCAGTGACCATGAGCTCACGCGGCAGGGCAGAGGGAGAAAGCACGCACATGCCAACCAGCAAACAATGCCATGTCCAGTGCTCACCAAGCAGGGTGACGTAGACAAGAAGAACCGGGGGAGGGCAAAGCGAGACAGCCTCACCAAGAAGACAACAGCTGGACGGCAGGCAGTGGCAGCCCCATGAACACCTGGGGGATGACTGGCCCCCACAGGAGGCACAGCAGACACATGGGACCTGGGGTGGGGGGTTCCACTTGTGCACATCGGCAAACAGGGAAAGTGGAGGGAAACCAGCAAGGGAGAAGGCTTGTGAACGTCTTCCTAAGGGAACTTACTTTCCCCATCCTGAGGAGAAGTCACTGGAAGGGGTCAAGCAGGGGTCAGCTGCTGGATGTCCCCTGGAAGGATGACAGCAGTGACCCCATGAGGGTGGACTGCACGGGAGCAAGTCTGGACCCAGGAGAGCCAATGAGGGGAGACAGAAGCAGACCTGGAGGAGCTGATGGGCCTCGTGCAGACAGTGAGCAACGTGGGGAGGAAGGAATGAGAATGACTGCAGGCCCCTGGGGGAGGGATGGGGATGGGCCAGGACTCAGCTCTGCACAGGTGTGCACTGTACCACTTCTGGAGTGGAGGGCAGGGAAAGCAGGCTAGAGACGCATCGGCACCTAGGGCAGGTGGGGAGCGTGGCCCTTGGGCTGAGGGCAGGCGGGGTTTGGGGAATGGGGCAGCTCAGGCAGTTCTGTCAGACGCTGCTGAGGGCCTAAGCAAGACAGGACAGTGGTCACTGACCTTGACAAACACAGGTCACTAGTGACTCGGAAGGGCCATTTCAGAGGCACAGAGAGGCCAAGCAGAACAGTCAAGGTCATGAGAATGGAGATAGGCATCCAAGCTAGGAGGCCCCAGCATGAATACCAATAGCCTGTCATCCGTCACGCCAAGGCCCCAGCTCAGTGTGTTCTCGTATCACCTCTGTGGGCGGAACAGCTTGAGACATACAGGTCCGCATAGTAGACATCTCCCTGCCTGGTTTGCCCGGTGCCTGTCACAGAGCCCCCATGCAAGGCGCATTCAGAAATCACTGGCTGGGAGAAGGTGAGAAGAGCCGTGTGAACGGAGCCCAGCAGGACGCGGTCCTGAGGGTCCCGGGGTTCACGTGGACACAGGGGTGCAGAGAGCCCGCAGGTGGGGAGCCGAGACACAGCCAGGCACAAGCCCTCGGATGCTGCTTCTCTGTGCACAGAGCACGCGTCCCACCCAGTGACCACACCAGCAGCAAATCATGAGAAATGCACTTTTCACCAAATCCACAACTCAAAAATATCCTGGGAACTGATAATTTTCCAAAATTTTACTTCAGGATTTCCCAACGTAAAGGTCACTTCAGACAACAAACCAGCACTGGGTCCAGAATGGGCTCCCAGCACTGGAGAAGTTCTGCCCGCACCAGAAGTCAGGACAAGCCGCCTGACAGAAGCTGATCTCATGGGTCCTTAACGAGGCTCAAAATACACACTGAACGCTGCGCTTTAAATCCAGCTACTCAGGGAGTTGTGAAAAATGTTTCGAAATATTTTATTTCTCAAAAGAGCCTCCATTTGTAAAGACAACCTCACCAGAAACCATCCTATGAAAGAGCACATTGTCCGTTATGATCGAGAAACCACCTCTTCAAGTTCTGTGACTCCAACAGGCCGCAGTCACGTACAGCCACGCAACTAATGAGCTGAGTCATGAGTGGGGATGGCGAACACATCACCAGCAAAAACGAAGTGCCATAAATAAAGCAAGTCACTTAGCTTGATTTCATCAAACATTTTCTCCGCACCCAGTGTGTGACGGCTATGCAGGGACGGGAAGCCGAAGCCTAAGGTGCTTGCTTCTCAGGGCAGGTAAGAGACACGTGCTCAGAGTTACAGCCAGGAAGACAAGAATAATTAAGTTCTGGCCCGTCATTTAACAATCCAGGAGGCTGGGGCACCTGGGTGGCTCAGTCGGTGGGGCATCTGACTCTTGATCTCAGCTCAGGTCTTGATCTCAAGGTCGTGAGTTCGAGCCCTGCATTAGGGTCCACGCTGGCCATGGAGCCTACTTAAAAAAGAGAAGAAGAGAAAAAGCTAAAAACCCAGAAGGCCTTGACCGGCAACGCCCTCCTCCAGAACCTCGACACCCTGCCAGAGATTCCTGGGGCTGCGGCAGACCCGTGCGCCACATCCCCCAGAGGCTGCTGCCTGGCCTCCTCCAGGCTCTGCATACAAGGGCCTCTTCCCAAGAGAAGACACAGCGCAGGAGGCTGAGGCCAGGCCAGGAGACAGGCAGGTCTTCTCAGACAGCACTGTGGACACACAATGACAGATCACAACCACCCGGACCCTCGCCTCACAGGACTAGTTCCAGAACCACAGAATAAAATGCAATGGCAGCAAGAAGACACCCCCAGGTCAGAGCGGCAGTGGTCTGGCTCTGAGGGCTAAGCTCCCACAGAATGCCTGCTTCTCTCTGCCGATCGCCAGGGAGACCTGCCAAGGGGAGTGTAAGCAGGCAGCCACAGCTGCTGCACCTGGCCTGGAGCTATCCGGGCCCAGCTCCAGCGACACACTCCTCCCTGGGACCTGGAGCCACCTGGCCCAGCATGCCAGCTGCTCAGCACCCCAGCGGCCCCAGCCATGGCCACCCCAGGCTCCTCTGTGGCCTGAGCCGCGTGAAGGAGGCTGTGTGGCCCCCATGGCATGGCAGGAGCCAGGCTGCTTCCTTCCTCTGGAGCCCCGGCTTATCTCAGAGCCGGGCTTCCTGGTTTTCATTGTTTACTATGTAAATTTTTTTTGGTGGGGAGGGGGGCGGGGGGGGGTGGGGAACGACAAGGATGATATGAGACTCATCAAAAGATTTCAATAGCCTAGTAACAGATTACCCTGTTGGCTCTGAAAACGAGATAAAGATTTCCTTGGCTTTAGAAAACTAAACGTGGGGGCGCCTGGGTGGCTCAGTCGGTGAAGCATCTGCCTTCAGCTCAGGTCATGACCCCAGGGTCCTGGGATCGAGTCTGGCATCCGGCTCCCTGCTCAGCAGGAAGTCTGCTTCTCCCTCTCCCTCTGCTCCTTCCCCCACTGGTGTGCTCTCTCTCCCCCTCTCTCAAATAAATAAATAAAACCTTTAAAAGAAAAGAAAGAAAGACGGAAAAGAAAACTAAACATGATGCTATTTGTGACATCTCTAGGACCTAAAAATCTACCTTCGAGAAAGAGAAGTAAAAAATACAAAAATGTATGATGATGAATTATTACTCATATTGCATAGGCTTGAGAGGCTCTATTTATTAAAACAATTTTTTAAGTAATTATTCAGGTAAAGTTAGATTTAAGCGATTCAGAGCTTCACTGACTCCCTCCACCGCACCTGCTGTGTTTTTTTTTTTTTTAAAGATTTTATTTATTTATTCGACAGAGATAGAGACAGCCAGCGAGAGAGGGAACACAAGCAGGGGGAGTGGGAGAGGAAGAAGCAGGCTCATAGCGGAAGAGCCCGATGCAGGACTCGATCCCATAACGCCGGGATCACGCCCTGAGCCGAAGGCAGAGGCTTAACCGCTGTGCCACCCAGGCGCCCCCCTGCTGTGTTTTCATACAATCCCTAATGTGAAGATTAACACTTATTGCAAGATATTCTGCTTTTCCGTGACATTATTATCAGTGTATCAATCTGGCTTATAAATTTAAGTACAGATAAATAAGGTGCACCCATTTTTTAAAATCCAACGTGCACAACAATAGAAAATTTAGTTTTGATGAGGGCTCTTGAATTTTGATTCTAAGAATTAAAGGTTTTCTATAAGGGTTCAACCATCATACTAAGACTTAGTCCCCATAATTATTATTTTCAAAGACTAGATTCCAAGGTGCAACTATACTGGAAAAAAAGATAATATTTACTTCCACGAAAATGTCCATCTCTCCAATCCCTCTTGGCAGCCAGTTGCAATATGGCAGAAAGAGTGGGGTCGGTCACTTCCAAGAGGCCAAATTCGGCTGATAAACAAAGGATGGGCTTCAGAGGTTGCCTCCATCCTCCACAGGCACCCCGGCTGGTAAGGAGGGGTGTCATGCAAGACCAGGGCAAGGAAAGGGAAGGTGTTTTTGGCTCTGGATCTCAGCTGCGCCAGTCAACACCTCCTACACCAAAGGGCCCAGCAGGTGGAAGGTTCTTCTCTGCAGAGCCAAGGCCCACCCAGACTGTACTTGGCACACTCTGTTTCTCAATATCCTCCCCAAGGAATGAGGAAAGTTGATCTTTAAGGGCTTTTAAATTGTCTGAATAAGTAAAATACAACTATTTTCTCTTATTAAAATGGGCAGATGGATTTCTGAGGTCCACTGGCCTGCATGCAGCCCCCGTACCCGCCATAACAGCTAAACTCACTGGGGGCCTCTGGATCTTTTTCCCTCAGGCAAAGCCACCAGTCGCCCTGGCCCGAGTCCCACTGGAGAATGGGAACCTGCATCCTGATCTCCTCCCCGCCCCAACCTGCTCGCAGAGTGGGCAGCAAATGCAAACAGCGCCATATGGTGCTTGGGAGCCAGGCTCCCATCCCTCGCAGCCGCCAAGCTACCAGAAGCACAGCCCCACATACACCCCGCTGCCTGTGGGAGCCAGACAGAGACCACGCTGGTCGGGAACTGGCCCGCTGGCATCCGGAGAGCTGCAGACGGATGACAATGACGACAATGAGCTCACCCGTGGCTCCTCCTCAGGCGGCAGCCCACCAACCACAGAGCCACTTCACTCACCCTTCCAAGCGCTCTACCACCACAACCCTTCAAAGTAGTAACCTTTTTTAGCGTAAAACCACCAGATCCAATTCCTTTGTCTTCTCATCACGAGAATTTAGTAAAAGCAGAAATAATTATGTACGTAGTAAAACTAAACATCAACTAATGTTGAAGCAGGGAATTTTCAAATTCAGCAGTGGAAGAAACTGGATTAACTGAAGGCTGATTTAGGTAATACCAGGGGCAAAGACAAGTGGATATGTGAGTAAGAAGACTGGCAAGGCCAGGCAAACTGGAAAAACCTGCAGCTTAAAGGTAGATCGGAACCTGAGCTCCACGAAGAGACTGGGTTACTTTGTTCACGGCTATACCTCTGGCATCCCAAGTGCCTGACACATAGTAGGTGCTCAAGAAATACTTGTCAAGGGGCGCCTGGGTAGCGCAGTCGTTAAGCGTCTGCCTTCGGCTCAGGGCGTGATCCCGGCGTTCCGGGATCGAGTCCCACATCAGGCTCCTCCGCGATGAGCCTGCTTCTTCCTCTCCCACTCCCCCTGCTTGTGTTCCCTCTCTCGCTGGCTGTCTCTCTATCAAGTAAATAAATAAAAAATCTTAAGAAATACTTGTCAAATGATTGCACAAATAACTGAAAAGAGGTTCAATTTATACCAGGGAAGAAGAGCTACATGAATACAAGATGCTAGCGACCCCTCGGATTAGAGGGCATCTCCTACCTTGGAACCCACCTGGTCTTTCTAACAAAGGTAGTGCTACAGTACTAATGGTGACGGGTCGGATGCTCCGCCTTCCAGCAGAAGTCACCAGAAGCCCTACATTTACTAGCCATAAATGAGGAGGCCAAGCCAGTCCTGGGGGGGAAATACAGAGCTGTAAATGCACAGAAGAGAAAACAAGAAGGAGAAAGGACAGGATGGGCACCAAGGTCAGAGCAGCAGCTACCAGGGGGAGTGCTGACTTGGACGGGCATGAGGAACCTCAGCGTGGGCATCAGAGCCGGTCACCAGGCTGCGCACCAGCTCCTACCGGCTCAGGAGAGAGGACTTCCTGGAATTTTGTGAACCAGCTGACAGCTCATTGGTAGCTTGAAATAAACAATGGTGAAAATATTTATGCCACAGAAATTGGCAAACGCTACGCATTAGGGCTCTTTGCACCGCCCTCCCTCCAAAAACACCAGCTGTTGAAGATTTACCAGCCCGGCCCCACACACACCTTACAGTATATAAACTACGCTCCATAGAAGTAAAACGCTTTGCGGGGGAGGGGGGAGGGGGGAGGGGAAGGGCTTATTTTGAAAAAGGAAAAGGTATTAAGGTAAACAGCAAATTTAATTTTCAACATGTTGTAAGTAAAAAAGGAAAAAATGTTGAACATCTGGAAATCTATTAATGAAATTTACTGTATTAACGGATTGGAGAGGAAAACCATACAACCATCTCAACAGATGCAGGAAAGGCATACAAAATTCTACTGCTAGTCATGAAAAAGTTTATTTTAAAAGCCTCTCAGCAAAGTAGGAAGGTAGCAAGTTGCTTCACTGGATAAAGGGTCTGTACAAAACACCTCTGGTCAGTACCACGAGGCGCTAGTGCCAAGGCCGGGGCAAGGGGAGCGTCTCCGAGCATGGCCACCGCACGGACAGTGCACGAGACGCCCAGCCAGCGAACCAGGGGAGAGTACGAAGATGTGCAGGAAACGGCACTATTTGCAGGATTTGACCCTCTGCTTAGAAAACACAAGACGTGATGACAAGCTGCGCACAGAAGGAGCACGCAAGCCTGAGAGCCTTCCCATACGGCAGGAACCAGCGACCGGAAGCAGCTCCGCACGGCAAGAGCGGCAGTTCTCATCCCTGCACAGGGGGCACACCACTCAGTGATCGATGGGCGACTGGCTAGCCGACTGGAGAAATAGCAGATCTCACCTCAGACTGCATAAAAGCAAATTTTACACAGATTAATAAGCTAAGTGTGGAAAACAGACTATAAAACTGCCAGAAGAAATGAAAAAGGAAAGACTCCTGCAGCAGGAAAATGTTCTCAGATGGGACTCAAAACACAAGTCATAAAGGAAAAGTCCAATAAAGTTTAATATATAAACATCTCTCTTTGGAAAAAAAAATATTAAAATCAAAAGACCAAGGACAACATAGGAGAACACCTGTAGGCCTGTGAGAGGTCCCCGACAAGGGCCTCTGGCATCCCCGTCAGCTGGGGCCCCGACTGCCTCCTCCCGAGGGAGCCCAGCAATCCCAAGGCCCCCACCCCACAGCTCTGGAATGCTCCACACGGGGCACAAGGACACCAGAGTTCCCAGTAAGAAGGCAGGAGAGGATTTGTCTCTGAGAACACAACTCTGAATCATCGATGGCAGTGGGGATGGATCGGAGGAACCTGTCCTCACCCTGAGCTCTCCGGTGTCCTGTCACATTCCATCAGGGGCTTTCTTCTTCAGTCGCCTATTTTGAAATGACAGACTTACAGGACAGCTGAAGCCAGCAGAGAGCTCTGTCGTATCCCTCACCCAGCCTCTCCTGATGTCTGCACCCTACAGAATCACTGATAAATTACAGAAGTAGGAAAGGGACCCAAGCACGCTACGATTAGCCCAAGCACAGCCATGCCTGTGCTCACCAGGTCCCCGACTCAGACCCCTGCACCAGGACCCCATCCAGGAGCCGCACTGCCTTGTGCCATCACGTCCCCTCCAGAAGCTTGTCTTGAAGCACCTGGGCGTGCACGGAGTGCAGGCCAGGTGTTGTGCTGGGTCTGTCTACCGTCTCCTGTGACAATACCATGATTGTGCACCTGGGGCAGAAATACCAGAGACCCAACGTGCCCATGTGCGATCTGGGGTATGTGGAGACGACTGGTCTCATCACAGGGCACGGTAACTTGGGTCGCTTGGGGGAGGTGGTATCTGCTGGCTTTCTCCACTCTAAAGTTACCATTTTTCCCTTTTTAATAAATAAATAACTTGGGGAAGAGATACTTCGAGTCTAGGCCAATATCCTGTTTCTCCTCGAACTTCCACCTGCAGGGTTTAGGCCCGTGCCCGAGCCCCACTCGAACTGACTGTTGCTATGCCGCCTGCCTCACGCTGATGCTCCATGGCCTCCTCCTTTCCACACTGATTAAGTCAGACTCTTCCATTGGGAAGAGCTACCCCTCCGCCCCAGCGTATTTGCTTATTGAATCAACCATTTGTTCTTTTCAGCACAGACTGGCAGGTCATCATTCCAGTCTGCGGATTATAAACCGGTACTATCAGCATGTATTTCCTCGCTCAGCCGGACTCAGCTGTGGCCCTCTGTGCTCCTTCAGGGCGGCCCCTGCACCCCCTGGACACACCCTGCCCTTTCTGAGCACACCCCTCCTTTCCACACCGGCAGCCACGCTTCCTTCCAGGAGCCCTGTGTCTTTCTACTGGAGAAGGGTGCTTGGGCCTGCTTGCGTTGCTGGGCCTTGCCGGGGGACAGAGCTAGGACACACGCATTCACGTGCATCTCTGTGTGTCCGTACCTGCCTACCCCCGTGTGCACATGTTAGACACCACAGGTTTACACGGTGACCCGGGCCCTTCAGCCTTCCTCTTCGCTCCAGGTACCCAGCACAGATTTACTATCTGTTCTGTCCTATGCTCACACGCTGACCTGACCCCTGTGAGAAACAAAGGCACCACTGGACTCCAGCCCCACAGAATCTAGCCAAAATGTGGCTTTCCAAACCCAGGCTAACATTTTTCTTTCACCCCCTCTTCTGTGGCTCTACTGTTGTTTGTCCCACAGTAAGGCTTGTTTCTGTTTGTAGTCCCACGTCCTGGCTGAAGTTAACTTATTTCATTCTGGGGCCTGTGGTTCCAAGAGTCAGGCTGTGCTGACACGTTCCACGCCCCCACACTTGCAGCTGAGTCCACTCCCCCGTCCCTCCCATTCCCCACCCACCCTCGCGGCACCACCTTCAGCTCTGGCTTGTCCTGCCCGTGTTCCTCTGGCACAGCCGCGCGGGAGTCTTCTTAGCAGAGGGCAGCCTACAGGACACTCTGTGGTGCTGTGCTCCACTCGCCTTCTGCTTGCTCTGGAAGTCACCTCGAATCAGTTCACACAGACTGTCCTCCACACAGCACTTTGTGGACAGTCAACACACTTGCATGGATAATTAGGTTATGTCCCTACAGCTGGGGTGCCCCCAAGCTACGCTCCTAGAAGTGGAACTGCGGGGTCAAAGCACTCGGCACACGGCGTTCTGCAGGCTGAACGGCGTTTTTAACATGCCCGATTGTGCGTCATTGATCTCCTCCTCGGACGGAGAAAGAAAAGATCAGATGTTGCAAAGAGTAAACACCTGTGGGGCCCCAACAGCGTACACCACACGCAGGCTGTCATCTAAGAAACCCCAGCAGCCAATGCTCGACATTATGACCGTGACATTCCATCCTGGAAGGAAAAGGTTCACACTACTCAAGAAACTCAGTGCACATCACAGACACCCAGAGAGCAAGCCGCCTCAAGACTCACACGTGGTTTTTACCACCACGATCAGTAACAAGGAAATGCTTTTATCCTAAACCCCATTTCAAAGCCCACACCCACACAAGCACACGCACACACAAAGCCATGTTTGCGGACATTCACAGCAGCATTATTCACAATAGTCAGAACGTGCAACAGTCCAAACATCCAGCCAGGGAAGGGATAAAACAGATCTGCTACCTCTCTGCGGTGCAGGGCCCGTCAGCAACTAACAGAACCAACCACGAGTCCATTCCCCAACACGGGCGAACCCCAGAACCCTTGCAGAGTGAAAGAAGCCTGACACTAGAGACGACACACTGCGTGAGTCCACGTAAGTAAAACATCCAGAAAAGGCAGATCTGTAGACACAGAAAGGTCAGTGGTTGCCAGGCAGGTGGAATGGGAATGAACACAAACACTGGAACATTCTGGGGGTGATGCAGGCATGGTAACGGCTGCACAGCTCAGACATCTGTGAAAATCACTGAACTGTCCCCTTCACAGGGCACCTCTCACGGCAGCCGCTGAACACAAAACAAAACCTCCCTACAGCACCTCGCCCACCTCTGAGCTCCCACGCGCATCCTCCTAGAGCACCCAGCCCACAGCTGGATCCCATGCGCCCTCTGCAGCGCTCCCTCCCACAACCAGCGGGACCGGGAAACACTGGTGGGTTCTCGCACGCCATTGCGCACAGCCCTGCCCTCTCCCCGCTCCTCCACTCACAGTGGGGCTCCGTCCACAGGGGACATCCCGCCTCAAAGTCTGGGTTCACTAAAGGAAGAAACCTCCCTTTCCTACAGCAAGGGCTTTCGGAGAGAACCACCTGAGCTCATCAAACACTCCTCTCCTACCTACCAAGCAAACGGAGGGCTGCTCCACATGGGGGGTTTTAGGGGAGCGGGGCGGGACAAGGGGCACCACACATGGGCTCTCTGCTCCCCACCCTCCAGCTCCCCAGCACCCCCGCCCCGTGTCACATCCTGCCTCACTGCGCAATACCTGCTTTTTCTATGGAAATATCAATCCCCTCACAGTTTCCTCGGAGGAAGAAAATTAAAGGAGAGGAAGCTTCATAGTAAAATGATCAACTGTGTCACTCATTCATGTGCTTGTGGGTGAAAGCCCTGTACGACGTGACACAGAGAAACAGAGAGAGGAAGAAACCAAGAGTAGGAGTGAGGAGAGAGAACTGTAACCCTGATCTGCACTCGGCGATCTGAGCCACATCCGCGGCCGGACACGGAGCCAGCAGTCCGGAGACAGAGCTCTCGTCCCACAGCTTCCGGAAAGCAGTCATCTTCCACAGGGTTTCAGTGTGGTCAAATCTAGGCTGAACTCTATGACCCCAAATTATCGTGGCTCTCGAGTCCCATGATGCATTCCTATGAATTCTGCATCTTCCTGGATTACGATTTTCCAGCCTCAAGTCCCAAACCAGCTTCCACCTGAAGCAACAAGTCTTCAGTTCACTGCGCCTGCCGCTCCCTCCCCAGAAATGTTAATACAAAAAATTATTACGTGAGGTTCTTTAAACGGTTAGATAATTTTTGAATGAAAATGAAGTTTTACGGTATTAACAAAAACAAAAACCCCCTAAAGCAGCCCGCCAAGAACATGGTGTTACAACAGCAGCGTGCTGTCAAACCCGGCGCACACGACTGGCTCAAGAGTGATCCTTCTGTCTGACTGTTATTCTGGGTAGATTCCTGTTCTGAAAAAGAATCTAGACTAATAAACCTCACTTGCACTGACTGATCTCACTCATCGCCAGGATGGGGCAGAGGTGACCCCTCTAACCACGGCTCTGTGGGCTGTGGGCTGTGGCCTGAGCACAGAGCCCCTGAAACCACAGCCCCTGTTGTGACGGACCCCAGGTCAGAGCCCCATGAAGCATCTGCGTGGAGTGTCCGTGCCATCCGTGGCTCTTCAGTGGTGAGCGCCTCGCACAGCACGCTACAGCTCCCCTTCTCTACGTGGGTCACCCCCTTCCTGCCTCGCACAGCCGGAGCCCGGTAAGAGGCAGGCTGCACAAAGCCTTGCCTCCAAAGAGAGGAACCTGTGAAAGTAGGTGCCTGGCAGAACCCATCCCCGAAAGAGAAGACAGGGAGATGAGTGGGCCGCAGGCATGGGGTCAGGACGGGAGCGTGGGCGAGGGGAGCCTGGTACCACAACGGACTCAGCCTGTGCAGATGACGAGAAGCTACCTTACATCCTTGAGTGAATTCCTCTGCTCCAGAAAACCAACTCACTCCACGTGCTTAACACTCAGAAAGTCAGGGAGCTGGTGAATATCCCGTCACCAGCCGAAACCAGAAAGGGAAGGTGAATCTATGCGCACGGCCTGCACGCCAAGGCACAGACGACAACGCACCTCCCAAACTTACCACCTCGGTTTCTAACTCTATCATGTTACAAGAGAGGGCTAATTAAGTATCACCTACCATGGAATTATCTTTAGTCAGCTACGGTAAGCTTCAGACTGTCACACCTGAAAAACAATCCTTGCTCAGTTTAATTCCCAACAACCAAGATAGGGACTAGTGCCCTAAGACCAAGGAATAGAGAAAGGGACCGTCTGGAATCCCCTGGGGCCAGAACCCATGACTCTACCCACCCCCCCCGATCCTCCCCTCCCGCACCTCACCTCCTTCAGCAGAGCTGCCTGGCCCAGACGGAGGTGACAGGACACTCTGCAGGTGTGAGCCTCTGCTGGGTCTTAGTAGCCAAGGGACAAGGCATTGCCTACTTTCAACACAGGACTGCACACAGGTTCTAGGATAAGTATTTGTGCAACAGATGACCAAGTGACCCTTGAAACGCTCAGAATTTATTATTTTACTCCTGCATACGACAGTCTTCTGGAAATGGAACAAAGCTTGGAAATCACCCACCTGACTGGCCTCGTTTTACCTCGAGGAACCTAGGGCAGGATGCTGAAGGGAAGGGCCCCCCAAGTTCAGAGGCAGGGCTGGGATTAGATACCCAGCTTCCTAAATAACATCACTCTCTGGCTTTCGCCTTTCGTCCTGCAGCAGGCACCTTAGCAGCCACCTTCTCTCCGGGTTTTCCATCCGTGAAGCCTCCACCGTTGAATCAGCTATGTTCCACTTCACGTGGTGCTTTTCCGAAACCTCCCAGAATTACTCGCATTCTCATTTTTGTCCCAATGTAGCGATAACCATTACTTCTCTGTTACCACTTACGAGAACGCTTCTCAGCTGTGTGTTGCCCTAAGGGGTTCCAATGGCGGCAGCAGGACACAGCCGCTCCTGTAGGTTGGGGACTCCCTGTTTTCAACAGACTAAATTACAATAGTGTACTTCAGGGTTTTAGAACAACTTCGAATGTTTTGTAAATGTTTCTACTCTACAAAGAAAAGCACAAAAATCTGGAGATAACATAGACATACGGGGCATAAATAGATGACTGATTCAGCAAGCACGGCAGGAGCAGGGAGGGGCAGTGTGGGGAGCCAGACGAACGGAGCCTTGTCGGCTCTGCCATTTACTACCTGCATAGAAAGTAAGAGAACGTTAGTCATTCGCTCCACAGCCAGGATAACTGCCTGCTCTTCCCCACGCACTGTTCTGAGCCCTGAGGATGGACGCAGAGCCAGAGCCCCACCTCCCTGAGGCTTCTGCTCGCTCAGAGAGCAGGGGAGGGTCTCGGAGAGCAAGATAAACTGAAGGGACAGCAGGACACATGTTGGGTGAGGAGGTGAGGGTGCAGGGGATGCAGCCCAGGAGACACCTGGGGGCGAGGCCCCAGGGCTGGAGGGGTGACGGGGACAGCAGGCTCTGAGAGGACTCTGAGATGGGGGAAGTGGCAGGGCTCTGGGCAGGAGAGTGATGGATCCACCCTCCCCACAGAGGGCTCCGATCTGGCTGCGGGTCAGGAACAGGCGGAAGGAGACCCAGGGGAGGAGGCTACCAAGAGAGGCAGGTAGGAGTGTCCGAGTGGTCCGAGGGTGCTGAGGGCGCCTCACAAGGGGGACCTCCTCAGAGCTGCAGGAGCAGCTGGCCAGATGAAACTGGCTCCACCATGCCCGACACACACTAAGAGCTTACTGAATGTCAGCCACACGTTACCCAGCGCTCCCAGAACCTACAGAACCTCTTACATCCAAGCCGCATCTGAAAAACAGGGCTGATAAGCTCAGGAGGAATGACTGACCCAAGTACAAGGACTCCCAGTTCCCGCCAGTTCTGCCGCACAAAGTTGATTTGAAGGGAGAGGTGGAGGGGCAGAGGGAAAAGGAGAGAATCTCAAGCAGACTTCCACTGAGCACAGAGCCCGAGGCAGGGCTGGATCCCACAACCTGAGACCACGACGACCCCGAGACCATGGCGACCCTAAGACCATGAAGACCCCAAGACCATGAAGACCCCGAGACCATGCCATGAGCTGAAATCAAGAGTCGGACACGCAGCCGCCTGAGCCCCCCGGGCAGCCCTGTTGCACCTGTCTGCGTCTTACAAACAATATGGTATACACGTTCCAGATCACATGCACACGTGTTCACATTCTGCACGTGACACACCAAGGGACAAGTGATTTGCAGATTCAAAGAGAATCTGATGTAAAGTGATGCCCATAATTGAGGGACCTTCACCTGGGGTCTTTCTGAGCGTCATCACAACTCAAAGAGTTCTAAGGGCCCTTCCTACTGCCCCCTGCGTCCTCACCCCCTAGACTTCATCCCTGCTCAGCCTGGCACACCATCACACCTGGCAAACTCCGCATGCACCGCTCACCTCCACCGCCCCCCCCCATCAAGGATTGGATGAAGGCCGCTGCCCACCCCCCAGCTGCTCCAACAAGCGGGGTTCTGACAGGCTGCCCCTTCCACTGGGAATGTCCTTGTCCCCCCTCTGGGCAGGAAGAGCTCGTCTCCCCTGGGCATCAGCATGGCGCCCCTGTTGAGAGAGGCCTGCCCTGCCCAGAAGGCCTCAGGGAGGAGCCGCCCTCGGATGCCATCTCCCTCACCCTTTGTCTCCTCAGTCCCCCCCAACCCCCCAGACAAAGGAGCTTCACGGCAGAGTGTCGGCCCTGGTGCCTGGCTTAGCCTCCCCGCTGGAATGTTGGCCCGAGGAGGCAGAGGCCTTCTCCTTCAGAGCGCGTCCTTCCGCGATGACTCACACAGAACCTGTCACTGCGGGAAAGAGTGCCCAGAGCAGTGGAAACCAGCTTTCCCCTGGCACAGACCACGGGCACGCGCAGGGAGTCCGTGACAGCTGCTTCACACTTCAGCCCGTCGACGGAACTACTGAGGAGACCGGTATTTCAAAACTTCGAACCCACCGCAAACGCCACAAACCAGCATGCAAGGAAGAGGTCTTAGCACTGGAACAGGCAACTTCACGTGCGTGCCGCTGGCCCAGGGGCAATCAAGCCTCACGGAGCCGGAAGCAACACCCGTCCTCCCCCAGAGGTGGGGGGCTGTCCCAGATGCAAAGCTGCCGCCCTTCTGGACAGCTTAAGACAAATGAAGCACAAAGCAGGAGGCGAATCTTGCCAGTCCTCAAAAACTACCAAATTTGGAGAGGAAAGGTGCCAACATCTAGTGAAGTTAATGACACTTTTAGAAATAAGGGAATTCTTCTGATAAAGTAAAATGCCATTCCACATGTACCTTTCTGTAAGGATGGCTCAAGGCATGTTTAACACCAGGAGCTAATAAGAAACTGGATCCTAAGTCCTGGAGCACGACCCCAAATTTCTGGAACTGAACACAAAATTCTATTTTATTTAATACCCTCCTTTCAAAAGGGCAGCGCGTCTTTCAGAAATACTCGTGATCCCTCTCACCTTCTCAAGGACTTGGCTCCTGCAATTTCCCCTTTCCCAACGTATTTATAAAGTTATCCCCCTCCACTGGATCGCGCCTGTTAACCCATAAACATATCATCATCACTTCCATTTAAAAAGTAAAATCACCTGACTCCCTGGAGCCCAAGACCCTCCAGTTACTGGCCCACACTCTGCCCTCTTTTAACAAGACCCCTCGGGAAGCCTCCGTACGTGACTCTCCCTTGCAGCACCCTTGGCCACTGCAGGGCCACTCCCTCAGCCCTGGGTCCCAGGCCACAAGGCCCTCCTACTTTCCTCCTTCAACAGACCCCTTTACAGTGGGTATTGCCAGACCACCCTCCTCCCGTGGACCCCTTGCCAGAAGCCCCCAGGCTCCGTCCACCCTGTCTATACCCACCGTGCAGCCTATGGTTTCAAACACCAGCAACAGGCAAATGACTCCCAAATTCACATATTTGGCCCAACTTCTTCTTGAGCCCAACCTTGAATTTCCACTTGTATCCAAACATCTCCACTTGGATGACTAATCATAAAAATAACAAGAAAAGTAAACCCTCTTTAGTACTGTTAGAGGTACTATTTTAGGCACTTTACGTTAGCTCTGTTTACTGACCCAGCGACCGTAGGATAAAGGTTGCACTACTCTTCCTAATTTATGGATCAGAAAACCGAAGCAGAGAGAGATTAAACAGCTCGCTCGAGATCACACATCTGAAGTGTGGCGACACGGAGATCTACGCAGCAGCACGCTCAAGGCCCAGTCTGTGGGCGTACCCGCTGAGGAACTGCCGGCGCCAGGGTCTGAGGCCCACACGGCCAGTCCCCAGCGCCTGCTCTCTGCCGCAGACACCTGCTGTTCCCCAACTCGCCCAGCTCGGCACCTGCGCCAGCCAACTGCTCAGGCCAACAACCCTGGGATCATTCTGGGATGTTCCAATCCTGACAGGCCTGTTTACAGAACAGGCCCCAGTTCACCGGTTCTCAGATGTGCATCTTCCCACATCTGAACCCTGTGAAATCGGAGATGCCTGGCATGGGTGCTGTCTCACAATGACAGGACGCGGGACAACACAGCCCATCAACAGGTCCGTCAACAAAGGGCCAGAAACCTGTCCTTCACACCCGCCAATAAGATCAAGAAAGCACCCAAATGGACAGAGTGGGCATCAGCTGCTTGGAAGACACCCCCAGACGGCAGGGGTGAGGTCTTAAGGAAAGCTGGCACAGGGAACAACAGAGGGACAGCTTGGAGCACGTCGATGCTCAAAGGCTGACTGGGAAAAATCAGATTTTAAACGGAAAGAAATTTTACAATTACTGCATTTTATTTCACTTCTGTTTTCCTTTTTTTTTTTTTTTTTGAAGGCACAATGGTATGATTTTAAAAGTCTATGCTTCAAGTCCAAGTGTACTTTGAATGAGTAGAAGTAAGGCCTAAATGGTTCGAAGGCACTACATCCCAGCACAATTGGCAACATTTTCTGGCTAACAGTGCAGGCTCTGATGTCACCCCTAGGCCCACGGTGATCTCGCCACGTCCCCACGCTGTTCACCCCCGCCCCGTCTGCAGCGGGAATGGTGGGAAGAGCCCCTGCGGTCCCAGGGCTCAGGGCAGTCCTGGCTTTGCCCCTTCCATGTGCATGTGCCCTCACTGTGCCCAGTTCTACCCACATGCACAACATGGGAAGACACATAAAAGGGCCCACCTTCTGGACTACCCCGAGGTTTAAGTGAGCACATGGAGGTGCTCCAGAAGCCCGGTTTGTCACAAGTAGCTGATAAACACGAGCTGCGTAGCAGCCTGTGACTCTCTGAGAGCTAGATCATGACGTTTTCTCGTTCAAAACTCGCTAAGGTCAACTAGGAAGAGAGGGAGGGAGGTGCCCGCCCTCTGAAGGCTTCCCATCACACTGTGATGACAATCCAAATTCCTTAGGGCAGCCTCAGCCCTCCACCCTCCCTCCCTCTCACTGGCCTCCCCACGCTTCCAAGCACAGGACAAGGAAGCTCCTCTAGGGGTCCCCCTGCCTGCCTGGCAGCACCCAGCTCCCTCCATCCTCTGAGCCACCTCCCAGGCCCCCACCCACCCTCGACTTTATTTTATTTGCACTTCCTAGCACTTAAGACTTCAGCTGAGGTTTACCATCCCCTCATCCCCCATAATGTGAACCCCACGGGCAGGAACTACCCTTACTGTGCTCACACCCATGTCTCCAGCACCTAGGACAGGACCGGCACAGGGTGAACACCTGCTGGTGACCCCGTGGGAGAAACAAACCGACCTAAAGGCAAGCAGAACTTTCCTACACTTCCAGTAAAAATTCCAGGTACCGGGGTGCCTGGGTGGCTCAGTCATTAAGCGTCTGCCTGCCTTCGGCTCAGGGCATGATCCCAAAATCCTGGGATCGAGCCCCACCTTGGACTCCCTGCTCAGTGGGAAGCCTGCTTCTTCCTCTCCCACTCCCCCTGCTTGTGTTCCCGCTCTCGCTCTCGCTGGCTGTCTCTCTCTCCGTCAAATAAATAAATAAAATCTTTAAAAAAAACAAAATTCCAGGTACCTCCAGGCCACCACACCCTCCCCACCCCATCTTCACTTCAATCCATCACAAAGATGACAAACTGAAAACCAAAGTCTTTTTTCTCTGTACACTCCCAGAACACCCTGCACCCATGGGTGGAGAAGAGCAGAAAGCAGTACGAATCAGAGCAGAAATTCACAAGGTCTGGGCCCCACAGCCGTCAAGGTCTGCAGCAGGGCCATGTGAGGACCTCTCCCAGCCACTGCATCTTCCCTGGCCACACTCCAAATAAAACCCAAAAAGTCACTCGAGGAAATAAGGACATTTTAATTGCTTCAACGTATAATTTTTGTTTTTTAAAAAAATAATTTCAGTAAGCTCTACACCCAGCGTGAGCTCAAACTCATGACCCCGAGATCAAGAGTCAGAGCTCCACTGACTGAGCCAGTAGGCGCCTCAATGTACAATTTTTAAATGAAATTCTCACGGCTTACCTTTTCTACCACATATGTTATGAATATATTTTTCAGGTTTTTTTTAACACCATCATTTCCATCACACCAAATTATAAATTTGGAAATTCACAATTTAGAAAATTGACACAAAAAACCATCAAGTTTTTAAATAAAATTGGAACTCTCTAAGCTTTTCAGTTTCACACTAAGATTGACAATTTTTCTTAAATAATTTTTTAAAAGGCTGCTAAGTATATAATTTCACCTATTAATCTCTAAAGTACACTTTCCAACCATCTCCTATTTAAATAACAGTCCTTGTTCTTAAGTATTTACACAGCGCATCACAGCATTCCAGGGAATAAAACTCCATTCTGGACTAAAATTTAGGACTAAGGGATTGTGGGGACTAGTAAAACATGGTCGGTTACACTTGCGCCCACATATAAAAACTATTCACGGCAGCCCTGTTTGTTACAGCAAATATTTAAAAACTGTATTAAAACATACATACAACCGTGTCTGTATTTTGACCCCTGCTTGGACATACGGCGGGTAGAGGGAACACAGTGGAATGTGCTTTAACTCTCTGTACTGTCTGAAGGTACTGTTACATTTTTACATCTATACATAAAAATGTTACTGCTGGGGCGCCTGGGTGGCACAGCGGTTAAGCGTCTGCCTTCAGCTCAGGGCGTGATCCCGGCGTTCTGGGATCGAGCCCCACATCAGGCTCCTCTGCTGGGCCTGCTTCTTCCTCTCCCACTCCCCCTGCTTGTGTTCCCTCTCTAGCTGGCTGTCTCTATCTCTGCCAAATAAATAAAAAATCTTTAAAAAAACGTTACTGCTATACATCTTAAAGTTTTATAACTAAAGTCATATATCTTATTTTTTTTAATGCAATGCTATAAAGTGATTACTAAAACTGCCAGCACTTGAACTTCTATGAACTCTCTCTTGTTCAGCACTGTAGCCCACAGCCCTGTAACAGGGAGGGCCCAGCACACAGCAAGCCATAGATGTATTTGTCAACTGAATTAAGTTTGCTTTATTCATTCACCGGAAAAACATAAGTTCAAAGAATTTTCTTATTCCAAAAATCTGAAAGCAACTGAAACGCTTTCACAACGTGTGAATTCACAAAGGAGTGCATTTGCCTATGAACCAAGAAGTTGTTTGCCGATGACGTTATTAGCTAATTCTCCTCTCTTCACCCCCAGAACTGACTTAATGTGCACACTGCACCTCGAGGTACATGTGTCATCAATTTCTCAGAGCTGGACCAATTTTCTTTTCACCACTGCCCCCTGCAGAAAGGCCTCCTTTTTCCCCTTCCAACTGTAGCTTCCAATTTTGTTGAAAAGGTAGCTGAATATACTCAGTCTCAGGAACCCTCAGACATCTAACAGGGCATTACTCACGGACCATGCATTCCTTTCCGAGCCCTTGTGAGTCCCCTGCCTCCCCCTCCAGCAGGGTCTCTGCACCCAGCTCAGCATGTCTCATCAAATATTTATCAAGCCCCTGTCGTGGGCGTGCATTCGGAGAGGATCTGCCCACTGGAGGAGCCATGCAGGCAAGGACAGCTAATTCTCCCACCCAAGGTGGAGCAGTACCAGCCTGCCTCCTCCCTTTCTCCTCTGGGAAACCGTGGGCAGGCAGAGGGTAGTCTCTGCCCCAAACAAAAGATGGTCATTAAAAGACATTTCCCAGGAACTGCTCTTAAGACAACCCACTGTTTTAGAAAATTCAGCTCTGCCGGCACCTTTCAAAGGAATAAAAATATACAGGAAATTTAAGAGGAAACAAAGAAGATTTAAATCAGTATTTCTATTCTCAAAGCTTACTGATCTATTTTAATTAGGGCACTAAGAGTAAAGAAGCAAGTTTGATATGAAGCCACTTTCCGTTATACTTGAAGAGTGGAATGCTAACCATTATGGTTTCTTTAATAAGGAAACAAAATGTCCTTATCAGAAGTAACTAGCAAAACCTGGCGGCTAAAAATATTAATGCGAAACAAACACAAGGGTGCAGGACTCTGACAAATACGGGGACCAGAGCACGTTTCTCGCGTCTGTAAATCCGGACTCCCAACACTTTTAGCGTCCACAGCTCAATGTGACACCTTCCCTCGGACCCATCCACAACCCGGTAATTTTCCTACTGCAGATGTGAACACGTCAGAATTCACCTCGGGTCCCCAATCGCCCCAGATTGTTCCGGATGGCTCCAGACGCCCGCCACGCGCCGCCGCGGGAACTTCCCCGCCCCGGGCCGCCGGCGGCGCTGAACATCCCACGCGGACACGGCGCCCTCGGGAGGGGACGCGGGGCCGTCCGGGATGCAGCCTTATCCTGGGGGGCGCAGCCTCATGCCAAGGGCGCACTCTCCCCTCCCCGCGGCGCAGAGCTTCCCGCGCGGACGCGGTGCCCTCCAGAAGGGGACGCGGGGCCGTCCCGGGCGCAGCCATCCCTCCCTGGCGCGTGGAGCATCGGAGTAGACGCGGTACTCCTGGGGAGGAGAAGGGGCTGCCCTGGCGCAGTCTCCCGCCCCAGAGGCTCATCTCCACGCCGGGGTGCAGAGTCCCCTTAATCCCGGGGCTCAGCCTCATCCCGGGCGCAGTGTCCCCTCTACTGGGGCGCAGCCTTATCCCAGAGCGCAACCTCCTGTCCCAGGGGTGCAGCCTACTCTCCCCGGGGCTCAGCCTGTCCTCCCAGGAGCGCAGTCTCCCCCTCATCCCAGGCGCTGTCTTACCCCCCCCCAACACACACACCAGTGCAGCTTCATTCAGGGGCGCGGCCGCCCCCTTCATCCCAGGGCTCAGCACCCCCCACAACGGGCGCACCTTCATCCCCGGGCGCAGTCCACTCCCCCTCCCACGGGCTTATCTTCACCCCGGGCGCAGTGCCCCCACCAGGCGCAGCTTCATCGCGGGGCGCAGTCCACCTCCCCCCACCGGGTTCAGCTTCATCGCTGGGCGCATTCCCCCCACCGGGTTCAGCTTCATCGCGGGGCGCAGTCCCCCCACCGGGTTCAGCTTCATCGCGGGGCGCAGTCCCCCCACCGGGTTCAGCTTCATCGCCGGGCGCAGCCTCCCTCTCCCGCGGCGCAGAGCATCCCGCGCGGACGCGGCGCCCCGGAGAGGAGATGCGGGACAGTCCCGGGCGCAGCCTCCCCTCCGCGGGCGGCCCGCACCCCACGGGGCAGCCCCCCCGGACACCTCCGCCCGGCAGCCCCTCCGGACCCCCGCCCCGGGCCGGGCAGCACCAGGGTCCGGGCTCGCGGCGCACGCCGGG
>NC_048218.1:1446170-1567446 GCF_002007445.2 Ailuropoda melanoleuca
CCGCGACGCACCGCGCGCGCCCGCAGGCCACGCGAGCCCTCCCGCGGTCCGCGGCCCTGGCGGTGCCGAGCGCGGTGCGGCGCGTGCTCAGAGCAGGTGGGGCCCGGGTCCGAGGGCCCGGGTCCGAGGCCCCGGCTCCGCTGCCGCGGAGGCCGGAAGCAGGTCCAGCTCGTCCAGGTGGAGGTGCTGGTTGGGTGGCTCGGTGGGTCTGTGTGACGACAGGAAAGGCTCCTTGACGGTGTGTGCGGTACACTCACTCCTGTGCGCGCCGACCGGCTTCCCCACGACTGCGCACAGCACCGTGAGCACGTGTCGAAATGCCCCATTTCCGAAGACCCGAGGAACCGAGTGCGGGCTGCGGTCTACGCAGAACAGAAAATAAGCTACAGCTTCATCAGGGAAAGTGCACGGTTCCCGAACGGCGGTTCCGAGACCTGAGCCGTGAGTGCGGACCGTGCTCAGAGCCCGGCAGGCCCGGGGTCCTAACCCCGCAGAGCCGAGCTCCGCTGCCGCTTCGCCCGCCCGGGGAGAGCTCGGGCGTCTCTCAGGACCTCTGCCTGCTTCTTCCCGTGCAAAACGGGTAGGACAAGGCTAATGCCGGTGAGAAGCCTGCTCCGCCCGAAGCACTCCAGCGGCGATGCGATTCCCACTGAACGTCTCTGAGAAGCTCCGTGCCCCGCAACATCACTTAACCACACGGAAAGTGCTGCGGCAGGCCAGGTATCTGCTTCGGGGGTTCTCATGGAAAGGAAACACCCCCTGGGGCCAGCAGCTAACAGGCAAGCCATCACCCAGCCTGAGGGCTAAGGGCCACGTACAGTGTCCACAGGAACACTTGTGGACCACGGAGGAAAAATCAAGACTCCCGGAATGCCCTCTAGGGGGTCCACCTTATTAAACAAATATATGGTGAGGACTTCAGATATGTTTCTGTGAAACTTACCACCCCAAAACCAAGCGGCTTAATTGCTCATGATCCTGTGACCAGCAGCTCACACAGCTCAGGTCGGCTTCATGGGGTGTGGGCTGGACCCACTCGTATGGGCCACCAGCAGGGACCACGCAGGAACCAGGCTGTGTGTCACCTGCGGTCAGCAGGCTGGCCAAGGCTGCTTCTCAAGGTGTGTGACCCCCAACCGTAACAAGAGGGAGGGCAAGGCTCAGTGCATGGGGCATTTCCAGCCTCCAGTCCCACTGGCCCAAGTCAGAGGGCTGAGGGCTGAGTGGGTGTAAGGGGGGCTGTGCAGGGCACGGTGAAGGGACGTGTGGCTCACTGGAGGGCACATCTCCGCAGCCGTCTTCTGCAAGCGAGCCATTGTTTGCTGCAGCCGGACCGAGACCTTCACACTCAGGCTGTTGTGGACACAGACCCGGCCAGGAGCCTGGGACTGCTGGCGGAGCTGGGCTTGCGGCATTCTCTGTGACTTGGAGCAGTGGCGCGCAGAACATGCCCCTTTATGCTGTTGCGGGGAGAGCAACTTTCAGCCACTGGAGCCAAGACGCAGGACGTTGCCACACCCACGCAGCACCCGTGAGGTCCAGCGCCTTAATGAGGGATCCTACAGGCTGCAGAGGAAAGCTCTCCGGCCGCCTGCTCACGGTCCGTGCCAGACGCCGGGCGCTGGGGATGGCCCGTTGGTCTCCCCAGGGGTGCTGGCTGGTTACCACATGGGGGCTACCTCCCGGGAGCTCTTCCATGTGAACTGCGGCCAGTAGGCCTGGCCCCGCCCTGCCCCCCAGACACTCAGTCTGTTGCTTACCTCACTCATGCAGATTGTGAAAATAAAATGTCACTTTGGTGTCCTGGAAAACAAGCCTGATGCTCATACGCCTGCCTCGGGATTCCAGCTGCCCCACCCCCACCCATCTGCCCCAGTGACAAGGTGTTAGGTTTTATGGAACTGCATGAACTTGTCAGCTGGGTCTGGGGCCGGTCTATACAACACCAGAAGACCACCGTGGCCACTTTTCCCCTCTAGTTGACATGCCCACGTAGCTGGATCCCACAAGCTGAATTAGAAATCACTCTGGGCACCCAAGGCCCTGCACGACAGAACAGGACTTGTGACCCTGGGACACTGGCTTGCAGCAGATTCTGGAGATGGCGTGTGACCTGAAGAGCCACTCAGGAACTGTGGGAAGGAGAAAGGAGGTGCCCAGCCTGACGACACTGGAACTGCTTGCCTTCATTCACACCCTGGGCTTCCAGAAAGACTTTCAGCGGAAGGAAGTGTTCCAGGCCTACAGGCAGAGAAACCACTCCTGTGTCCAGGTCCCCAGCAGAGTGGCAGCCACAGGCCTGAACCACATGACCTGTGCTCAGAGGGGAGCTGGCGGCTCTGGGCCACCCAGCTGGCCTGGCCTGGCTTTCTGCCCCTCCTTTCCAGTCCTTGGGCCCATGACACCTGCTCACACACGGTAACCACGTGGTCCCAGCACTGCCTCCCCGTGGCGATCCCATTCCTGTCGTGTCCTGGGGAGACTACACCCTGGCCATAGTCATGGTTTACACAGGCTGATGACCCCTGTGCCTTGAGTGTGGGTTTTAATCATTCAACTCCAAGAGCAACTTTTTTCGTGTTCTTTTGAAGTCTGTTCCACTGTGGTCCCCGTATCCAACAAAATGTGTCCGAGAAAACGTGTTTCCTTGTTTTATTTCATTCTGCCCAGTGTGCTTGGGAGAGGACACCCACGGGTACGTTTAGATGGTAGTCTAAAAGTAGGCTATTGATTTCTTGGTTTCTAAAAAAGTCGGGAAGATATAACTGCTAATGAGAGATAGCCAATATACTGTGATACATTTATTTGAGACAAAATATTTTTTTGTCCTATGTTTATGAAAAGCATGACACTGGAGTGACAAAAACCAGATGGTGCTAAGCCTTCAATCAGCTCTTCCTGGGAGCAGGCACCGTGCATGGAGTCTGCCCAGCTCATGGTGCACCTCCTTCTCTGGGCGCCCCCGCCCCAGGGAACGCACCCCTGTCATGGGATGGACCCAGAGAGGCCTTGTTTGTGAGAGGATGGAACACGTGCCCTCCTCCCACTCCCCAGCTCCAGGACCAAAGGTGGAGTTCTGACTCAGTGTGACCTCACTTGGAAGCTGGGGCTGGCATGGAGACAGCCCTGAGTCCGTGCCTGGACCTGCAGCGTGGAGCGCGGGGTGGTTAGGATGGCTTCATCCCTTGCCATGCCCGGGGGAGCGGGCCGTGGCGATAGTCGCGCAGCAGGCAGGCAGAGACAGGGCATCGAGAACAGGCTGCCGGCTCCTGGATGCCTTGCGCCGTGCGTCACATGCACCGGTGAGCACGGATGAGTAAGACAATGGGTTTGCTTCGGCGTTGGGCGAGGGTGGTGAGACGGGGTGGCATGCACGACCGCGGGGAGACAGGCCCGGGTAAAGAGCACAGGCATTGGGTGGAACAGGGCCTAGACACTGCCCCACCGCACATTAGCCGTGTGACTGGCCTCTCTGAGCCTGTTCTCCAACTATGAAAGGAGGATGCCGCCCCTGCCACCCAGGCTCCGGCGGTAAAGACCACGGGTGCTGTAATGGGGAGCTGTGTGCGTCCCCGGCGCCGCGGCCGGCCCTGCTCCCAAGACAGAGAACAAGCTTCATGCAGCCGTGGCTTTGAGCTGAGCCTTGAGGATGGGTGGGCGGGTGGCGAGGGTGTCCCGAAGCAGAGGGAAGGGCATTCCCACGGGACAGGCATTCAAGGAAGGCAGGACCATCAGCCTGTCAGTCAGGGGCGGCACCCTGCTGGGACTGGGCCTCGTGGATCTTCCTCCCTCAGCCACCATCAAGATGGAAGGTGCTGGAGTGCTTAACCCCGAGGCCTGAAGATAGGCGGTGGGCACGCGGAGGCCTGTAGTCTGTTTTTGCACAGTCTACACGCTCAGAATGAATTGTACCTTTATAACAGATTGGGCGGAAGAAAGAAGATGAGACAGAGATGTGTGTGGCCGACAAAGCCTAAGATATCCACCACTGGTCCATTTACAGAAAAAATGCCGACTCCCAGTTGAAGCCCAGCTCCACCCGTACACTGGGGGTTCATCCGGCCCCGTCGAAGTGCACGGACTCTCTTGGGGAGGGACAGAAACACAATGCAAAACCAGGGTGCCACTAGTGTGGCTGTGGTGGTGCGCGAGGTCCCCAGGGCTGTGCCCTGAGGCTGCCGCCCCCCCAGGGGGGATGCCAGGCGCTCCGTCAGAAAAGAGCAGGTGGAGAGTTCAGATGTTCTGGAAGCAGACTCAGTATGACTTTCTGATGGACTGGGTGAAGGGGCACGGTGCGGGAAGGACCTGGCTAGCGCATGCTGGCGGGGGACAGCGCCATGCATTGAGATGAGGCGGAGCTGGGAAGAAGCTACCAGCGCCTTCTGTGCAGAGTGTGCGAGGCCTCTCAGAGGTCCAAGTGGTGGCTGCCAAGGAGAGCGCCAGGAGCCCCACCGGGAGCGTCTCCAGCAGGAATGCTGAGTCAGAACCATGATGAGTCCAAACAAAGCGTGAGAGACGCGGAGGTCGTAGTGACTGTGACAAGTTCGGCGAGGTGCTGCGGGCAGGACTGGCTAGAAAGAGAGGACACCCTCCGTCTCCTATGAGGAAGCCATCGTCGTTTTGACTCCAGAACCTAAGAAGAGCAGCAGCGAAGAGACGATGGACCAACCTCATCCATAAACTAAATTAACACCCAGCACTGGGAACAAGCACCCAGCAAGCCGAAATCCAGGCACGAGATGAGAACGACCGAGCTGGGCTTAGCCAGGAGCAGGACGTTGGCTTAACACTTAATCTGTTGTGCAGATCACCCGTCAGGAGGTCAAAGTGAACACCTGCACCGTCTCTCAGTGGGTGCAGGGCAGGCTTGGGATAACACCCAGCATCCCCCACGGTTAGAAACACAGACTCTTAGAAACTGGGAATAACAGGACATTTCTTTAACCTGATAGAGGGTACCCACAAGCACCTAAAACAAGCATGAAAATCACTGTGAAATGTGAGACACCGTCTCCTAAAATCAGGACGAACCAAGGACACTGGCCCTTTCCACTGTTCATCATCATGAGAGCCCTGAGGACAGGGCACCACGCAGCAGCGGGGGGGGGGTGGGGATGTGGACAACCATGGGTGACATGACGGCACACATGGAAAACAAAATAATCTGCAGCTAAATTATTTGATTTAATAAAATCTAGCAAGATTACTGAGTACAAAACCAACACACACACACTGATTTCTGTGCATGAGCTAACAAAAAACACGTAATTTAGAAAAACAATCCCGTTTACACTTGCGTATGAAAGGATGAGTTAAAAATAAACGTAACAGAAGAGGTGTGTGATCTTTAAGGAGAAAAAAATACTTCTAAAAAGTTATTGAAAGAGCAAGTGAATGTAGAGAGACACCATTTTAATACATAAGAGGGCCCCAGGGTCATAAAGTCGTCACCTCTCCCACAAATTACCCGTAGAGTCAATGGGACTCTATAAATATTCCAACAGCGGTTTTTATGCATCTTGACTGATTCTAAAATAGATCACAGGAAGGCCCCGGAGCTAGAACAGCCGAGACACTCCAAAGAAGATGACGACGGTAGGGGTTTGCTCCAGCGCCCGTGAAGACCTACGCTGACGTTACCGCACATCTCGCCATTCGTGACCCACCGAGGACGGAGAAAGCGAGCAATGGAGCAGCGCGGCGAGCCCAGAGCAGGCCCGCTCACGGTGTCACCTGCCACAGAAGAGCCACCGCAGGTTAGCGGGGGAAGAAGCGGCTTCACTACGTGATGCTGGGACGTTTTTCGTCCATTTGGGGGAAAACTGGATTTAGGTATATGCCCGCACCCTACCCGAAACTCAGCTCCGGATAAATTAGGGAGAAAAAAAATATTTGAAAGAGAGGCAAATATCTTCATGATCTTGGGGAAGGAAGGACGCCTTAAGGTACGAAAGGCGCGAGTCATAAAAGGTAAGATGGATAAATCTGACTCTACTGAAATTAAGATGCTCATTAAAAGAGGCAACAAAGTAACACGTCACACCGAGTAGGGAGAGGACAGCTGTGAAGCATAAAAGCATAATGAACTACAAACCCCACAAAAGAATGCAAATGACTTAATAAACATGGACGAAAGGCATGAGCAGAAGAGGAAGGCAGTACGGGCAAGAAGCACAGGAAGAGCTGCTCAGAGCCCCCACTAGCGGGACGTGCCGCCCCCGCTCACAGTCGTGCCGTTACAGCCAGCACGCCGGCCATGGCCGGAAAGACGACAGCATCCAGTGTCGGAGAGGATGTGGGTCAGCAGGGTTCTTACACGTCACAGTGGGGCATAGTCCACAACCACCCGGGGACACGCCCGTCTATTCAGAGTGAGTATTTGTGTCCCCCAGTAGCCAACCAGCTCACTCCTGACTACGTACCCCAGAAAAATCCCCCCACACGTGGCTGGAGGCAGCCCACAGCAGGTGCGGCGTGGCCCTGCCCGCAGTGGCCCACTGTCCATTTACTGGGAAAGATGACATCCATCCGGGTAAGTCCACACAGTGCACACACGCCCCGGGGTTGACCTGGCGACACGACTGTTGGCTGAGTCAACCCCAGCAATGCCCATCATGGGTGAGTCGTGCAGATGAAACGTTCACTGAAAAACACGCTGTTTCAGAGAGCCTGAAAACAAGGAGAACGGAGCCTGAGAGGGCTTGGCAGGCACACACCACGTTCGTGGGTATACCTACTGTACTGCGTGTGCGTGTGTAAGCTATCACGTGCACACGTGCGTGTATGCACACACATGTACGCACCTATGTACACATGACACGTTTACCAGCCAGACTGATAAGCACGGAGTTTCAGGAGCAGACTGCCTCCAGCAGGAAGGCCACCGGGAACGGCTTCGGGAAAGAGCGCATAGATGGAGGTGACTGCAAACGGTCTCGGTCTGGGATGCGCGCTGAGGCACGAGGGGCGATACTTTGTAACTTACATGTATGTCACACACATAGCCCTTTGGTAAATCAAGTTGCATGTGAATATATCTATATTTTGCATATTAGGTGTATTTTAAATGTAAATTTTAATGACTTTCTCTGAGAGGGGGGTAGGGGGATGGGATAGGGAGAGGCAGAGGGAGAGGGAGAGAGAAAATCTTAAGCAGGCTCCATCTGAGGACCCTGAGACCATGACCGGAGCTGAAATCAAGAGTTAGATGCTTAGCTGACAGGTAGCCACCCAGACGCCCCTTCAATGTAAATTGTAAAGGAAGAAGAAGGATGGTCAAGACAGGACGATCAGTGGGGAGAAGTCCCTCACCAGGTATCAAGATTGGTGGAGTGACAGTCTGGGCACAAAAGCCCCCGAACAGTGCACACGGGAAACAGGAAGGTACAGCACTTGGGAAAGCAGATCGGAATTTCCATGCAAGAAGGTGGCCGTCCCCCACGAGTCCACAGTCCGCTCCTTAGCATACACGCTGCAGAGGCTCGTACATGTTTCCCGGGAGACCTGTCCCCGCAGCGCCCATAGGGTCAGAATCGCGCAAACACCGCCTGCTCCCCACAGAGGGAGGGGCTCCGTGAGCGCCCGTGGGACAGTGTGCGCAGAGCCGTTACAGGGGAGGGGGCAGGTCTCAGTGCTGAGCTTGGGGGTAGTGACACCACACGTGATCTAAAGGGTCACATAAGGTCAACTACTTTGTAAACTACAAAGGACCATCACTATTAGGATTTCAAATTGCCAAACACCTCAAACGCTTTGTGGGATGAATACAAAAAAATATATAAAACCAAACAGTAGTGGCTTCACCAACTTCTTTTGAATGGTGGTAGATTATTTTTTATAAATCAGATTCAAAACCAGTGTGGCAGCTGGTAAGGCACTCCTCTAACATAACGAACCAGAACCACTAAAAGGAGCTTTCCTTTCTCCGTTTTTGCTGAGTTATCTCTTAATTATTATGTTAGCCGTCTTTCCGGAGACACTGAAAGGCAGTTAGGGACAGAAGCTGGGCAAGGGAGAGCTGAGCGAGTGGAACGAGGGGGGTCCCTGGCCCCCTGCTCCCGGCCTCCAGGCGCCCTTCCAGAGACGCACCTAATCAAAGTCTGGTTAATGACAAAGGAGAGACGGCGTGTGGCTATTTAAAGCCCTCTGGGGGGGAGGGGAGGACTTGGACTATAGTCCGGCTAGAACTGACAGTTTGCAGCTAGAACTCTCAGGGCTCCTCGAGAACGCGGCCGCTCTGAGTGGTGCCCGAGAAGGGTCCCTCCGACGCACGCTGCTAAAGGTCTCTGGAGGCGTAATATATGCACAGAGAAGGACCCGCGTCGGAAGCGCCCGGGGCAAAAAGTAGACTGTGCCCACCACCCAGGCCCCCTTCCCAATGTCTGCTGCCTCCCGGCTCTGGAGGGGGACCTCTGCCCGGCCCGGCGCACCGTCACTGGGTCCTGCCTGTGTTCACGCTGCGTGCTTCTGCTTGAACCAGGTGCGTGAGACCCCGCGCTCTGTCTGAGCAGCACGGATCATGCGTTTTGCTGCAATACGGTGTCCAGAGTATTAACGTTCCACGGTATGTTTCCTCATTCTACCGCTGACGGGGATCCCACTTGTTCCCTGGTTTTTGCTGTGAGCAACGCTTCAGGGAACGTCTTCCAGCATGTCTCTCAGGATACACACGTACCATTCCTGTCGGGTGTAAGCCAAGTCAAGGGCACACGTACGCCCCACTTCAGCCAGTTTTACAAAGTGCCGACCCTCTTTCCGTCCCCCCAGTGGGCTGGGAGCATTCCAGTTGCTCCTTGTCTTTACCGTCCCTGGGCATTAACAGTCCTCTTCATTTGGGCCATTCTGGAGGCTGTGATGGCAGCACCCTGTGGTTTTCCCCGATGACTAATGCGGCTGGACATCTGCACCCGAGCCTACTGTCCACATGTGTGTCCTTTCCCATGACATCGCAGCTCAGGTGCTTCCTATTTATTTGTAGAAGTTCTTTGTATATTGTGGATGTCAACACCCTAATCGGTTGTGTGCGGGTACCTTCCCCCGCTCAGCTGCTGGCCTTCCCAGAATCCTAAACTTGTCTTTTAATGAACAGTTCTTAATTTCACTGTGATCCAGTGTCTCCACGTTTCCATGGTTAGTGCTCTTCGTGGCCTATTTAGAAAACCTGGACCAGCCCATAGTCATGAAGATACGTTCCTGTCACCTTCCCCAGGGTTTATTGTTCCGATTTTCAGACTTAGAGCAATAATCTATCTGGAACTGCCTTGTCTGTACGGTGTGAGGTAGGGACCCAGATTTGCTGTCGTCTTGGCACTTCCCAACCCAGCCCTTCCCAAAGATGTCACCAAAGGTTCTTGGTCCCATCAGGAGAAAGAATTCAAGGACAGACACACAACAGAGCAGATAAGTGACACACGTGGGAAAGTATTAAAGCAGGAGTATGCTCTTGAGATGTGAGGGCAGGTGAACTCAAGAGGGAGCTACGCCCTGGGGGTTGGGTTTCTACCCTTTATGGACAGCTGTTAACTGGGGGGAGGAATATTCATTACTTAGGACGGCAACTTCTTGGGAGCAGGGATTGGACCTTTTCTTCCTTTGGTCAGGGGTTTCCTGTCATGGCTTCCCGCCATCTTGGGCCTCTCTGGTTTGATCCAGCTTCCAGGTGGGCTGCCCCTATGGGCATCTGACCTTCCCCATAGCTGACCATGACTCCTCAGGGCTGGCCACCAGGTATCCTGTTAGACTAACTAACTGCCTATGCTAACAACTTGACTGAGGTTCACGTGTTAAACCAACCTTGCATTTCCCAAACAAGCTTAACCAGGTCACAATGCCCTTTTCGTGTAGAACTAGATTTGGTTCACTAAGATATCGTCAGGACCTCAGTATCTATGTTTATGAGAGAGATGATAGGCTACAATTTTTCTTTCTTACAGTGTCCTTTTCAGGCTTTAGTATCAAGGTTATATTGAACTTCATAAAATAAGTGGGGAAGTGTTCTCCTTCTTTATGATTCTCTGGAAGAGTATAATATGAGACTGGTGATAATTCTTCCATAAATTTTGTTGAATTCAGAAGCCTTCTAAGTCTGGAGCTTACTTCATAAGACAGTTTTTAGTTATAGATTCTTTTTTTTTTTTTAACCGGACATAGGACTATTAAGATTTTCTATTTCTTCTTATTTGGGCAAGAGTCAAACACTGGTCTTGCCAAACCCAATCTCCACTAGACCAGAGAAGACTGGCTGAGGGAAGGAGGGGCACTTGAGCTGGCTGCCCGCCTTGGCATGATGTTGCCTTCAGAAGAAATACCAGTCTGACACACAGAAAGAATTGAAAAGCAATTTAAATCTTGATGCCAGTTGATCAGGGAATGCAAAAGCAGAGGGGGTATTCATACTCCTACACACAGTGCAACTTCCTGCAGCACTTCCTCTGCTCTGTCTCCCCTAGGATCCCTCGTCATGGCGTGGCGGCTGTCCCCAGCTCTCTCCTAAATTCCAGAAGCTCCCTCCTGCCCAGCCACCTTCTATATCTATTTTGCTCTCTTCTGGGAAGATCTGCTTGGCTCTGTCCTTGTGATTTAATTAAGTCAATCTCAATCTCCTTATTTCCCCTGTTTGCACCCATTACTCGTTGGAATTCAGCTAGCAGACTGAGGATGGCAGGAGAAGCTCTGAGTATTTCCTGGTGAATGCTCCTCTTGCCTGCTACAAATCCATGCGCTGGCTGAGTTCTCCTGCTCCTATGACCTGCAGAGCAGCTATGTCGCAGTCACCTGGCTGTCCCAATAGATATGCACCCTGGACCCCCAGGCCAACTGTATCAGACCCTGTGGGTGGCCCCCAAGAACCCATTTTCAGCAGGAACTGAGAGGAGTTGGGCATCACTGTGCAAGGTGTTGTTTGCTGTCTTGGGCTGGTTGGCCAAAATCCCTGTACTCCACCTTCTCATCATCGAAGACCCAGAGACACACTTGGCAAGGCCCCATGCCCAGATGGGGAGCTCTGGGATGTGGCTTCTTTTCATGGCAGAACTTTCTGGAGAGATGGTGCCCAAACCACCCCCCCACTAACCCTGCGCCCCATACCTCTGTGGGGTGTGTGCCTGGTGCTTCCTGGAGTTCCCGTCACACCCAGCACCCTTCTAGTAGCCCTCTCTGCTCTGCCCTCTTGCACAGTCTTACTCAAGGACAAGCAGTGGAAGGAACAGGAGAATTTGTGCACACGCTCAGCCTCCTGACCTCCAGCTGGCCTGTGCGCCTGCCTGTCTACAGCTTATTCTCACAACCTGGACCACGCCTGGAAGAAAAGAGGCTCGGGCTTTTCCTTCCGTCCGGAGCACAAAGGCCAGTGTGAGGACAGGCCCCTTCCCAGGAGAGGTTCTGGGTCTCCGTGGGCCTTGATGTCCTCCTCAAAAAAACTGTCTATAAGCCATGTATCATCCACATATACAGGCTAAATCATGTTAGAGCAAAGTATGTAATTGCAAAATATAAGTTCAGCATATAAAATGCCGCACGACGGTCCATTCAGATGGAAGTCACAACTTCTGCCTGCACTGAGGGACATCCAGAGTCCCTTCCCCCAACACGGGACATGGCACACACTGTTCTAACACAACCCAGGTCCTAAAGGGCAAGGGTCTTCAGCCGTCCAAGGCTCCCACCGAAGGGACTTGTGACCCAGTCACCAGTCAACAATTCACAGATCTCTTCAGGGACGAGGGTCGAGTGACAAAAAGTCTCAGGACAGGATCTCTTCGTCATTGTCACTGTTGGGGGCAGAGGCAAGAAGTGCACCCCTGTGAGTGGTGCAGCCCCACAGGGAGCGGGTCCATCAGGGTAAGAACTGGGTCTGGAGAGGGGCCAGAGCCAGTTTCCTGCTGCCTGCTGTCCTGGCTGGTCCACGGCCTCATGGTAGCCCAGGCGCACATTCCAGAAAGATGAGAGACCATGGTAGTCTTTGTGGATCCCTTTGAATTGCATACATGCATAAGCCCACCTATTTTTGCTTTCTAGAATTCCACTTCTATTTTTGGTAGAATATAAAAGCATTGACTATTTCCCAAAATGGAAAAACACATTTTTTCCCCTGACTGTCTTATAATATCCTGGTTGCCCACTAAGTAAGTGCATTTAGCCCGCAGGGGTGCTCCGTGAGCCCCGTCCCGCGCCCCGAGCAGGGCTGGCTGTGCGCACCACAGCGGCTTTCCCGGGCCCTACTTTCATCCTAATGTGGTTTTTAACGCTTGGGATTTCATACATACGCCAATAGGTGAGCTTGGGCGAGGATGTCAAACATGCCCACCATTCTGTGATGGGGCCCAGGCCTGCCCCCTGGGGGGAGGGGGGCAGTGGGGGACCCACCCTCTCTCACTGAGCTGCCCTCAGGACGTGTGTGGGTGCTGCACACTCTGCTATTTCTGGAAGTCCCCAGCCGCCGTCATGCTGGCGGGCGCGGGCCAGCTTGGCTCACCCGCTCCAGTGCGCCGGCCTCCCTCACAACCAGTTGATTGGCGGGAGGAGTTGAGCTTAATGATTAAAAACGTTTCTAGAAAGTCACAGAAACTTGTTAACACATTTGTTAAAACAGCAATTACTCTAGGACCCAAAGGAGCCTGCAGGAAGTTTGCCATCTCTGGTCTGTTCACCGGTGAGGTCCGGGGCCGTGCTGCCCCCAGCCCCACCACATCCCCTCGTATTAACTAACCCACTGCGCTGACAGGCCGCGGGCACCCTGCACAGCAGGGGGGCTTGTGACAGATCTGCACTCGCTGTGACCAGAACCCCAGTCCCACTGCAGCGACCACCCCCCGGAGATCTCTGTCGGGTCCATCCGAGAGGAAGCCAGTCTTGCGATTTCCGGCCAGGGGGTCTGCTTCTGGACTCCACTCTGTTCCTCCATCTGCTTGTTGTCCTCACTGCCGCCATGCCGCCTGGATTCCCATAGCTTTGCAGCAGACAGAGCTGCGTCGATCCCCAATCCCCGGTTCTTGTCGGGAGCGGCTACTCAGAGTCCTTGCATTTCCATGACATGTTTAGAATAAGCCCCTCAAATTCTACGGAGAAGCCTGCTGGGATTTTGCTGCGGGCAGTATGGGTCAGTGGGCCATTTCGCGGAGAAGGGACAGCTCCGTGACGCTGCATGTCCCATCCATGGGCATGGTATGTATCTCCACTCATTTAGTTGCCTTCCTTTTGCTCAGCAGCATTTCAGAGTTTTCAGTGTGGAGGTCCTGCATTTCTGTTTGTTAAATTCATTCCCAACAGTTTCCTGGGTTTTGCTATGACTGTAAATTGTACTTTTTACATTTAATTTCCTGCTGTTTCTTACTAGCATATAGAGACGAAAACGATTTTCTGTAATGACTCCATCTTTCAGCCTTGCTGCGTTCACTCACTGATTCTAGCACTTTTCATAGGTTCTGTAGGGTTTTCTATATCTACACCTGCAATCATGTTGTCTGTGAAGAGACACAGATTTGCTTCCTCCTCTCCAATCTGGGTGGCTCCTATTTCTTTTTCTTGCCTAAGTGCACAGGCCAGGACCTGGGATACAGTGTTACAAATGGTGCTCACTGTGCCCACAGGACTGGGCTAGTGGGGCGTGACACAAGAAGGTTCAAGGTCCCCGGAATCACAAAAGGAAGTGCAATCATGACTTTCCTTAGGGGGTTTTGCTGACTTCTCTGTGTTCAGTAAAGAGCAAACCCTGGTGGGACATCTCATATTTGTATAATCCTTGAGAGCCGGGCCAGCTATGGAATTTGCAGGACCCTGTGAAAAATGAAAATGTGGGTCACCTTGTTCAAAGAAGTTCTTTCCTGTCCTCTGAAGTCTGTGTCTCTGTCTGTTTGTGCTTTTCTCTCTCTCTCCCTGTCTCCTCTCTCTCTCTGTATTTCCGCCTCTCCCCTGATATGGTGCTTTGATTTGCCATTTAGTGTGATGCTCCCTCAGGCATGGGAATATTTACAGGGCAAATATAGACCCTCCCACCCAAGCACCAGGGTTCCCACCCACCACTCCGTGTTCGTGTTCGGGGCATATGTGCCCACATCCACCCCTTCCCTTATTGTTTATTTAACTACGAAATTATTAACATTACAAAGCAGCAACCACAGAGCATTAAAATTGCAAGTAGTGTCCTCCCAGGAGAGCTCGCCTGAGCAGGACCCTCCCGAGCAGAGTGCTGCGTGACTGCTCAGCCCGCCCACCCACAAAGCTGTGCTTGAGTGTTGATCATGGAGATTCATTATCCCACCTAACGGTAGGCCCTGTGTATCATGGGAAAGGGCCCTTTTTCTTATTTTTACAGCACTTACCCTCTCTGATGACAAGAGTATAAATCTATTAAATTCATTTTGGTGAATATTTACTGAGGGCCACCATACGAGGAGCGCCATGTAAATCACTTCACTGGGGACACAGATGAATAAAAGCATCCGCCCACGTCCCACACATCAGACAGGCCACCGTGGCCTGGCACTGTGCTCAGGGATCTAGAACCCTCCGACAGTCCAGGACCCAGCCTCTCACAATGACAGAGCACTGGCTATGGGCCAGGTGTCCTACGGGTGAAACTGCAGCCCAGAAGCCTATGTCAGTCACCCTGGGTCGTGTACCTGGGAGGAGATGGTGCCATGGCTGGAACACAGCAGTCTGAACTAGCTCCGTCTCCCCCTCCTAACTGACCAGCCCAGGGTGACAAATCCGTGCCATGGGCACACAGGTGACCACACCACTTGTGCTTGATTGGGTCCGAGGTGGCTTCTTGAATGAGGTGACATTTGAGCTGAGTCTTAAAGAACTAAAATCACTCACCAGGTTCCTGAGAGGACTGGGGAATAGCAAGTGCAAAGGCACCATGGCCAGAACACACTTCTCTTTGGGGAACTTGGAAACAAAGGTGAGAGGGAAATGCATGGTGTGCCAAGGCTAGGAGAGCAGGGATAGGACTTGGGTTGCCTAGAGAGAGCCCAGGGAGTGCCCGCTGCTCCAGGGGTAATCAAAAGCTTCCTGGAAGAGGCACAAATGTGGCAGGGCCTACCAATGGCAGAAGAGGGCTGAGGAGGGGAGCAGAGGAAGGCAGCTGTGGCTAGACTACAGGGTCCTGGAGGCTGCTTCTGATCTCACCTCCCTCCCATCCGCCAGACTACAGAATCCCGCGTGCTCTAACTAACCTTGACAGAAAGCCTGCCCCCCGCCTCATTATCTGACACTGTCCCCTAGTGTCCCCCTGCCCCCAATACCCACGCTATCCCTCTGCACCCTCTTCCTGCCTTCCCACAGGAAGATCCTCTTCTGTAGGTAGTCTTTTGTGCTTGGCTTTGTTCCCATATCACCATGTCCCAGAATCACCCAGATCTGTGGCCATCCATAGTTCATTCAATCCTCTCCTGCTGTGGGCATTCAGGTTTTCTCCAGCTTTTGGGCAATTATGCACAAGGTGCCCTGGTATTTTCGTTTTCTTGGAGGCATCTTCAGGGTAGATTCCTGGAGGTGGGATGCTGGGTGCAAATGTAAGTGTGTGTGTAGTTGCTAGGTGTTTCCAATCTCCTGTGGAGGGTGCACGAGGTTGCGTTCCCCCCAGCAGAGTACAGAGGCCAGCAGGACCCCACCCATGGAACTCACACTACTTGTCACACCTGCGAGTGTTGCTGATCTGATAGAAGAGAAATAGCATCTCGGCACAGTTTACATTTGCATCCCCCGGTCACGAGTGAGTGAACGGTTCTTGGGTGTTTAAGACTCACTTTACCATCTTTTTTTGTGAACTGTGTTTCTGTGTCCTTTGCCCACTTTCTACCTGCTTTTTGGCCCTTTGTCAATTCCTAAGGGTTCTTCGTGTGTCCGCCATATTGGCCCCTCGTCCGTAGAGTATGGGGCACAGGTTTTCTCCTTCAATGGTCTTTGGCTTTGTTTATGGTGGTTTTTTGCTGTGCAAACATTTTGTTTTTCATATTCTCATTTGCTGGTCTTTTCCTTGCGTCATTGTAGGAGGCTTCCCCCCGTCCGGGTGAGAGAGGACCTCCCCTCATCGCCTCCCAGTACTTGTATGGCTTCCTGTCTCACAGCAGGGCCACCCCCACTGGAAGTCCATGCCCGAGTGTGCTGGGAGGGGTGGCGCTACTGAAAACCCCTTCCTGGGGCTGCCCCCTTAAAAGTCCAGTTTTGCCCCAGGGATTTTATCGTCACCTACTTCCCAACGTCCTTCATCCTGCTTCCAGCAACTCTTCTATCCTGGGTCTGGTTGTCTATCCATGTGCCAGACCCAGTGTTGTGCAGGAAGGAGGGCTGGTCTCTTTTTTTTTTTTAAAAGGATGATGGCTCTCTTTCAGGGATTTCCCAGAAATTAGTTCTTTTGATAAAGACTCACTTACGTGCAGTTTGGCAGTTCTCAACTTCATTCAACCTGTTCTGCTAAATTCAAGGAAAATCCTTCCTCCCTTTGCCCCTGCCCATTCACCCACTGAACCAAGTGGTCAGTCTTTTGGTGGTCTGCACGTGGCCTGCCCCACTCGACGTGAATGAGGGCTATTTCTGGCCCTGGAATTGGCAGTGAATTTCTTGGTTTGTTATTGCTTTCTCTTTTGTAACTTCTGGAATTGACTCTTTACAATGTACATGCATCCCTCCTATAAAAGAACAAACCAAGTCATCATTCTAAAAAAGAGTTTGGGAAGGGGGGAGGGGAAGAAGAGGAGAGGGGAAAAAGTAAGGCGCAGTCTGCAAATTAGTGCTTGGTGCATTAATATTTCCTAAAAATATCTCTCATTTGCATCTCCGATAAGTAAATGTTTTATGGGAAAACCATTTTTATTTCAGGATTTTAGAGCAGCTGATGGCCCCGCTCTGCCAAGACTGCCCATTTGTCCTGTGTTTCCTTCCGCTCCGCCACAGGCGGCTCTGGCCTCCCACGGACAGAAGAAACGGAAGGCTGCAGGAAGAGAGATAAACGTCGGCCAGTGGAGCAGCCCCTGCCCCGCGTATCAGCTTCTGGCTCTCGTCTTCCTCTTCGTAATAAAGAAAGGGTTTTTTGTTTTGTTTTTCTCATGGCTAATTTGAGATCCTGGCTGTCTAAGGAGCCCAGAGATAGAAGCAGATACTCAAGTCTGGGTTGGAGAGGGCTTTCCTCCACAGGCCGCTAAGCATGTGGGAGCGCAGTGCCCACGCTGCCGTGTGCCGTGTGGGCTTTCGTGCCTGGTTACGCTAGTCTTGCTCAAGCCACTCGAGAGCCTAAAAATACTCTCCCCGTCGCAGCCGCTCTTGTTCGTAAAACCAGCAGAGCCCGTAGGTTGACGGCATCATGCTATGAAAGGGCCCACTCCTACACCACTGTGGTGAGGGGCCGCTGGGCCAGGGAGCACGAGGCACCGGACACAGCCCTGCAGAGCGGCAGCAGCTGCTCCTGCCCTCGCAGCTTGTCCCGGGAAGGCAGGGTCGCCCAGCAGTGCCCTCTGCTCCGGGATTCTTCTTGTGGCATCTCCCTTCCCAGCGCCGTGCACAGTGCCACGCCAGCCAGTCTCTACGCTGTGCCTCCTAGGGGCTCAGGACACCCACGCGGTTTAGAAGGACGCTCTGGACAGTCCTGACAAGTGCGCTTTCCTGCCCAGCCTGAGGGCCGACCCGGCCAACAGCATGTGGATAAAGAGGGGGGAAACATGGCTTTGCTCCTGCACGGCTGTTTCCATCGGCCTCCTTGGAGCTGACCCTCCTCGCCCTCCCGTCCACCCACTTCTGTCTTGGGACGTGAGGCCATCAGGCCTGACGTGGGGCTCTGCTCACCCCAAGTCCCTTGGCCTCCACGTAGGAGCTCCAGCTCCAAGATTCAGAAGCTGACGTTTTCTGATTTAGGTGTCTTCTTCCTTTTTATTTTTAATAGGATATTTTTTAAAATGTATTTTTATTTAAAGTCAATTAACAAAATGTATTATTGGTTTCAGAGGTCAGTCTTAGGTAACACCCAGCGCTCATCACATCACGTGCCCCCCTTAATGCCCACCCCCCAGTTACCCCTTCCCCCACCCTCCCCTCCAGCAGCCCTCAGTTTCCTATGATTGAGAGTCTCTTATGTTTGTCTCCCTCTCTGATTTCATCTTGGTTTATTTTTCCCTTCCCCTATGATCCTCTATTTTGTGTCTTATATTCCACATATCAGCGAGATCATATGATAATTGTCTCTGATTGACTAATTTCGCTTCATACAACACCCTCTAGTTTCATCCATGTCATTGCAAATGGCAAGACTTTTTCTTTTTTTGATGGCTGAGTAATATACCACAGTCTAGATGGCTTCTTGCTAATAGCGCCCATCCTGGCTGGGGAGGTCCCTCCCTTCTGCGCTCCTGAAGGGACAGTGGGGCTCCATTTCCTGCGGGCCAGGCACTGTGCGGGTGGGCACACCGGCCCCTGGACCCTGTACCCACTCGTCCTCCAGCACCTCCCCTCAGCCTCCAGCCTAGCCACTGAAGCCCCCTAGGGACCTGGAGTGTGGGGGCATTTCTTAGGAAATGCCTGCTCCATACATTGAGAGTGTGGGCTTATCTTAATGTTTTTAATTAAAAATATTAATTAAATTTTCTGAAAAGGTTATAATTGGTTCAATGGATTGGACACTGGGTGCGTAAGAAAGGCGTGGGGAATGGGTCTCAGCCTCCCACCCGAGGGAGGCACCCATGGGATCACTCCTTCCGCTGGTGGGCTTGGGAAGGAGAGGCAGAACTTGAGTCTGGACTTCTGTCTTGTGGTGCCAATGAGCCTTCTGGATGGAAGTCTGTTGGGCAGTTGGGGGCTGTGATGGTTCGTTTTATGCATCAACTTGACCAAGCCACAGGGTGTTGCCATTTGGTCAAACATCACTCTGGGCGTCTCTGTGAGGGTGTTTCTGGATGAGATTAATATTGAAAGCAGTAGACTGAGTAAGCAGATGGCCCTCCCAGGGCGGTGGGCCTCATCCAATTGGGAAGGGCTGGATAGAGCGAAGACTGACCCAGCCCAAGTGAGGAAGGAGTCTCCTGCCTGATGGCCTTTGAACTGGGATGCCGGCCCTTCCCCTCTTTTGCCTGGAGCTGAGCTGTCAGCTCTCCTGGATGTGCAGCGTGCTAACTGGTCCTCACCTTGAGCGTGCCAGCTTCCAAGGTCCCATGAGCCATGCCCCACCATGAACACTTCTCCCTATAAACACATCTGTTGGGTCCGTTTGTCTGGAGGGTCCTGACAGATACGGGTGTGTAGACCGCACACCTAGGGGGTTGGCTTGTCACCGTGGACGAGGAGAGACTGCAAGGGGAGGGAAGGTGCACGCAGACAAGTTGGGGGCAGACCGAGCCCAGCCGGGGCGTGCTGTGCTGGGAGCTGTGCGGCACACCGTGGCGCCTTCCCCGGCCCTGGGAATCGTCCTTTCCTCTGCGAGCAGCACAACAGCATCGTGACCGGGGACCTGACGCCAGTCCGTCTGCATCTGCCAGCAGCAGGCTTGCCCGACGGGAGGGCACGTCTATTTGGAATCTGGCCATGCGGGAACTGGCCCCACCAGCTCCGTAGGGGAGTTGAGCTCATTATTTTAAGATGACGAATCGAAAAAATCCTCTGCGTAACAACTCCTAGAGCTGCCGGTCCACCTCGGTCGATAAGCGGCGACCGCATTAAGGTTCCTGGACAACAGCCGGTTTGGTTCGCGGGAGCTGCTCAAGGCTTTCGTCTGTTACCATCCGGGCTGCGGAGCCAAGCTGGTGTCAGAAGGACATTTCTCTGTTTAATGGACAATCCCTGGAGGGCTCCAATTTTCCTTCTAGGTTTCTTCTTCCTTAGGACACCGTCTTTGCTGACTGTTTCCTACTGAGAGGCAGCTGGTCCCCTGGGCCCCACTCACCGGCAGCTCAGAACGTCCCCTCCTTCTGGCCAGGGGCTCGGCCCGGGAGGACCAGCTGACCGATGTCACCTCCAGGTGTCCGCTCGGCTCCAGCGGGGTCTGCGATGGCCCATCTGCAGCTGATGCCTTGGAGAAGTCTTACGGAGAGCTTATGGAATATTAATTTGTGATCGTGTATTATGAAACCACCTTGTCTCTCCCTAAAGAAAAGACTAGACTTCTGACAGAAACATTTCTATGGCACTTAGCACGCGCCAGATGCCAATATAAGCACTTCACGTGTATGTGCTCATTCGATCTTCAGAACGGCACATGGGATGCCGCTCATGGTGAGTAGACTCACGGACCCGGAGACAGTGCCTTTCCCGGGGTCATGCAGGGGGGCGAGAGCCGGGCTCCTGGAGCTCCCCTGCACATCACCTGCTTTCTCGCGGGCAAGAGCGGGAGCCGCTGGAGGGGCAGCCGTGTCCCCACAACGTTGAGGATCCCTCACTTGTGCCCGTGATGGGGACTTCACGTCACACTGGCACCGAAACAGGTGCCCGGCGTTTTAGAGAGCGGAGGGCGGAGAGCAAACGCACAGGTGCACGCGCACAGGGTGGCCTGATGCCTCAACACGGCAGCTGAACGTGACGGCATGAATCACAGCGGGAGGAGAAACGGGTCAGTCAAAACAAAACAACAAAGTCGTGACAAACTGGGAGAAGTATTTACAACATATGCGGCGAGCAAAGGGTCAATATCCTGCTATCAAAAGGACGTTTGTGGATCAATTAGGAAAAGACTAACTTAAAAAAAGAAGCTGGTGAAGGATCAGCAGGCAAGCAGAAGGGGGACAGCCGACAGCCGGTGAGCACGCACGAAAGCCACACGTGGACCAACCAGACGTGATCCGTTTCAGTGATCTGAGTAGCGAATCCCGAAACAAAGTCAGTCCCCGCGGGGAGGGAGCCTGGGGGACACGGGACCCTTCGTCAAGTGTTTCTGTGCGATCCTTTGATAACACCTACCAGAGACCTTTAAAACGTGCACAACTTGCTGGAATTTATCCTGACGATGTAATAAGAGATAAGCCACCAAATCGAGGTACACGGTGTTTTCATAGCATCCTTCTAACAGCTGACAGAGCAACGGAGTGGTCAGCACATGGGATTAGTCAATAAACTGTGTTCATTCAAACAACGTCAGTGGACACAGCTACTGAGATGATCCAGGAGGTCTGCATTTATTGACTTGAAAACTGCGAGGGGATATAATTATTGCATGGAAAATTGTATACAGTAGGTGATACATTACATACTCATCCTTGGGTAAAACCGTGCACCTGTTTTGTGCGTTCACATAGATAAAGATATGAGCCACTCTTCCGTGCAATGGGCTTAGTGACTTTTCCTTCTTTGTTATGAATTTTATATTTTTCTGCAGGAATGTCTATCCCTCATATGGTAAGAGGGATAAAAATGTTTCCCCGGGTATGAGCAGAGCCTACATTCCATTTCTTAGGTCTCAGTCCTCTGGAAAACCTGGTCTGGAACGGCCAACCTTCTGCGGCCTTGCGCCGGCCCCACCACCTGCTCCAGCTCTGCTCGGGAGTAGAGCAGAGCCTTCTGGAAGGGGCTCTGCAAGCTCCCCACACTGCAGGCATCCGCAGGTAATTAGAGGCGTTCCTTGGAGCACATCGGACTGGAGTCTGAGCTGGTTCCTCAGCCCCACTGAGCACCTGCTGTGTGCTCAGACGCCCCTGGGGATGGAATGTTCTGGAAGCGCAGCAGCAGTTTCGAACAGGAGCTCTGGCACAGACACCCACTGTTCAACCCCAATGCCGGATGGGTGCAGAACACGACAAGGAGTGAGCTGAGCTCCGGGAGGCAGCACCAATCTGCTGCTGGGACACCGCGTTCAGAACAGAACTCCACCTGAGGACGGCATTGCTAAAGCACCTCAGTTACGGAGCGGGAGCCGCCGTCGCGGGCGGAGCGGGAGCCGCCGTCGCGGGCATCGCTGAGGAACGAGGAGTGAGAGGGAATCTCAGGTTGGCCGGGTCTGTTGGGTAAGCTCTCTGTTGCAGCAAACACACAAACACGTGACGTTGGCTCCATGCAGGGGCAGGGAACTGAAGGAGGCGCTAGCCGGCGGGGCACAGGGGCGCGGGGGGGGGGGGGCCCCCCCNGGGGGGGTCCCTCCTGCGCTCAGCCATCAGGCAGCAGGCACTGTCTCCCGCCAGCAGCACGGGGCGGGGCCGGCGCTTCCCACCCTCCCTGGACCCCCCTACCCCGGGGCTGGGGGCTGGACCCCTGCCGGAGCCCACAGGAGCCCACGGCCACGGGAAGGCGGAGATGCAGTCAGACCGTGGGGCAGGGAGAGGGTGAAAGGGTCTGCACTCACCAACAGCACTTTCTAGAATAAACACGGTTAAGAAAGGTCTGAATCTGGCCGTGGTGTAAGTGCGAATTCACGAGTCCTCCCACGGAGACACAGGGGCAGCTGGCACCACGCGGCGGCAAGCCAGAAGCAAGGGAGATCCTGGGCCCGCGATCCGGCGCTGATGAACCGTTTCCCCTGAAATGAGCAAGGGCGGGCGGCATAGCTGTTTCATGAGCTAGACAGACTGATTCGAGCCACAAGTCACTGAAAGTATTTATCTAGCGGGTTCTTTTCAAGCAAAATTAATGCAAATACCACAAAAATGTCCAACTGAAGATTTTGTTTCTAAAAAGAACTTTTGTGGCAAATGCTGCATATCTTTGAATGGCTTTTAATTTTTTTTAAACAAATCTTCCTGTTTTTCTCCCAGGTTTTTTTTTTTCTTGGTGTTGTTTTTTTTTTTCTTTTGATCTCCATACAACTTTGCTCTGACCACACTTATTTTTCTAAATTCTTTTGTAATCGAATACTGTATTTTCAGTTTGTACCAAAACTATGTGAAGGTTACCTCGACCAAGAAGTCCCTAGACTAATGTGCACCAGATGGGCCACTCCTGGCATTCTGTGCACAAGGAGCCCGAGTCCTGCCCAGATGGCCGAGCTGCTTTCTCAAAACGGTCTGGGCGGAGGCAGGCAGGTGGACAGCCTGCCGCAGGGCCGCCAACAGCCAGACGCCAAGGGAGTTGCAAAGGAAGGAGGAGAAGCCAGCCCTCGAACCTAGATTGCTTTCAGACGGAGGGACCTTGGATTGGAAATCCTGATGGGAGAAGATAAATTGAGTTGTAAGCATAGCATTGCCTTATTAATAACAATTTCCACTGAACATATTCTTAATAAGGAGAACCCAAAATAAAACTTAAAACTGCAGCTATGCAATATGGATGTTTCCCTGCGGACTATTTCTCCCCAAAGGACGAAGCCATCTAGCCATGGAGTCTAGTTAAGGCTTTGCTTCCTTTCCATGGTGGAATGCCGGGAGCCCACAGCCGATCGCCAGAGCCGTGTCATGGTCTTAGCATAGCGCTCAGCCAATTCGCAGCATTTTAGCCAGGACCGAATGTATTCTGCGGGAAAATCTTCAACGGTAACCATCCAACCTCGTGTTGGCTTGGGAAACTTAATCTTTAGAGAAGACACAACAGCAGCTCTAACATTCTGTTTTATTGAGCTCCTCTGAGAATACAATTATACAATCACAAAATGGAAGTGGCTTTTTTGCGACAGCTTCTGGCTACCAGGTCTTGACCACCGTAGCTCCCGGATGCAAAATTTACAAGAGCGGCATGAAAGGGGCGATGTACATATCGGCAGTATTTCTCACTCATCACATTTTGTGTAAAATGGATGCCTAACATTTTAAGAACAAATTTGGGTATATTTATTTTATTTTTGAAATTGAAGCAATTAACTTTTGCATTTCCTATTAGCCTATATTCCCGTCTCTTGAAGCAGCATGCACTGGGCGCCACCATGAGCAGGGGGTCCTTGTGTCTTGCCCGCCCCCATCCCCCACCACCTTCTAGTGTTTACTTCCCACGGTTAGATATACTCGCATCTCTATCACCTGCTTTATCAATTTTAAATAATATATTTCAGCCCCTGGCCACAAAGAGGAGGACATCAGCATACTTGTCCTGCTTCCCAACTACGCTTGACCCTGAACGATGCAGGGGTTAGAGGCACTGCTCCCTGCACAGTCCAAAATGCATGTATAACTTTTGGCTCCCCGCAACATAACTGCTCATAGGCTACTGCTGACCGGAAGCTTCACGGATAACAGAGCAGTCGATGGCTGTGTATTTTGTCTGTTGTATTATATGCTGGCTTCTTGCGGTAACGTAGGGAAAGAAAGCATCATTAAGAGAATGAGAAGGAAGCGCAAATACACTTACAGTACTGTATTTATGCAGAAAAACCCGCTCGTCGGGGGACCTGTGCTCCAGGGTCGGGTCTACCAGCTTCTTGCTCCTCCAAACCCTCCGTTAGCATCTCTCTGCGGTCAGAAATCGATGACTTACTTCTTACAGATTCGTTGTTCTGCCTCAGTCCTCCAGTTACATAGATCCAGGGCTCCCTGCTAGCTATCTTGACCTTTTAAAATTCGTTTCTTCGTGGTTTACGCTCTAGCTCACAGGAACAACATCCCCTGAGCCCTGCGTGTCGAAGTGTTTGCGGGTTGCCTTTCGCTTATGACACCTTCGCTGGATGTGAGACTGGGCTCCCGTGACCTGTCCCTGGGGGTCTCTCGGGTAGGGCTCCGCTGCCTTCTGGCACGATCGGTGCTGTGAAGGAGTCCAAGGCCCCACCCATGTCTTTCTTTATAAACAACGTTATCTTCTTGCTAGGCTGCTAAGAACATATTTTTACTTTAATTAATGGAAGTCTAGTAGATTTCCAGGGTGTCTTACTGTTGACAAAGGGATGTTCATTTTTCTTGAAGTCCAATGTGACTTTTTTAACCTAAGAATGTGTTTCCCTTTATTATAAAGGGTATTCTTCAGTGATGTACTTCAGTATTTGTCCCGTTCCCTAGCGTAATTTTCTTCCTCGGGGCTCCAGTGCATATGTGTTGAATCTCTTTTGACTGTTTCCCATTTTACCTTCAACTGCTTTTCTACAGAAAACATCGAGTTGTGGGAATTTCCAGCGTGCTCGCGTACAGAGGACTGTGCGATACACTTCCATGCGTCCGCCCCCTGCACCCCATCAGCATTCTGTTCTTACCATGTCATCACCCCGAGTCCCTACGTCACACCAGGGCTCACTCTTGCTACAGCCCGTGGGTTTGGGGAAACGGATGACACGTACCCACCACCAGTTTCAGACAGAAGAGTTTCACCGCCCTAAAGAATTCCCCTGTGCGTCTCCTCTTCATCCCTCCTCCCCCGGCCCCTGCAGCCACGGACCCGTCCCCGTCTCCACAGCCGTGCCTTCGCCGGAGAGTCCTGTCGCTGGAGTCACACAGGACGCGGCCTTCTCAGACCGACTCCCGTCCCTTAGCGATACGCACTTACGGTCCCTCCGTGTCTCCTCGTGGCGTGATGGCTCATTTCCTCTCAGCGCTGGATACTCTCCCGTTGACCGGATGGACAGTTCGGTGTCCGTCCACCCGCTGAAGAGCACCTTGGTGGCTTCCGAGTGTGACAGTCACGCATGACGCTGCTGTAAGCATGCGTGTGCAGGATTTTGTGTGGACGTGTGTTCCCATCTCCTCTGGGGAAACACCGGGGAGCGTGATCGCGGGGTCGTACGGGAAGAGCGTGTTCCGTGTGGTGAGAAGCCACCAGACTGCCTTCCAGGGTGGCCGCACCCTCTGCTTTCCCAGCCGCCGTGAGTGAGCCCCTGCCGCCGCACGTCCTCGCCCGCGCTCGCCGTTGTCCGTGTTCCGGATTGTGGCCGTCCTCGTAGGTGTGCAGTGGTCATCGCTGCTTTAATCTGGATTTCCCTGATAACATATGACAGGGAGGATCTTTTCATATGCTTGGTTGCTATCTGTGTATTTTCTTTGGTGAGGTATCTGTTGAGATCTTTGGCCCATTTTTTAATCAGGTTGTTTATTTTCTTGTTGAATTTTCAGAGTTCTTTATATATTGTGGATAACAGTTATCACATGCATGTTTTGCAAATATTTTCTGATAATCTGTGGTTTGTCTTTTTGTTCCCTTGACAGTGTCTTTTGCGGAGGAAGATTCTTAATTTTGATGAAATCCACCTTATCAATTCTGTCCTTCATACATTATGCCTTTGGTATGTATCTATAAAGTTATTGCCAGGGCACCTGGGTGGCCCAGTTGGTTAAGCATCTGCCTTCGGCTCAGGTCATGATCCCAAGGTCCTGGGATTGAACCCCACACATTGGGCTCCCTGCTCAGTGGAGAGCCTGCTTCTCCCTCTGCCTCTGTCCCTCCTCCTCCCCCTGCCCCCCTCGTGCTCTCTCTCTCAAATAAATAAAATCTTTTTTTTTAAGATTTTATTTATTTATTTGACAGAGAGAGACGAGTGAGAGAGGGAACACAAGCAGGGGGAGTGTGAGAGGAAGAAGCAGGCTCCCAGCGGAGGAGCCTGATGTGGGGCTCGAGCCCAGGACTTTGGGATCACGCCCTGAGCCGAAGGCAGACGCTTAACGACTGAGCCACCCAGGCACCCCTCAAATAAATAAAATCTTAAAATAAAATAAAATGTTCTTGCCAAAACCATGGTTATCTACATTTTCTTCCATACTATCTTCTAGGGGTTCATAGTTTTGCATTTTATGTGTAGATCTATGATCCATTGTGAATTAATTTTTGTGAAGGGTATAAGGTCTGCGTCTAGGTTAATTTTTTTCTGCATGTGGGTGTCCAATTTTTCCAGCACTTATTATTTCAAAAATTATCTTTGTTCCATTGTATTGCCTTTGCTCCTTCATCAAAGGTCAGTCAACTCTATTTATGTGGGTCTATTTCCGGGCTGTCTATTCTATGCATTGGCCTAGTTCTCGATTCTTTCACTAGTGCCACACCACCTTGATTATTGTAGCCTCTGAGTATGTCTTGAAGTCAGGTAGTGTGAGTACTCCAAGTCTGTTCTCCTTCAATGCTGGATTGACTATCCCCGGTCTTTGCCTCTCCATATAAACTTAAGAACCATTTTGTCAATATGCACAAAATAACTTCTTGGCATTTTGACTGGGTTGCACTGAGTCTACAGACCAAGTTGGGGAGAACTGTCATCTTGACAACAGTCTTCCTGTCCACAAACAAGGACTATCTCTGAATTTATTTAGCCCTTTGATTTCTTTCATCAGAGCTTTGTGGGTTTCCTCATACAGGTCTTGTACATATTTTGTTAGATTTATACCCAAATATCTCATTTTGGGGGATGGCATTGTGTTCTTAATTTCACATTCCACTTGTTTATTGTATAGAATATAGGAAAATAATTGACATTTGTATATTTTTGTTGTAACCTGTAACCTTATAATCACCTGTTCGTTCCAGGAGTTGAGGTTTTTTCATCAATTCTCGGGGTTTTCTAAATAGACGCTCATGTCGTCTGCAACATAGCTTTATTTCTTCTTTCTCAATCTCCATGCCTTTTCCCACCCTTCTCTTATCTTATTGCATTAGGTAAGACTTCTGGTATCATATTAAAAGGAAGTGAGAGGGGGGCGCCCGGGTGGCTCAGTCGGTGAAGCGTCTGCCTTCAGCTCAGGTCATGATCCCAGGTCCTGGGATCGAGCCCCGCATCAGGCTCCCTGCTCAGCGGGGCGTCTGCTTCTCCCTCTGCCGCTCCCCCTGCTTGTGCTCTCTTTGTCTCTCTCTCTCTCTCTAATAAATAAGTAAATTTTTTTTTTAAGATTTTATTTATTTATTCGACAGAGATAGAGACAGCCAGCGAGAGAGGGCACATAAGCAGGGGGAGTAGGAGAGGAAGAAGCAGGCTCATAGCGGAGGAGCCTGATATGGGGCTCGATCCCATAAAGCCGGGATCACGCCCTGAGCCGAAGGCAGACGCTTAACCGCCGTGCCACCCAGGCGCCCCTATAAACAAATAAATCTTAAGGAAAAAAAAAGTATTCCCTCTGCTTCTGTCTTCTGAAAGAGATTGTAGAGAATTGGCATAATTTCTTCCTTGAATGTTTGGTAGAATTACCACTAAACCCATCTGGGCCAGGTGTTTTCTGTTTGGAAGGTTATTGAGTCTTGATTCATATCTTTATAGGTACTTCTGCAGATTGTCTCTTGTTTCTTGTGTGAATTTCGGCAGATTGTGTCTTTCAAGGAAAGATCCCTTCTACCTAGGTTATCACAGTTGTGAGCATGCAAGTGTTCAGAGTACTCTTTTGCCATTTTGATGTCTAAGGGACCCGTGGTGATGGCCTCTCTCTCATTTCTGACTAGTAATTTGTGTGCTCCTTTTTCTTACAGGCTTAAGGATTTTATTGAGCTTTTCAAAGAATCAGTTTTTGATTTTGTTGAGTTTAGTAATTTCCTGTTTTTACTTTCATTGATTTCTGTTCTAATTTTTATTATTTCTTTTCATTTGCTTACTTAAGATTTAATTTGCTTTTCTTCTTCTAGCTTCCCATGATAGAAGCTTAGATGATGGATTTCAGATCTTTCTTCTTTTCTAACATATGCATTTAATGCTATAAATTCCCCCCAAGCACTGCTTTCACTGCATCACACAAATTCTGATAAACTGTGTTTTCCTTTTCGTTTATTTGAAAATATTTTTAAATTTTCTTCAGATTTTGTCTTTGACTCATATGTTACTTAGAAGTGTGTTTTTTTTATCTCCATGTCTTGGGGATTTTTCAGCTATCTTTCTATTATTGATTTCTGGTTTAACTCCACTGTGGTCTGAGAGCAGACATTGTATGATTTCCATTCTTTTACATTTGTCCAGGTGTGTTTATGGTCCAGAACATGGTCTGTCTTAATGACTGTCCCATGTGACTGTCCCAGGAACATGTATCCTGCTGCTGTTGGACGAAGAGGTTGATAGATGTCGAATGCACCTAGTTGACTGATGGTGATACTGAGTTCAACCACATCCTTACTGATTTTCTGCCTAGTGGAGACTCCATATTTTATTCAATTGTTGAGTCAGCGTTACCAGGGTGCTCCTACGACTGCTGTCACGATTTTCTATTGATCTCCGGCTCTCGGCACTTGGACTATGATGTACTGAAGTGTGGTTTTCTTTGTATTTATTCTGCTTGGGGTTTGCCGAGCTTCTTAAATCTATCAATCTGGCTTTTCCACCAAAATTGGAAATTTTTCAGCTGTTCTTTCTCTCTTCCCTTCGTTAGACTATAATTAAACGTATACTCAACTTTTTAATATTACCTATGGGCTCCTGAGAGTCATTTCCTTTTCTGAATTTTTTTTTCCCCTCTCTGTTCTTCTGACTGCATGAGCACATAAAAAGTGATTGATGACATCATCTATCTGTTTAGATGTGAACCAGAGCCTGCTCCGAGGCTAAGGATTATAAAATACAGGAAATTCACTGGGGGCCAGTCCTTCTTCCCAGTGCCCCCCTCACCCCCCAGGCCTCCGGCTCTGGGTTACTCCCCAGTACCCTCACGGCGGTGCTCTCTTCCATCGTTCTGAGTTTACAGTTGTCATCTGTGAAAGGAATGGTCTGACGGAGCTACCCGGCCATGAATAGAAGCAGAAACCGTTGCATTTGACTCTGGCTCACAAGGAGATCACAACAACAATATCCGAAAATATTAAGGCAAAAACAGCAGAGGAAAAATCAGCCATAGTCGGAACATCAGTAATAGTCTGGAATCTCTCAGAGAAGAATTATATTCTTTGATCAAATCTTTGTAACTTCACATTAAAATTTCTTCAGGTGCAAATAAGCACCTCACGTTTTATTTTTAATGTTGAAGACAGTTTACTGAGTTATATTTAGAGTGACAACTAAGTCATCTTTATGCAAACGACAGTGAAGACCTTTCTGCAGCCCCGGTGCTGGGCGTGGGTGGGTCCCCGCGGGCTCCGTCACATCTGCTCAGGGCTTGCAATCCCAGAGCGGCCACCGCTGGGAACAGAGTGGGCACGTGGTAATCAGCTGGCTTTGTGGCCCCCGTGCCCCACTGGGATAGACAGAATCTGTCATGTTATTTTCCATGCTCCTTTGGCTGGGTGTTAAATTCACTTAAAAAAATAAAAACAAAAAACAAACACAGTAACAAAACCCAAAGCTGACGTCTCTGCCCCCAAAACCGCTGTGCCTACCCCAGGGCCCTGCCTGCTTCTCCAGCCACTGTGAGTGGCCGTGTGGACCTGCCACCACGGCGGAGCCTGGGTCCCCTCCCCCCGTCCCGGCCCGGGTCACAGCCAAAGAGATGACCTCAGTTGGAGAAGCACAGTGCAGCTGTTGTGCTCAGGGTGTGAGGAAGGGCTCTGGAGCTGGCGGTGGGGTGGCTGGGAGCCCTGGGGGAGAGCCCGGGAGGCCAGCCTGTCGCGTCCCACAGGCTGGGGGCTGTGTTCCAGGCAGTGCAGCCCAGAATCCCAACCGGGCTGAGAGAAGCGTCTGGTAGGTAATTTTACATTAGCGGCTAAGTCAACTTCACACATCACAGAGCGATGCAGTCACACCAGCAAAATGCCGCCCAGATACTTATAAAGTGATGAAATATGAGAGGCCACGAGCCAGCTAGTGCTTTCCTTTTAAGGCGAGAATGGACCCTCTGAACACACAAACACGTCCAGATGGCAATGCGGCCTTGGGTGAACCTCCCCGTGACCTGTGTCCTCCCTCACCTTACCAATGGCCACCTATTAAATTGCTCTAATGGGACTTTCGGTTACACGAATGAAATATTCTGGTTAAAAGGATTAATTTGAAAAGTTATTTGCTACACCTTTGCTTTTTTTTAGATTTTCTCGTTTTTTAAATCTTTTTATTGTAACATAAAACATAAATCAAGATCACTGACAACAAGCACAGCTGGATGAGTCGTAAAGTGACCGCCCACGAAGAAACAGAATGTTGCCGACCCCCAGCAGCCCTGCCTCGTGCTGCGCGGGCTCCCCTCCTGCCCTCCTCCCCAGCATCCATGACCCTGACTTTCACACGAATCACTCACGTGCAGTCTGTGTAGCTTTATCACCCAGTGAAGGGGTCTTGCCCAGGGTTCTGTGAAGCTGGTGGGCCATTCGGGTCTCTGAATCGACAGGGTCTCCCTCCAGGCCTGTCTTGTCCTTCCTCGGCCAACGGACCTGCAGGGGCTTCTGGAGCGGCTCAGTGCCTCGTCGCGGTGCAGTCCAGCATGTTCCTCTGTCCCCCGTCTCCTGAGGGGAGATAAGCCCCCACCTTATATTACCCTTCATTACTGGCTCTGTGTCTTCTTTGGTTTTGTTTTTTTGTTTTTTTTTTTAAGATTTTGCCTTTAAGGACTCTTGGCGCCCAATGTGGGGCTCAAATCCACAAGCCTGAGACCAAGAGCCGCGCACTCCACCGACTGAGAATGCCAGGTGCCACTCAGTCTCTTCTTTTGGGGTTTTTTTTTGTTTTTTTTTTTTTAAGATTTTTTAATTTATTTATGAGATAGTGACAGCCAGCGAGAGAGGGAACACAAGCAGGGGGAGTGGGAGAGGAAGAAGCAGGCTCATAGCGGAGGAGCCTGATGTGGGGCTCGATCCCATAACGCTGGGATCACGCCCTGAGCCGAAGGCAGACGCTTAACCACTGTGCCACCCAGGCGGCCCCCACTCAGTCTCTTCTTTTAAAAACAACTTTTTTTTTTTTTTATGACTGACACTGTGGATGATAAATATATGGGCAGCTATGGAAAAAAATGACAATAAAATTTGACTGTACGTTTGCTTAGCACTGTCTATAAAACATTACATATATTGCATAATTTTGGTGGTTTTACAAAATACCTGTGATATAGGCAGAGCCAGTAATAACGTTCCCATTTTTCAGGACCAGATGAGAAACTGAATGTTCAAGAAGTTGAGAAAAACCCGTTCCAGGCCCCAGAGCTAGCACCGTGCCCTTTGGGATATCCAGAAGCGCTCCAAGGCACCGGGCAGAAAACATGGTGGCCGGGCCCAGGTCCAGGGCGGGGCGGCTCCAGCCTCACCCTGGGGAGAAGAGACGCCCCCCAGATGCCCTTACCTGAGCTGTGGACGAGGAAGCTCGTGGGTCACGGATAGTCTTAAGTCGGGAACGCAAAATGTTCTTTTCTTTTTTAATCAGGGAATGGTACAATCACGTAAGTTAAAATATGATTCCGTTTTGTTGGATATATTTTTTTACTCAATTTTTTTACTTTGAAAAACGTCAAACTTGCAGAAAAGTTGCAATAGTAGTACAAGGAACGAGTGTGCACTCCGGACCTATGCGCACCCTTCAGACATTTTCGTCTATCTTCTCTCTCCCTCCGCACGCATGCGCGCGCGCACACGGACTCTTTTGAGACCAAGGCCCGGAACGTTAGAGGGCCCCAAACCACGCAAGAACCCGGGTAAGTAACGTGCTGATGCAATATTGGACAAGATGAAACAGGATGTAAAGAATGCAGGGTGAGCAGCCATCCGCATGGCTGGGGCGGGAGCGGCCTTCGGACCCGTGGCCTCAGGCCCACCCGGCTCCCGGCCTCCGCTGTTCATCTCGAGGTGACAAGATGTTCCCGCAGCCGTCCCGCGGGGCCGGTCGGGACGGGGGCCAGCCGCAGCCCCGGCCAGCCCAGCGTCTTGGCAGGGCCCCGGGCCCGGCGTGTTTCTCCTCGTGTCTCTGCCCTAAAGTGGACTTTTGGGAGAAGGGAAGAGACGGGGGCGGGGGGGCTGTCATTTTCTCCCCCAGCCCCCGCCCCCGAGGCGCCCCGGGCGGTTGTGCAACCCGCCCCGAGACTAAGCAGCCGCCTCAGACCTTCCCCGCCACAGATCGCTCTGAACGTTGGTGGGATTCCTGACTCACCGTGGCCAAGTGATTTTCCAATTACTTAGATTTTTGCTGTTTTCTCTTTTTCTTCCCAGAATCACCTGGGGGGACTCTCAGAGAAGACCAGACAAATGAAAAATGTCAACTTTTAGGTCTTGGCCATTTTTTATTTATCTGTGAGCAAAAACAAAATCCTTCAGGATGCTTATAAAGTGGCGAGCAAGGAATGCATCGCCTCACGTAAATTTAAAAATGAATGAAAGTAATTCAGTTAAACTGTAAAATGTGAATCTAGACAGAGAACTTCAGGCTGAAAATAAACATTTGTGGATCCTGAAAATACCAGTGACTGCAGTGAAGGGTGGTTTTCTCCCCTAATTACCACGTTCACGTCCAGAAATAGATCTCCGTGCGGGGCGCGGAGCTTGAAGCCACAAGCTCTCTTTCTCTGTGGTTTCCCCAGAAAAACAAAGATCAAGGGCCTATTCGTGCGGAGTTCACGCAGACCGCTGAGCACCCACTGGGTGTGCTGTGCACATGATGGCTTTTTACCCTTTTTACGTTTAGCGTCAGAAACTCTTTTTTCCCCCAAATAAAATCTTACCCCATCATATATGTCGGGCAGAAGGAGCTGCCTGGGCCCGTCTGAAGGGCCCCCTGCATCGCCTGCCCCCTCTGGAGTCCAGACATCAGGCAACGGGACCCAAACGATTCAGTGGGTCCTCTGGCCTGGAGGCAGGGCAGGAAGGACTTCCCTGAAAGTGCCCCCGACCCCTCCAGGAGCGCCACCCCCTGGGGAACACCCTTTCCAGTGTCTCTCCAGGAGCATGCCCCCCAGGAGCGACCCCCCAGAACGTCCCCCTCCGGGAACAGCCCCCCCCAGGAGGGACATGGGCCTTCATGCCTCTGGCAGTGACCAAACAGAATGAGGCTGTGCCCTGGGTTTCCCTGAAGATGAGGATGCCTCCCCTGGAAAACGGAGGAGCCCAGGACAGGGGTGGAGGTCCAGCAGCAGAGGCCTGTCCTCTCGCCCGCATCCCGAGCCCACGCAACCAGCAGACTACTCCAGCAGCAGGACTTCGTGACCTCTCTGGAGGCGTCACAGGAAGGTGTCGTGGCCGTGGTCCCGCCCTTGCTCTGTCTGTCCCAGAACCCTCACTGCTCAGAACAGCGTCCCCTGCCCTGGGTCTGTGGGGACCTGCACACAGTGTGACCAGCCCAGGGCAGGCAGGCCTCGGGGGGCTGCCCTCGGCGGGTGGCAGCTGGTCTCCGGTCTCAGGGTCTGACAGACAGAAGCCTCGCACACACGTGCTGGCGGACCTACATGAGAAGCTCCTACAAGGGCACCTGGGGTCCTGGGCTCTGTGCATGGGGGACAACCTCTGTCAGCCGCCTGCACAGCGGGGCCCCCGGCCATCCAACCGTCAGAAGGGCGTCAGGCAGGGCTAGTGTGTACTTCCCTCGAGGGCAGTCCTCTCACTTTTTCGAAGGGGTGCATTTTACCGTGAGTGTGGGCTGTGTGTGTGTGTGCTGGGTGTCTAAGTGTGTGCTATGTGTGCTGTGTGTAAGTGTGAGGTGTAGTGTGGATTCCCTGGTGTGTCCTTTCCCCCAGTTTCTGTGGGTAAGTCTTCTGCTCCCTGATTTCGAGGCCCATCTTATTCCAGAGGCCGTGGGCCTTTGTCGGCGGGGCATACGGCCCACTTCAGCCTTCACCTTTGGTCTCGCGGGCCTTGCCGAGCAGAATTCGTTTCATTTGTATGAAGCCAGATAGATCAGCGGCTCATAGAGGCTGGACTTTGTGTTCCAGTTTAAAAGCCTTTCCAATTTCAACATTTTAAAGAAATCTCTGCTTTTTAAGGCACTGGCGTTTACCGTGCTGAACGGGATGAGGCGTGAGCCCAGCGGACTGTCTGTCGTAGCCCGCGGGCGCCCACCCCACGGCCTGCCTTCCGGCCGCAGGCAGACACAGTCTGCACGGGGGTCTCCGCAGCCCCCTGCACCGGCAACCGGCTGTGCTACCATGCCGTTCTGATGCTGAGGCTTTATCCCACGGTCAAACGCTCTGTTTCCAGAATTACCCCGACTCTTCCTGTGCATTCGCTTTTCCCGACAGCCTTGGGAAGAGACAGTCACCTTCGGCCAGGCTGCTCCCCTCTCCCTGGCGCCCACCCTCCAGGAGTGCCCCGAGACCCTCTCTGCCACCGTCAGCCACTGACCCTTCTCTGCCGCCTGCACACCATCCTTGCTCCCCGCCACTCCCTGCTCCCCAGCTTCGGGGAAATGCAGTGTGTGCCTCTGTTTCCCCTCCTTGTTGCTTCTGGACGATTCCGGGGAGCTAGGGCTCCAGCTCCAACTGAGCTTGGGGCCTGTGGGCGCCCAGGCGGGCCTGCACTTCAGCCTGGCTCTCCACGGGCCGCAGCACTACTGTGACATCCGCGAGGTTTACGGGACTTACGCTCCCTTTTATGGTGAGGAGTGGAGACCTCTGCTTTGTGTCTGGAGCTGGAGCTGTCAGTGCGTCCGCGGGTCTAGACTGGGCGCAGAGTCTGCCCCAGACGAAAGGCAGCCCCTGTCCCTCGCCCGCCCGGGCGGTGTCTTTACAGCAAGTGAGGGGTCAGGGCCTGGAGGGAGGCACGGGACAGATGCACAGGCACTGGGGGTCTCCGAGGGAAGAGGACCCCTGCCCCAGCCAGTGGCAGCTGGAGGACAGCCGAGCTCGGGCCACACTGATTTAGATTCTGTCTGGATCTCCCCACCCCGACCGCCTCTCAGAGCGTCTCTGTTTGCTCCCTGGGCCAAAAATGTCACTTGGCCTCTGGCTTCCCTAGTGCACATGGAGAAGGATTTACAAGCCAGTGACGAAGATACCAGAGTCCAGCACAAGCCCCTCGGCCTTTTGAAGGTGAGGCCTGCCCTCCTGGCGCCCCACCGCCCACTGGCACAGAGAGCGCTGCCCGGTCAACCGCACACCAGAGCCCTGGGGGGCACGCTGCCCCTCACAGCCCCGGCCTGTGTATGGACTCCAGGCTCCGAGAGCACGTGGGTCCCCTCTTCTCTCACTTCCTCGGCCGCTCTGACTCTTGCCACATCCCCCTTGCTTCACCCTTGGACGCCGACTCACTGGGACAAGTTGTGTTTTTCTTGGAGATTCTAACCGCATTTCTTTTCTCCTGATGACAGAAATATGTGTCTTCACCCCAGTCCATCCTGCTTCTTAATTATTCTGTTGTTGAAAGGACTCCACCTGTGTGGGAAGACGAGGATCTCAGGGCCCGACTCCTGCCCGCCCAGGAGGTTGCCGTGCGGACCTGTGCCACGTCCGCCAACCCCGCTGTCTGTCTGCATTCTTGGGGTGTGGCCGCTTTTTCCCAGACCCCCGGTCTTCCTCTTGCCTCCCAAATTTGCTTCAGATCAGATGGGAAGCGCTTGTCCTGAGCTCTTGGGGGTCTGAACGTGGCTCTCCTTGGCTGTCAGTTGTGCTGGATTGTTGGGCTGGGTATAGAAAGCAGGGGTCCGATTGGGATTTATCGGGAACCCCAGGCCTTCCACAGGATCCTAACAGCGTCAGCACCAATACCAGCGCCATTTCATTCCTTCAGAGACAGCTTGTTCTTTCTCTTGCCAAACTTCCAGAATCTTCTCTCTACGTGCTTGTATTCCAGAATGGGAGCAGCTGTATCGGGGTGGATGTCCTGTCCTTCGCCCCGTGTAGGGCACTTGGGCCTTCCCATCTGTCTTCAATCCTGGGAAACTTTCCTGTACTCATTCTGGTAGTATTTCCTTCCTGGGATCTTAGGCTTCTCACCTGGAACCTCCATCAGATTTGTTTTGGAGCACTTGGATTCAGCCTCCAGACTTCTCCATTTTTCCCTCATATAGCCACGTCTTTGTCTATTTTTTATGCATTTCAGAACTTTCTTCCTCTTTCTCTTCAGACTCTCCCACTGAGTTTTTATGTTGAAAACTACCTTCCAAATTTCAAGACCTCTGCTATTCTCCAGTTTTCCTTGTTTTCAGAGCACTGTTCTTGCTATGGCTGTGTGATGTCGGGGGGTCTCTCCCAGTAACTATGGCTTTCTAAGCTCTTCCAGCTTTCACACCTGAAGTGTCCATGAGAACCTTGGCCCCATTTCACACTGCGACACCTGAGGGTGTATGGGGGGTTGGCAGGGGCTGTGTCAGGGGGTGTGTTGGGGGTTATGTTGGGGCCTGTGTTGGGGGCTGTGTCAGGGGACTGAGCCTGTCCCTGGTCACTCTGCCTCTTGCCCCCAGATGGTTTCTCCCCCGTGTCCCCGTCAGCTCATGGCCACACACTCTTGGAGCCCTGGATTCCTCTCTCTCTCTCTCTCACACCACATGTAATCTCTGCAGATTTTCCACCTTCACCTTCAGAGTGCCCCAGGAGCCCCGTCCTCCCACCACCTGCTCCATAGCTCCCGGGTGGCCATCACCCACCTGGACTGCTCGATGTCCCTACCACCCCCAGGGCCATGCTTCAAGTGGCAGGAGGACGGTTCCCAAGCACCAGCGAGGCCCATGCTCTGCAGTGCCCAGCGTCCCCTTGGCCTAGCCCGTGGCCCTCACCCCCCACCCAGTGCTGTCCTGGCAGAGCCTGAGTTTCTCACTGCACCAGCCAGCAGCTAGCTGGCTTGGGGTACGGCTTGCTGTATGGCCAGTCCCTGGCCTGGACTGTAAGCTGCAAAGCCCTCAGTGCCATCTCCCTGGGGCCCCTAGGTGGCTGCCCCTTCCGTGGATAGTCTACAGGTAGCTGTCGAATGACCCAAGTCAGCAAAGGCCACAACTTGAGAGCCAGCAGGGCTAAGAAGAGCAGCCGAGAACCGCAGACGCTTGTCATTTATAGAGAGTGCTGGGAGGAGGGACAGGCCATAGGAGAAGGAAGGAAGGAAGGAAGGGAAGGAGGGAGGGGGGGAGGAAGGAATAAGTGAGTGGATGAGAGATTTGGGATGCTCTTTGTCCCCAGGGAACAAGTCACAGGCTACTGGAAGTCTCCTGAGCCACGTGGGGGGGTGCACGCCAAGCAGCCTCCATGAGTGAGGGGAGAGCCAACCTCCACGACAGCAAGACACACTCACACCCGCGCCCCCCACCCCGGCAGGGTCACAGGGTCCACACGGGCTCTGGCTCAGGTGGCCTCTTGGGGTCCTCTGTCCAGGTCCCTTCCAGGCCAGCATTGGCCCCACGGAGCCTCCTGCAGCTGCCGCGGCCGCATCGGGTCCTAGCGGACCAATGAGGCTGCTGACTCCCTGTCCCTAATTCCGTTCTCCCACCCCAGCTCATACGTGTGTCGCTGAAGGCCACTCCCCGAGGATGGGGGCATCCCGAAGGGCGGCGGCTTTGTGTTCGCAGTGGACACCGGAGAGACCAAGTAACATCGGGTGTGGGGGATGCGACTTCTGTGAGCTCTGGGTTGTACAGTCTTGACTTGGGACCATGTGACTGTCTTTTACGCATTTTAAAGAAATTTAGTAAAACATAAAAATCAGTGCCTAAAAACAGAAAACAACTGGAAGCCAATTGACGGGTATCAAGTGACTGCAAAGTCCAGCGTCTGCACATCCCGATGGGCCACGCTCTACGGCATCAAGGAGCCACACGAGACACCTGCGCCTGGCGGGCACGCGCGGCCACGGAGCACCGGGGTCGGGCGGTGGGAAGCGAAGTGAAACACAGGACCCAGCCTTTCCTCAAAACTGCGTGTACTTCGTAAATCTGTGGGCGGGCGGAGCTTGGAAACAAGGACAAACTGGTGGCAACGAGCTCCCACCACCCAAACCTTGATCTCCAAAAACCATTTGCTGCTCCGAGAAACGACGACTTGCCAGAAAAATGGCTGCTTCCGGTTTGGGACAGGAAGTGCCCCCGCGGAGCCTGGCGGGAGCGAGGGGCGGGGCCGGGGCGGGGCCGCCTGGCAGGCGAGCACGTGGCCATGCTGGGACTTGTGACCCACGGAGGATGGGGACGGGTCGGCATGCTGAGCGAGCACATCCCAGCACCGCCGAGAGCGCCACAGAGAGCCGCCGAGAGCGCCACAGACCCTCCCAGGGTAAGGCTGGCAGCGCGGATGCTCAGGTTTCAAAATTATTCCAGACCTTTAAAAGATTAGTTTTCTAAATTACGAAAATATTCTAAAAAATGTGGAAACCCCAGAGAAATAGACAGAAGAGTAGAAAGAGAGGAACGTCCCCAAACCTAGTCGCACCCCCCAAATGCACCAGCTGGTTTTCAAAGCACCCATGAGGGACGCCTGGATGGCTCAGTTGAGCAACGGCCTTGGGCTCAGGTCATGATCCCAGGGTCCTGGGTTCAAGCCCTGCATTGGGCTCCCTGCTCAGTGGGGAGTCCTCCTCCCTCTGCCTGCCACTCACTCCCCCTGCTTGTGCTCTCTCTCGCCCACGTGCACGCTCTTTCTCTCAAATAAATATATAAAGTCTTTAAAAAAAAACAATCAAAGCACACCTGAGACCGGAAGGGCCCCACTGGCTCCCCAGGACGTGCACAGCTTGACGGCTTGTTGTAAACGGAGAAAAGGACGCCAAACACTTTAAAACCATCCCGTGCCCAAGGCATGCAAGCCCCCCGACTGCTCCTGCCCCTCCAAGCCCCAGCCGAGGGATCACCCTCAGTGGGGTCAGATTCTGCCTGGCTGTGCCTGGCACCCCATGGGCCACGTCAGGGCTCCAAGGGTTCACCTGCTCACTTGCTCAGCCTACCATGTACTCAGTTACATCAACATTTACGAGCCTTCCTGTGTGCTGGGCTTGGGGGCTCAGAGAGCACTGTGACGTCCTGGCAGGGACAATGCTCCCGGTGGTGGACGGGAACACTGGGTCATGGAAAGGCCATGGTTTCGGCAGGGCTGGAGCCTGGGAAGCCCCTCCCCATCCAGCCCACTGGGTCCCCCCGTCCCCGGGGACAGGCAGCCAGGGCTGTGCTACTCTCCTGGGGCTTTGCCAAGGGTCGGCTGGCCCCAGTGAGCCATTTAACTTCCCATTTAAAAAATCCCTGTGAAATGGGGGAAAAGTGAAACTGTTATAGAAGCAAATGCCCAGAGACTCAGGGACTCGATTCAGAATGTGAAGGAGATGCACTGGCCCCAACTCCGCCAAGAATACTTGTCGCCCCAGACGCGGTGCCCCCCCCCCAACTGGAGGAGAAAGTCTGAGCCAACTGCCACACCCCAGTCTCTGCCAGGACTGGCCTGGGTCCTGCCGCAGGACCACTCCCCCTATCTGCAGGCACATCTCTCAGAGCCTGCTATCCCTTTGGTCCTAAACTTTAGGGCCCCAGGACGTGGAATGTCAGGGAGACCCCACACACCCTAGCTACTGGGAATGGGTTTTCCTGGGAGCGATTCCTAGCCTTGCAGCACTGAGGAACCAGCAGGAGGGGGAAGCAGCAGGGTTGGGCCGGGACAGGGGCCCAGGCCGGGGGCCTGAGGGGACACCACAAGCCTGACAGGGTGAGGGTCCGTGCCTCCTGGGACCCCTGATACAGGCTGTGAGTCAAGGAAGGCGCCTTCTAGTTCTAGCCACCTCTGGTCCAGGAAAGCAGAGCATTTCCACGCAGACTTAGGTGGGAGGTGCCAGGTTGGGGGTCCATTGTATTTCCTGATATCCTCACCAGCCTATTCCCTCCTCAGCAGGAGTTGAGATGGGGGCGAGCGTGTGACTTGCCTGGGTCAGTCGTTGGTGCAGAACCAAGATGGGGACCAAGGTCTCCACATCGAGGGCCACGTCTCCCCCATGTGTTGTGCTCAGAAATGACCACCACTGAGATAGGAGCCGTGAAGCTGGAATGACTGGAAGTGGGTTGGGCCTCTGGGACAGAGGACACAGGAGCCACTGAACGTGGGCATGACACGATGGCTCAGCAGCCGTTATTACAACAGGGACCCCTGGCACAGGCCTGGAAGGCTCCTGCTGAGACCAAGGCTGCCAAAATCAGCCTTCTCCTGCGCCGTAACTGTGCCACAAGAGAGACATGCCCCTGAGAAGCACGCTGTGCACCCCAAGAAAACTCGAGGGCCAATGGAGCCTGTGTGCTGTACGCTCAGCAGATGGCACGGGCGGGGTGGCTTCCTAGGTCTGCAGCCATCACCCTGCCGGGGGAGGTAGGCACCACCCACAGGGAGGCCCCTGGCGTCCGGCCTGGGAACCCGGGTCCTGCCCCAGACTGGAGACTTGTTTGTTTTCTGGACCCTGCGAGCCTGGGACAGTGACACGGGAGTCCAGGCAAGCCAGGCACCCTTGGTAGGAATTTCCCTGCAGGGACAGAGCACTGGATGGCTTGTGTTTTCCATGTGGAACTTCAACCCTCTCTTTTAGACAGGAGCGTTCCAGGATTGGCATGGGGTTAAGGGACATAGTTTCATCTTAAAGTTGGCCCATCTTAAAAAACCCAAATAATATCAAGCATCGCATTCCTAAAGCTAAAAATAAAAGTGCAGCCCAACGTTTCCTAAGACACAAATGTCCTGGCCAAGAACTTTCATGGCTGCAAATCCCACTGCAGCGCAAGGTTCCGACAGGAAAATAAATCACCGCGCTCTCAAACAGACGTGCGGGAACCGGCCCTCAGCGGCCGTGACCTCTGGTAACCTCTGCCTCTCCCCTTCACACGCGCTTCCGCACCGAGACAGTCCTCAGACACAGGCCACAGAGCGTCAGCAACGGGGGGCCCTCTCGGCTCGGGCACTGTGGCCGCCCCGGCCCTAACACTCAGGTGGTCCTGCACAATGACGGTGCCTGCAAGCCTCCCGGGCGCCGTGGACATGAGACAGGGACCTCGGCTCACCGTGGGCTGGCAAGCACAGGTTCCAACCGTCCGCCCTCCCTCCCTCCCCGGCCCTGCTGAGATCTCAAGAAGCAGGCACGTGGGAGCAGGGGTGCTGTCCCACGGGAGAAATTAGAGTTTCTAAAATACATGCACAGCCCAGAGGAAGCTTGGCCACCCCGTAATTCCTCCCTTCTGGGATACAGAGGCATTTGGTGGAGGTCCCCAAATTCACCCTCTGGTAAGGAAGGGGGTGAGGAGGGGGAAAGGGGGAGGGGGAGGGGTCCCACCCACAGCCCCTCCCTGGACCAGCAGGTGCTGCAGAGATGTCCCTCACAGAGGGGTCCCACCACCACCTCCAGATGCAGACAGCGATCTGGGAGCCGCTGCCCCTCTGCCCTCTGCCAAGGGGCCTCGGGGCCCTGGGTGGCAAGACCAGCAAACAACAGGGCCTGAAAGACTGACATCCCTGCTCCCACACCAGGCCTGGACTCTGTGAAAGTCGTACCCTCCGGCGAAGGAGGAATGGCCCCTCTAGGACCTGGGGGTGGGGCTCAGACATCCACCTGTGTGCCCGAAGGGACACGGTGTGTATAGCGTGAGTGCGGATGGCAGGGCAGGAGCTGCCCTGGGTAGGACAGGGCTTTGGAGAGAAAAGATGGGCTTGTCAGCCTGAGACATGGAGAAAACAGCAAAGGGAGGCTTGGCCACCCCAGAAAAATGAACCATGAACTTGGGGAGTTCAGATATCCCCCCGGGACTGCAATACAGGCATGAAGAGACGCATGTGGCCAGAGGGGCCGAGCCTGGGGGCGGAGCGGGCTGCTGGCACGCGGGGGAGGACAAACAGGCACAGGGACCCCTCCCCGTGCGAGGAAAGCTCCTGTCCTCAGTCTGCAGATCAGAAGGGCTCATGGGGACAGAGCCCAGCATTGGCGCAAGCCTCCGCGGCCCTCTCTCGGCCACTGGCCGCTCACCCAGCTAGGCTCCGCAGGGCTGGGCCTCACTCTCCGGACCCAGACGCGGATTTCCCCAAGAACTGGGCACTTGAGTCCCTTTTTTGTACTTCAGTTTTTGGTCTTTACTCTCCCTGTGGGGACTTGGGTGGGGACAGGGCTCCTGGACACACGAGAGGCATTTCATTGGGGGGGTCTCAGGCTTCATCTGTCACCACCCCCCCGTGGGGCTGTCCTGACAGGAGGCCAGCCCACTTCCACCCCACCGTGTCACGGCCCCTTGCAGGGGTGCCCAGGCCCACTGTCCCGGACTCATCCCTCCAGGCCTGGGGAGGTGGGAGGGGGCTGGGTGGGGCGCGCTCAGGGTGACCGGGTGAGGAGGGGCCACAGCTCCTGCTCCAAGTGCCTGGAGATGGGAGGCATGGACGGTGACTTGGGTGCAGACACGGGGCTCCCCCATGTCCTCGGTGAACAGGCAGCACCGTGACTAACGCTGAGTTGCCCCCTTGCGGGCTGGCCTTCTCTCAGGACAGCCACGGGAGAGTGCACGGAGTCTGGGACGCACGGCGGGAAGTTACACGATTATCCTTCATTTGGCGGCCGCCAAGACCGCGACCAGGCAAAGGGGACAGGCGGGCAAGGCGGCGTGCCCCGAGATCCATGCACTCCCGACTCCCATTGGAGAGCTGGGCCTTGGCGCATCACTCTTCCGCTATAAATATCTGTATGAGTCAGAGAAGAGAAGGCTTCCAGCCGGGCAGCCAGCCTCTCCCAGCGGCGGCTCTGCACGGCCCGTGTGAGGGTCCAGGCACCCCCCTCGCTAGCCAGGCCTCGGCCTACTTTCCAGGCCAAAGTGAGGTTTCAATGGAAAATGATTAACAAAGGAAGGATTTCTGCTTCTTGTCTCCAGCTCAGACCAGGCTGGGGGCTGGGGTAGCTGAGTGCTCTGCGAGCTCGGGGTGGGGGCCCCTGGGAGGGACCGAGGAGCCCCCACCAGCTGGAGCTGAGGACTGGGGCCAGGCCAGCCAGACTGTCTCGCAGAGAGGACACCCGGGAGGGCCCGGGGGTCTGCCGCCTGCCTCCTTCTCCTTGCTTCCCCTCCTTCCTGCAGACACCCAGTTCTTCCAACAAGCGAGTTCATATGTGTCTTGGTCCCCCAGCCAGGAGCCTGTCCTGCAGGGAAGCGTGGCCACCGGATCCAGGGCAGGCCTGGGGCCAAGACCCCAGACCTGGCGGGGGGGCTCCTATGGCCTTTGCTTCCTATCCCCTCCACGAACTCCAGCAACGCAATGGAGCCTCTGATGTCCAGCAGCCCTGACCTCCAGCCCCTGACCCCTGAGCCCCAAGGTGGCTGCTGAGCATGAGATGGGGGGAGCCTGGGTCCGGGGTTCCTGCCCCTGGTGCTCCAACGACCTTCTTGCAGAGTTCGGAGGACACTCAAGGACCCCCACCTGTCAGGTGCCCCATGTCCTGGGGATGGAGAAACAGCTCGTTTCCTGTCCTCACCTCTCCCTGGGCCCCTGATGCCAGCGGCCACTCGCTCCACCCCGAGCCAAGCAGGTGCACCCACCTAGGTGGGACCAGCTCCGAGACAGAAACTTAAATGCACTGGGAATGTTTGTGTAACCATGCACACATTGTGGACTTACTCCCAGGAAGGCACGGCACCAAAAGGAAAATAAAGTCTGGTAAAGAGCGTGTGACTTCTTTTTATATCTTCCTGGATTTCCCACATTTTCTACAGGGAGCGCCTTTCCTCACAACCCCAGAAGGAGCACACTGCTGTCCCGCCTGCAGCCCTGCGGGGTCCTCCCCGCCCTCCCCCCACTCTGTTCCACAGCCGGCTTCTCCAGCCCTCCACTCACTGCACGACACCCCCACACCTGCTGGACAGGAAGGTGCACGTGCCCCCAGGTCACGCACCCAGATCCTGCTGCTCGGTGGGCCGCGGGGGCAGCGGCAGCACCCTTGGGAGCTGCTCAGGCCAGGCGGAATCGGCCTTCAGCAGGATCGAAGGGGCGCAGAGGCTCGCTGGCGCATGACAAGTTTTGGCAATTTAAATACCAAAACTCTAGACATTTGTAACGGTTCTAGGAAGGAGGAAATGAACATTTGGGGAGAGATGGAGACACACACGGCACTTTCGGGGAACACTGTAATTCCAAAGCAGCTTGGCAAGTTTCTGAGCGGGCGGCGTACCCCCTACTCTGGCGTGCGCAGAAGAGACCACGTTTCACGTACTCGACCGTAAAGTGTGTTTTATCGTACACGCAATTTTTCCCTCCGAGTCTGCTCTGTCCACAGCCATTTCAAATGGGCAGCAGCCGACCCCGCAGAAGCCCAGCATTTGTCAGCTTTTGCCAGGACATCCTGGACACGGCCTTTGTGCAGCCGGCTCGTGAGTTCCGTGTTCCGAAAGGTCACACGCAGCACTTTCTGCCCGTCTGGGGCCTTGTGGGGACTGAGGGGACCGAGGGCACAGGGGGCGGAGGCAGGTTCCCCTCCGGGCACACACTCAACGTCGGGGGCGAGAGGGGCCAGGGTCGCACTCCGCAACCAGGAAGGGGCTGTGCCTGGGGACAAAGCTGTGTCCTCCCCCGGGGACCACATCCAGCCCAGCCTCAGCTGGGGCATGTGGTGGGTTGGGGTGCCTGGGCCTGGCAGTCAGGCATGGGCTCTGTCTTCAATGTGAGTATCAACCGGGAAGTCAGCGCCCGCCCTGCCCGCAGCCTACTTGGAGGTCGGTGCCCCCAAGTGTGGAGCCCCCTTGGTGAGGGTGGAGGCCTCTTCCGTCCACCCCTGGGCTCAGCCGGGGGGGTAGGAGCTCTCTGCGGTCAAGGGTCAGAGACGAGGTCCCCAGCTGCGGCGGGCTCTCATGGAAGGTGGGGGAGGGGGTCAGGGAGGCCACAGGGGCTCCCCAAAGACAGACCGTACCCCCCAGGCTCCAGGCCTGTTGAGTGGGGCAGGAACGGCCAGCCGCAGCCCACAGAGGACGCCCCACTGCTTCCCCCCACCCTACAGACGCTGCAGCTCAACAACACCCCCATAGCGGGTCAAATGGTGGCCCCCAAGACACATGTCCCCGTCCTCATGCCTGTGCATGTGGAAATGGGGTCTTCGCAGATGTGACTGAGGTGGGAGTCCTGAGATGCAGTGGTCTTGGTGGGCCCCGAGATCACTGAGGGCTGTCCCTGTAAAAGTGGACCGCGTGAGGGGGGCCCCCACGGGGAGGGTGGCAAAGACTGCAGGGAGGCGGCCAGTGGGCAGGGCCCCCCGGGCCACACGGGGTCGGAGAAGACAGGGAGGTCCTCACTGGAGCCGCCAGAGGGAGCGCAGAGGCGCTGGACTTCCTGCCTGGGGAGGGTGAGCCCGGGTTTGCCCGGCTGTAGTCTGGAGTCGAAAGGGCGCAAGGGGATTCTCGCGCACCTGCCGGCTGAGACCCACGGTCCTGGACGCCTGGGCGGCCTGCTGTGGACCCCCGTGGACTCTGGTCTTCTCCACCCGCAAGTACAAGGAAGGGGCCACTCAGGCCCCCCGGAAGGCTGAGGGCCGGCCCACGGGGGGATGGGGCAGAGGCACAGGCACGGGGTCCTGCGCTGGTGGACGCCCCGCCCTCCTGCCTGTCACACTCACGCGCTCGCCAAGTGACCTGACCGGCTGCACATCTGGTCTTACTGTAACATTCTGGGCTTTGAGCCTTCGGGTCCGTACCTTGCTCACTTCTCAAGCTGGTGGTGCCCTGGCTCCTTCCAGACGGCCCGGCAGGGGACAGCCCTGTTCCGGAGAGCGCCAGCAGGCCCGTGCATCCTCACCGCCCAGTTTCCAGTCCCGGACTCCCCTGAGCTGGATGTTCACGGCCCTCGGCCCTCGCAGACACGACCTGCAGAAGACACCCCGGCCCCGTGCATGCGGTCTCGCTGAGTGCCTGCTCACCCACCCCTGCCAAGAGCAACAGCCCGTCTATCACTCTGGCCCCGTCCTCCCGGCTACTCCCTTCTTGGAAATGACCTCAATGAGTGATCTGCAAGGCTGGGCCTTCCCGCTGGAAGTGGGGACACAGCCCACAGCAGCTCCCAGACCCTGCCCCGCTCCCCCCACCAGCCCCTTCCACCTCCACCTGCGAGCCCCCAGGGCAAGGGTTCGTGCTGGATGAACCCACGTCAGTCCCAGCCACCGCCATCCCCTACTCCCAGAAGAGGGCCTGATAACCTGCTTGCTGCCCAGCCCTCCCCACCTCAGCCCCGTCCCTGGGCCCCTGAGCTCCCCAACCCCGTCCTGTTGCATCTCCGTTCCTCTCTGCTCACGTACCACACGTGCTTACGGCCTGAAGTCTGCCAGGTCCCCAGCATGACGCGGTTACAACACTCCCGGGTGTGTGTGACCCGCAAGACCTTTGGTTTCAGCCTCCCTCTGGGATGCTGTCTGGACACAGTGTGGCCTGCAGCCGGTGCCTGGGCCCCGACAGCACCTCTCAGCCTCTGAGGACGCACAGTCAGCTTGCTCCTGAGTCCTCGAGCTAAAAATACACTTGCTGAAGTTATGACAAAACAACCGTGCTCTGCAAAATTGCTAAAAGCCCTCCTGCCAATACACGGATCCGGGCAGCTGCAGCAAGCGCCTTCTCTGTAGACAACCCTGCGACAAGCAGGGTCACACAGCATCCTGCACCAGCTCTGCCCAGCGACGGCCACCCTGGCCTCCTTTCCCCACCTCCCACGGGAGCCGGAGCCTGGGCAGGCTGTGGACGGTGGGGGCATGGCTCCTGCTAGGGGGACAACCCCAGTCTTGGCCTGGGCCACCAGGGTGCCCCCTGCCCGGGATCTCCCCTCAGCCTGAGTCCCTGGGACCACTCTCCATCTGTTCTGGACTCACGGCCATCTGGAGTCAAGGTGACAGCTAGGTCTGACCATATGTGCTGGCCAGAGTAAAGGAAGTGGAAATGGTTGGGGTGCCTCTCAAGTAATGTCCAGAGAGCAGACACGTACTTTTCTCCTGTTGGTTGGAATGCAGATACGGTGGCTGGTCCTCAGGCAGCCCTTTAGACTCTGAGTTAGCAACCAACTCCTAAGGATGACTTCTGCAGCAGGATAAGAGGAGGATGGGGGTCTCAGCCCTGGGATGCCTACATTCAGGTGAGAAAATGATAATTCTATGTTTGAGCCACTATTTATTTCTTTTCCTGTCTTTCCTGTGACCTTTCCTGGACTGGTACTATGTCGTCTAGGATGGTGGCAGTGGGCACCTCTGCTCGGATCCCCATCCTAAAGGGAGCGCCTGCAACACTTCCCCGTGAAGACATGCCAGGTGCTCGGCGACCCAGCCTAAGGAACGGAGTCACTGACTCTCCGCACACACCGTGTCCACTACACCTCAGTTTCACAGAAGCTTTAGTGGACGACACGGCCTTTTTAAACAATCTCTATATATTCTCCGAAATCATCTTTTTAAGATTGGAACTACTTCTTAACTCTTTCTCAAATGCTGGTAAAACCCTTGGAAAGGTTTCATCCACCGATCCAAGCTACTGTTATATGATTATCCAGGTTATTTCTTCTTGACCTGCGTTTGTTAAGTCTTGTATTTCTAGAATTGTGTGCACTACACCCAAGTGTTCAAATATATGGGCATAAAGTTGTTCATGACACTCCATTCTGTCTCCTGGTCGAGCAGCGGAGGCTTGTTCGTTCCACTGGTCACCCTCAGGGTCAACCCTGGGGGTCGTCGATCCCCGCCGCATGCTTATTTTACACTCGGCCCTTGTCACCTTTCCTGGTTTGCCTTCCGTCCCCACCTCACTGTCTCTGAACAGAGGGCATGTTCTGCCCTGCCGACGTCCCCTCACGACCTGGTCCTCGGTCGGTAACTCGCCCACTTGCCGCGCTGAGGTCCGAGCAGGACTTCCCGCTCTGCGTGCCCCTGTGGGTCCTACTCCAGGTTGACCTGGGATAATCATCAGTACGTGTGATGCTTTAGTCCTACTTTTTTGGTTCAACTGCACACATTTGCCTCTTCCGTTGCTCTCCATCGTATGCCCTTCACGTTTTCCGTGCTGTAGTTTCTGCTGAATCAGAATTTCCTCCAACCGATCTTCCACTTTGCTGGCTCGCTTTCTGACTACGTCTACCATGGAGCTGATCCATGGAGTTGATCCACTGACAACTGAACCTGTATTTAAAAAATTGTATTAGTTTTTTAATCCATGAGTCTTTATCTCCATTTGTTTTATTTTTCACTTTTAGAAATTCTATTTGATTGGTTTCAGTTTGGCTGGGTCATGTTTTATAGCCACACATTCCTTATTCAAAGGATACATCCCCTTTTTATTTACTGAATTACTGGACATTCTGCTCTGAAGTCCGTCGTGGGACTATTTGTGAAACACGCTTGGTGGCCCGTGGCTTCTCTGGCTCCCATGTGGCGCCTTGTTGCCTCTCGGCGTGTGATTACTTGCCATGATTTCATGGCTCTTGGATTGTGTGTCCATGGGAGCCCCCGGAGGTCAGGTGGAGCTTGGGTTTTTCCCACATTCGCTGCCTGCCTGAAAGCGCTCCCATCAAAATCCTGGGCTTTGGACTCTCAGGGAGCATGAACGTGCAGTGAGGGTCATGGAGGTCAGCCAGCAGCCGCGGATTTCTAGAGAGAGGTGTTCTCCGCTGAGTGCCGACATTAGAGGCCAGCAGTGCCCTGCATGGCAGGGTTGGGGTGCTGTCGTGGCCTGTCCTTAAATGGAGGGTAGGGTCCCAGTGTGGACAGGGTCTCCCGTCGCACTGTCCTCCAGTCCGCCCTGGGCTGTGTCCTCCTCCTTCATGTGGGCCGCCTGGCCAAGCTCAAGTTCGGGCCAGGACCAGTCTCCCAGTGCTCAGTCCTTACCTGCCAGCACGCTCGAGCGTCTGAGAAACACTGTTCATGTTTTATTCAGCACTCTGCTCCCAGTGGGAGGGCCGGGCCGGGAACCAATTTCCTATCTGCCAGAAATAGAAGTCCTCTCTGCCTGCTACAAGGGCTCCCCTGCCTGGGCCTGGGGCAGGGTGAGGGGAGGCAGGGGGACGCCTCTGGCTGCCTGCCGATGACCCCTGCACGCCCAGGGTGGGGCTGGTGGAATCCACGATGCTCCTGGAAACAGTGCTCTCGGTTCTTGCTGCAGGAGAGCATGAAAGGCGCATCACGGGGCGCGTGCATCATGCAAGGCCAGCTTTGCTCTGTAAGCTGTGTCTTTATGTCTGCGGAGTGCAGTGATCTTGTCACTGCCCCCACCTCACAGAGTTTGGGTGGCCTGGCCCCGAGTCCCACTTGGTGGGACGGCCATTCTGTTCCCGAGATGGCCCAGTGAGTCATGAATGACCTTGTGCCTTCAGCAAAGACAAGGAGACTGAAGGCCCAGCCGTTGGGCTGCGGTGGGCTGGGCTGTCTTTGCTGAGGGGGGCTCTTGCCTCCTGCTGTCTCCCCACCGCTGGGCGGTCTAGTCACAGGGAGAGATCTGAGCGGCCCTGTCACAGGTGAGGATGTCGCGGGTGATCTGCTCAGCAGGACACTCACAGGGCTTCCTGTTTGCTGCTCTGGGGAGGATTGACCACCTGCCCACCTTGCAGACTCCTCGGGGCCCCAGGCTCGCAATGGCCTTGCCCCAGGGCCATGCTCTCAGATGGGCAATCCCAGGGGAGAACGCCCTCTCCTCTAGGCGCCGCTGAAGCCCCAGGGATGACGCTCACCGGCTGCACTTTGGCCTCAAGAGGCTGTATGTCTGCTGGGGCTGTCCTGGGCGCAGGCTGCCCACTAGTCCAGCTGGCCACCTGTTTGTCCCATCTGTGTCCCCAGTGTCCTCCCCTTTCCCCTGAGCCCCTCCACACCAACCTGACCTTGGCTGAGGGGTACTGGCCCTGCTGTCCAGAGTCACTCTCCTGGGGCTCCTGGGGTCGAAGAGGCAGGCAGGGGCGAGGGCTCAGCTCTGCACCTCTGGGCAGTCACCTGTCCTCCAGGGACAGCAATAGCAGGCTGGGTGAGGAGCGGGGCTGTGCCTGCTCAAGGCCCCGGAGCAGGCCCTTCCCCTGGGGTGGGGCACCAACACCTCGGTTCCCACGGGGCCCCTCCCCACTCTCACCTGCCTGTTCCCCTGGGCAGACCCGCCTCCCCTGCTCCAAGGGACCCAGCCTGGCCAATCAGGGCCCTTCAAGCAGAGCGATGTCCCTTGGGCGAAGGCACAGTGACCCCTTGGGAGAGCAGCCCGTGCCTGCAGTGCGTGTCCGTGGGGCAGGGGCCCCCAGCTCAGCGGTCAGAGCACCAGTGCAGACACCCGCGTCTGGGGCCTCACCGAGTGCTGCCCGGCGCACATCAGCTACAGGGAGCTCTTCGCCGGCAGAAGCGAGTGCCAGCTTTTTTCAAATCACGTAACGTACGCATACTCATGATGGGAAGTGAGAAATCCCAGGCAGGCAGACACAATCCTATAAGCCGTCCACCATTCCCAGCAACAACAGTCGGATGCTTGCTCCACCCTTTCCCTGATGTCCTCCTGTGCAAAACTCACACATGTCAGGGTCGAGACGGGTCCCTACCCTACATACTGCATCCCACCCACGCTCTCCACAGAGGGAATCGGGAACATTCTTCCTTGTGTATACAGAAAACAGTCGTCATTGTTAATGGCTACGTGGAATTTCAGGTGGAAATCATCAGCTTAAATCAACTATCCATTGTTATTGGGCATTCAGGTTTTCCTGGCATTGTTTGTTTGCTTTGAATGTCTTGTCCGTACCTGGATCTCCTTGCACAGTTACCCAGTTCACGCCTGGGAGATTATAGACGTGGACTCGCTGCGGTAAAGGCAGGGGAACCTCTCGGCCGCCGTGCGCTGCCCAGACGCCTCCCGGCAGCGTGCTCGAATGTCAGGCTCACGGGCTCCCGCCACCCTTAGAACGCGGGATTCCTAGTCCCAAACCTTTCCCATAGAGGGGCTGGCTAGCTGTGTTTCTCTTTTTGTGGACATTCCCCCACTTTAACCTGGGGGTATGTCTTGGGTTGATTCTCTCACAACCAGATCTTGGGTCAAGGATTTGCCTGTACACAGTTTGGAAGGTGGTCCCAGGACCAGCCCCGGGAGCCAGCAAGTGACGCAGACAAGAGAAGGCATCCGGGCACTGGGGAGGGGTCTCATAAGCCATCTGCCCCTGTCCTGCTGTCCCGAGGCTGACAAAGCTAAGCGATGGGCCCCCAGCTCCCAACAGGCACTGCTGAGCCTCCGGGCCAGGTGGGAACCAGGGCCTGAGGGCCAGCCGAACACAGGCTCGAGACAGATGCAGGGGAAGCTGGCGGCCAGGTCGTGGGGCAGAGGCATCCGATGGGTCACCCACGGAAGGGACTGGTCTTTTTCTCGGTCACTTCAATCCTCTCTTTATAGTTCAAAGTGTTGCCTACATCATCATATTAGGGTTCGTAAAAGCCGAAATGCCTGCCCTCTCAAAAGTTGTTTGCCATTCCGTTTTGTTCGTGGAACACTTTTTGTTATGCAAAAAATTTTTAATTTTTTTTATTTTAAAGATTTTCATTTTTTTACTGTTTTTAAGATTTTATTTATTTATTTGAGAAAGAGAGAGATGGTGAGAGATAGCACAAGTGGGAAGGAGGGGGAGAAGCAGACTCCTCACTGAGCAGGGAGCCCGAAGCAGGACTCGATCCCAGAACCTGGGATCACAGCCTGAGCCAAAGGCAGACACATCACCAACTGAGCCACTCAGGCGCCCCCAAAATTTTAATTCTTAATTTAATTCTTAATCCTTATAGTTTTTGCCATTGTGATATGCTTAGGTGGTATTTCTTCACTTTGAGAGAAAATAACCATTGTGCTCATTTATTCCTTGTATTTTAATCACTTTGTTTTAAAAATTAATCTTTTATCCAACCCAGTTGGGCTCTGTGAATCTTCCCCGGTATTCTGCTGAGACGCTGGGAAGGGCTGCACTGGGGGCTGCGAGGCAGGAGGCATTCTGGACCCCGAACAGCTCCATTTTGATGTATCTATATCAGAAAGTGGCAGAAAATGGGATAAATCTAGACAAAAATAACAGAACAAGAAATCCCTTCTGCCAATAATAATTGCACCCTTCCTACCACGCGGGCTCTCTTGGGCAGCTTCCTCCCCTGACCACCTGCATGGCCCCGGGGAGCAGGCGGCCCGCCCCAGCGGAGGGCGGTGGCCCGGCTCTGCCATCTGCCATGCGGTGGTGAAGGCCGGGGCTCGCCCATGCGGTTCTGGCCCTTCCAGGGCAAAGCCGGGCAGCGCTGGGTGCGGCGCTGCCCCGAGACCGTGTGGGCGCAGAGCTACCGGGTGGTGGGAAGTGCTCTCTCGCTGCAAACACCGCTTCGACCCCAGACCTTTCCTGCAGGGACAGAAAGTCAGTGTTTGGGGCGGTGGGCCGTGAGGTCTCACGAAGCTCCAACTTGGCACGTTTGCAGCACTAGGGGCTGTGAGTGGGGCACAGGGGAGGGAGCGTAGGTGCGGGCCGGGAGGCTTGTGGACACCAACGTCGGGATTTCTCCGTGCGTCCACACGTGGTACTCCTGAGCTGGCCTCCGTGTGGCCTCTCATGCCTGGAGCTCCTTCTCCGGGGACAGACCGTGCGAGCGGGAAGGCTGGGTCCTCTCCACACAGAACAGCAGCTAGGGTGGCCACGGTCCACAAAAAGACCCCCCAGTCCCCTCCTCAGACCACCTGATCGTACAGCAGGTGGGGGCAGTCTTTGGTGCCGGTGGGGCTGACCTCAGGGTGGGCGCCCCACAGGGCCTGTCCCCCGCACACAATCCTGCAGGGAAAGTGGGGGGGCAGACCGCACATTGCCCAGGGGCTGCTTGCGGAACAGAGCCTCCCCTCTCCCACAGAGCTCAGATTACAGGCCGGCCCCTCCGTGACGCCAGCCCCTCCGTGATGCCCACGCCTGTGTTCGAAAAACACTCCACTCGGGGCTGCACGTGTAAGGGGGCACTTCTGCCCAAGTGGCCTCATGTTGACGACGTGGGCTCAACCATATGGAGCTTCCCCTCAGCTCCCGCTGGCTTCAGAGCATCCGCGAAGAGGTGGGGGGCGGTGGGACAGAACGCGGCATCCGGCCCTGCCGGGCACAGGTGAGCAGCCTGCCCCCAGGTGGGTCTGCACAGACATGGGCGGTGGATTTCCTGCCAGCGCCTCTGGGGTCACATCCACGAAGTCGGTGCCAAGTCCAGGGTCAGGAAGCCCTGCCCGGTTTCCCTCTAGGGCTCATTCGTTCGGGGTCTGAGTTACTTTCCTTATATGGTGCCGGGTGAGGACACAGCGTCCTTCTCCTGCCTGCGACATCGCTTTCCCAGCATATCTGCTGAAGGGACTGTCCTTCCCCGTGAGAGACCCTGGCCCCCATAGAGGGTCACTGACTGTACGTTTGAGGGTTCATCTCTGGCCTGTGTTCTCCTCCTTTGGTCTGGACATCTGTCCACACGCCAGCTCCACACTGTTTTGATCACTGTGGCTTTGTAGTAAGTCCTGCAATCACGACGTGTGAGGCCTCCCCGAGCCGGCTTCCACACATGCCCAGAAAAGCTGCTGGCCGCGTGATGATGCGTGGGGCCTTGCCAGGCGTGACCTGGCTGCCTCGTGCTCCTCACCTGGAGAACAGAACGGGAGCAGGAGAGAGGTGGGTCCGTCCCCGCTGTGAAGAGCGGGTAAGCAGGTCTCCCGGGTCCTTCCAGCGGCTGTGTGGATGCTGGCACCCAGGCTGGTCTGTCAAGGTCACGGGGCGGTGCACCTGCGTCCCTGCGTCTCTTGCGGTCCAGCCGTGGCTGCCTCTCCTGGTGCACTTGTGCTGCCTGTCTCGTCTCTCGAGCTCTCCCAGTGTGGCTGCCTGCCTCGCCGTCGCATCCTCCCGCCCCTCCTGGGGGGGTCCCATCGCATGGCCTCTCTTCCTGCGGGCTCCGGGCCACGGCTCCACAGCGTGTCTGCCACATGTGGCCCGTCACTCACGTGTCCATCAGGGGTTGATCATTTATCAGGCACCGTCCCAGGTGCTGGCCACGCGACCAAGTCAGCACAGCTCCGGCCCGTGTCAGACAACAGTGGCCAGACACAGGCAACCACAGAGCAGACAGGTCATTGGTGGAAAACGTGAGCAGGGTGAAGCGGCTGACAGCAACAGGTGGGGTGGGATCCGTGCTGTAGGGGCGCCTGGGAACAGCCCCCACGAGGTCACAGTGGGGCAGACAGCTAAAGGAAGACAGGCCGGCCCTGAGGATGACCATCCAGGAAAGGTACTGTGGGCACTTGGCAGGCCGGAGCATGGCTGGGGCAGGGCAGCAGGTGCTGGGGGGCCGGGCTGTTCTGGTACCTCCGGCTTTGTGTCCAGGCCGGGGCAGGGAGCCGCCTGGTACCTCCGGCTTTGTGTCCAGGCCGGGGCAGGGAGCCGCCTGGTACCTCCGGCTTTGTGTCCAGGTCAGGACAGGGAGCAGTTCAAGCCACCCCTTGAACGAGGTGGTGGCAGTGGGGAGGGATCCAGAGCGGTTTCTGGAGGTGGAGCCAGTGGTCAAGGTATCTGCCAGGTGGTTTCCAAGGCCCAGCAACTGCCCACGGCTGGGCTCCGGAGAGCGGCCTCGCCCCACCTCCAGATGCTCGGGTCCCTGAGCCTGCGTCCCCTTGTCCTCGCCGAGCTGCGCCGTCCGGTGGAAGCCAAGTCTCCGGTGTGCTTGAACCTGCCGCCCTTTGCGGACGCACCTGGCTTGCTTCCCAACCTCCACCCCTCCCGCACTCACTGCGAGGCTTCAGGCATCGCCCGAAGCTGGTGGGAAATGGCGCGTCCGGCCCACCGTGGCAGAACTGGCCTATGCCCCAGAGACCCGAGGATGACACGGGAGAAGCCCGGCTTCACGTCGCCAACTGCCTGACACGAAGACACCTGCTTCACTGACGGGCCTCCAGGCGATCCTGGTGGAGAGGAGCACCCCCTCCCCCCCCGCAGGAGCAGGCACAGCCTCCAGGCTCTGGCGAACGCCCCTCCCCTCGCCCACCACGCTGGGCCCTCTCCCGACGACCAGGACCCTCCAGCAGGTCCTCAGGCTGCTGTTCACAATGCTGACACGGTACCAGGAGCACGTGAGAGAGACCCTGACGGTGGCGGTCCTAGAGATGCCCACGTCCTGACCCTACTGCCTGCGGACTATGCATTTACAGATGGACGTTCTCCTGATCTCCAGGCTGAGCCTAAAGCAATCGCGGGGTCCTCGCGTGGTGGAGGGAGGCAGGGGGCGGACAGAGGGATGTGCGGTGACCTCGACAGCCCGGGGGCAGTGTGGGAACAGCCCCCTGGGTGTGCTGCCCACAAAAACAGAGTGGTGACCGATGGCACTGCCTGAGCCCCAGCAGCAGCGAGCCAGGCGCGTGGGAGCCGGAGACGGGCAGCTTCCCAGCCAAGATGCCGGATGCCAGGAGCTCAGGGGCCCCAAGCATGTCTGGGAACCGTCAGTGGTGGGCGGGGCTGAGAGTTTCCAGCCAGCCAGGCGCAGTGAGCCTCGAGAAAGCAGATAAGGACCCGTCTGCCTTCCCAGGCCGGCCGCTGACTTTGGCACCATGGTGCCCACGCGGGACGGTGCAGACTCGGGTGGGGGTGCTCCAGCCTCCCCAACCAGATCCGGCTCCAGGGGGGACCGGCTGGGCCTCCTGCTCCCTGGGCTCCCGCAGCCTCCAGTCCCTGGCGCTCATCTGGCGGCAGAGTTTGCTGACCAGCCGGCCCAAGCAGCCAGTGCAGGACAGACACCTGGGGGCTCACCTGGGCCCTGGGGACCCTCGGGAAGGTCTTGGGCTGAGTGCAATGCCTGCTGGCTTCTGAGGGGTTGGGTCTCCCCCGGATTTTCCTTTCCTTACATTCTTATTTTGTGAAAACCACCGAGTGTGGTTCCTGCTCGGCCCCAGCCTCCTGCTGCCGTAATGCCCGCCGTGGACAGCGCCGGCTGGTGGGCACTCGGCCCCTGTCCGCCCCTCCTGGATGCTGCTGTCCCTGCTGGCCTGCCCAGCCTCAGACAGGGCGCCTGTGCGAGGAGCGCTCACGCAGCAGCCCCCGTGTGGTGTCCTTCACCACCTCCCCCTCCCCCAGGGCAAAGAAGTGTCTGCTTCTGTTTCTCATGGCTGTCTCTGCGTCAACACTCAGGACTCGGGAGCCGGCCAGCCTCCACCCGGTGTCTCTCTGGGGTGCGCTTTGCCCCCGGGCCTTAGTCCGGGGGTGAGCATCACCCGTCCCAGCTGGAGGGGCTTCTCCACGCACAGCTGTGGCTCCTCTCTCTACAACCATAGGCGCTGGAGTGGGGCCAACACAGCTGGAAGGCTCTGGGACGCAGGCAAGACGACACTGCTGCTGGCGTTAGCCCGACACGCTCTGCCACACCGCACGCCCCACCTTCCCCCCGGCACTGCCCAGCACAGCAGCTCGTTTCCACCGCCGTCTCTGCTCCTGACCGCAAACCCGGGCCCTTCTCTGGGTGCGTCTCCTGCCAGATCAGGCAAGCAAACTAGCACCACACACGGAAGGCGCCTCTGACGTGGGCCCCGTGAAGCCAGGAGTCCAGGCCACTGTCCCTCTCAAACCCAGGCTCTGATTCTTTACGTGGTGGCCAGAGGTGACCCACGCCTAGCGAGCCCCAGGAATGGAGGAGGACACCCCTTTCCCTGGGACGGTTCTGATGGCTCGGCTCGGGCCACAGGACCACCCCTGATCCAGTCTGTCAGCGTCAGCAGGAGGACGCCCGGCTCCGAGCGGCCAAGCCGGAGCCGGGAGCAGGGTCAGCCCCCCTCCCCTGGCCACATGAGAGAGCGGGTCCCCCATTAGACATTGGGCGGGTAAAAGCATGAAGCCACTACAGGTGTCCACCCATGTCACTCAGAGTGACAATCGCGAACTGACTGAGTGACCCACAGGCATCGGAGTGTCCAGTTGAGATGGTGAGACCGGGAGTAACACACACAGATACATCGTGAAGTGAAAAAAGAGAGTGCAAAGCGACAGAAATAGTATGGTCCCATACATATCTGAAATGCCATGCGATAAAGTAAATACCAGCAGTCACTTTATCTGAGTGGCTGGAATACCAGCGAGCTTGACCGTCTTCCTTTTGCCGATCTGTACTTTCTCAAGCTTCTAAAAGAAACACGCATGAACTCTGTAATAAAGGGGGAAAGCAACACTATTAATCACACATTGGAGGGTCTCCCAGCACCCCCCGCCCCGGCAGCTCCAACAGAAGCAGTGGGGACGGGGTGTCCCCTGCTCAGACCCGGGGGTTTGTGGGCTCGCCCACGGACGGTGCATCTCCCAGGCCTCACAAAGGTCCCCACCTCCACCAGTGCTGAGCTTGGGGCCTCACAGCCGGGCCCTCTCCTGGCCTCGCTGAGTCACCCGGCCAGTCTCTCGGTCCCACCTGCACCTGGGGCGGGCAGGGGGCTCTCCTCACCCCCCCATCAGCCTCCACTGCTGAGCTGAAACAGCAGAGCCCAGAGCCGTCCCCGACCCTGACAGGCCGACACTGAAAGGTCCACTTGTCGGTCACCAGGAACAAGCCCAAGGGCACACACCGCCTCTACCCAGGGCCCCACACTTCAAGGGGCAGTCACCCCAAAACCTGGCTGGCTGTGGGGTCCTGCTCCCAGAGCACCCCGTGGCTCCTTGCTGCTCCCGCCTGCCAGCATTTAGCAATCCTTTTAGAAAAATAAAAACTCAGAAGCCAAGCATTGATCTCTTGGGATGTTCTGCCTGTTTCCTGATGAATAATTCACTTTAAAGCAGACCCACTGCTTACAGTTAAGGTTGAATCCCTCTGATCAAACATCCATCAAGCAAATGGATAGAAGTACTTAATTTGACAGAGCCCATGTACCGTCTGCAGCAACCTGTGAGCACGGCGCGTCCGCGGGCCCCGTGCCTGCCTCCTGCACAGCCTGGGGGGGACAGCCCTTCTCCACCCGAGCTAGGGCTCGTGGGGATGGCCACCCCGTCTGCGCGGGATCCCCTAGACACCAGGTCTTGCGGCCTCCTCGCAGAGGGCAGCTGGGGTTCCTACCCACAAGAGGCAGAGAAAGGCATGTTTTACGCGCACCATGGGGCTGAGGACAGGCTTGGCCCCCGCGTTGGAGGACCCCTTGCAGGGCTGCAATCTGCTTCCAGCCTCAGGAACTATAAATGCACCTCCGGGGAGCTTCCACAAATGGACCACGCTGTTCAGCCGGCACCCAGATCCAGACCCAGAGCGCGGCTGCCAGCCATGCCCCACCCGCGACCTGATTCCAGCCTCTGTCCACACCCAGCCTCCATGCGCGTGCGTTCCACTGCCAGCTTCCCGGCTGCGTCCACAGGGGACCGACTGGGAAACCCTCCCCCAGGTCTACGAATCGAGGTCAGTTTTCCTGGGGAAGGGCAGGGTGGGCTGTGACCCCACACACAGGACCGCGATCCCCTCCCCTCTCTGCCCTATGTCTTCCCTTCCAGCTGCTGGTAACAGAGGCCATCCCGGCTGGGCCACAGCCAGACAGGTCAGAGCCGGGAAGCTCAGGGGTGCTGGGGGGGGGGGCGGGACTTCCCCTCCCTCTGCCGCCCCCAGTGGGGCTGACTGGCTACGAGGGCTTCGTGCTGACCGGAGCCCACGCGTAAGGCCAGGGGAAGCTCTGATGATCTTAGACCACTTTTGCTCAAAGTTGGGAAAAGTCATGAAAGGCTAAAAGGATTAGATCTGGGGCCCTTCAGACCCCACCGAGGCTCCGTGTGACTGAGGGTGAGCGGGGGGCCCTCCAGCCTCTCCCTCCCTCTCCGTGTCCTGGAAATACGGACAGCTAAGGAATATATACTATTATGGAGGGTCAGATCTGCCCCTCCTTCTAGAAGTTTCCAGGGGCTTCTGTGGCTCACAGAGGTCAGCCCAAACCTCCAGCGTGGCCCTCTCCCCCGACTCAGCCCCTCTGGCCACACACCCCCCCACACACCTGTTGCTCCTGTCGGGAACATGGTGCTCCCAGACCCCTGAGGGGCTCCCCCTGGACAGGGCTCTGCTCTCAGCTCCCGCCAGCCCCGCTCTACACCCTGCCCCCGCTTGTTTCCTTCACTGCCGCAGGTCCATGTGCCTTGCTTTGTTTCCCTGTGTATCACCGGGCTCCCCGATTAGAGCAGGGGCTCCGAGTCCCCATCAGAGGCCGGTGGGAGCACAGGACCTGGCAGCTCAGCACTGGCGGCAGAAGGGGACGGCCTGAGAGAGCAAGGACCGCCGCGTGGAGCCAGGTCTCCGGAGGGGCCGCTGGGGCTCTGCTGGCTCTGCCTCCCCAGGTGCGAGTTCTCCCGCCCTCTGGGGCGTCCTGCATTTCGGCTGTCTGGAGGCTCGCTCAGACTTGCCTCTCTGCTGCCCGTCTGCACAGCCAGAGAACAAGGGCGCACTGTGCTGGCGGGGTGGCTGTCGGTCCCGCCGCAGCCTACAGGGAGGCCCCCCTGGCCTGGACCGGAGCTGCCCACAGTGAGGTGGCTCTGGGCCTGGAGGCACAACTGGGAGGGGGCAGGGACAGCCAAGGTGACTCGGGGACAGGGGGCCTAGCTCTGGCGTGCGCCACGCTCTCTCAGGCCCCGGCCAAGCAGGGGAGACTGTCCTTGTGGGATGACGCAGGCCTTGGGTGGGGTCGGCCTCATCTCGGCCCCCGGAGCCCAGTCGCCTCATGCATCTAAGGACGCAGCCCTGAAGACAAGCTGTCCATACAGGAGGCCCCATGACAAACAGAGCTGACAGAGCGTCGTGTCCCGTGGGACAGACATGAGAGGCACCGTGCAAACCCCACAACACAGAGGCATTCTGCTGTTGCCATGTTGCTGAGACCTCCCCCCTGGATCGCCCACATCCCGGGGCAGCCGGCCACCCGTCCGGGCCTGCACCGCCATCTCCCTCCAGCCAGCCGTCACACGAGCCGTGGACACAGAAACCAGAGTAGAAGCCGCGGGCACGGCTGTATAGACACAGGTCCCTTTGGGTCTGGGGTCCCTCGGGCCTCGCCCCGTCCTCGCTGTCCACGCAGGGAGGCTGCAGCCTGCAGAGCAGACTGGGGCTGATGGTTTGGGTGCTCTGCCGGCGCCCAGGGTCAGGGATGGGGCTGTGGACATAGTGTCCCCTCTGGGGGAGACAGGGACGGGTCTGCCCTCCCAAGACCCAGGTCAGGCTATGCCCCAGTCGCCTCCGCCAAGGTCCTGCCCCGCAGCTGTGGACACAAGAGGGGCCGTCCAGGAGGCACCTGCGTCCGAGGGAGGAGGTGAGGTTTCCAGTGGCGGCCTGGACTGGGAAGGGGGTGAAGAGTTAGCGGGGTGCCCACGGGCCGCAGGAGCCGGCAAGCAGAGTCAGACAACGCCCTGGGCATGCCATCTATGGGGCCTGACGGGGTCACGAACAGCCGTCCGGCATCCGAGCACTGCTCTGTCATCTGTTGTTCTAATAGTTACATGGTAAACGTGACCACCTCCCCGGATGGAGATTGGGCTGAGTGTCTGAGCCTGCAATGCTCACACACTTTGACCCAAAAATTCCATTTTGAAATCTGCTTTAAGGAAATGCTAGTCCACAAGATTGTTTTACACACAATGGAAGGGGCCTAACATCGATTGATCCAAGATCCATTCAAGAGACTCTGCTCCCCCAGGATTCCATGGATCCGGCCGGTGACCCCATCCTAACCCTCTGGTGGCTCGTCCCAAACCGTGGGGACTGAGCATGGGCAGCTGTTTCCCCAGGACCCTGGCGCCGGGGTCCTGGGAGGGAGGGAGGTCGCACTGACTGCTGCAGGAGGGGTGGGGGCGCGCCCTGGCGGGCTGCCCGGAATCCAGCGCTGGCCTGGGGCGCCCCTCTGCTGGGTGGAGCGCGGCAGGACAAGAAAATATGCTGAATTAAGAACACACATGTTAGCTGCCAGTGAGATTAGCTGTGATTCTTACTGCTTTCTTCATATACGTCTGCTCTTCTAGATTTGCTCCAAGAAACACGTATTACTTTCCAGCAAAGAAAACCATATGGTAGACCTGCGCTTCCAGCCGAGCGGGACTACAGGGCCTGGGTTTACTTTTCCCACCAGAAACAATGAAACACAGGCGAAACATATGAAGCTGGGGTTTTCAAGGTGCTGGATGTGAGGTGACGATGAGCCACGATGTCCACAGAAAGGGACACAGAACAGATGGGCCGGCCAAGTGCCCCGCTGGTGGCCTGGAGGGAGTTTCCAGGCTGCCCAGCCGTGCAGGGACTCCAGGGACATCCTGAGTGGAGGATGTGAGCCTCCAGGGAGACCGAGGAGAAGCCTCAGGGAGACACACGTTGCCCAAGTGAGCAGCGCAGGACCAATGAGCAAACCGAGTCTGTAGTTAAAAACCTTCCCGTGAAGAAAACTCGGCAGGCGCGGCTTCAGGGGGAGGAAGGACAGACAGCAATTACACATAGGCTGTGCCGTAAAATTGAGAAGGAAGGAATTATTCCCAAGTCATTCCTCGAGGCTGGCGTTAACCTGGCACAGAATCAGCCAAGATATCACAAGAGAAAGAATATAACATCTTTCATGAACACAGACAAAAAGTTCTTTAAACGTGTTAAATTGAATCCAACAATAAATTTAAAAAAGTAATACTCTGTAACCCAGTGGGGTTTAGCCCAAGAATCCGAGGTTGGTTTACATTCAAAATTCAAACAATGTAATTCACCAGAGCAACAAAGTACAGCAATAGGATTATCTCTATACACAGCAGACGGGTGACAAAATCCAACATCCATTCTGATAAAAATGCGGCAAATCAAAATAGAAGGGACCCTCCTCCACTTGATAAAGGGCGTCTATGAAAACTCACGGCTGACCTTGCTCGTCACGGTGAGACCAAACACTTTCCCCTCAGAAAAGGAGCAGGACAGGGAGCTGACATAACATCCAGGACAGACCCACACACACGTGGACAACCGAGTTTTGACAAAAATGCAAAGTCAGTTCAGCAGAGAATGGAGTCTTTTTAACAAATGATGTTGGAAATTGGCTAGCCATATGGGGAAACAGACACTCTTCACACACCGTGCACCACGGACTCACCAAGAGCTCACCAGGGAATGCCAGGGAATGAGAGGTCGTGTGGCTCCCCACGGAAAACCTAGACTTAAGACTCCCACATGAAAATAGAGAAGAAAACCTTTGCAACTTTGGGTGAGGCAAGGATTTCTTAGATTCAAAACCCAAAGTACAATCCATGAAAGAAGAAATCAATAAACCAGATTTCATCAAAATTTAAAATATCTGCTTTTTATTTTTTTTAATTTTTTTTAAAGATTTTATTTATTTATTTGACAGAGAGAGACAGACAGCGAGAGAGGGAACACAAGCAGGGGGAGTGGGAGAGGAAGAAGCAGGCTCCTAGTGGAGGAGCCTGATGTGGGGCTCGGTCCCGGAACGCCGGGATCACGCCCTGAGCCGAAGGAAGACGCTTAACCGCTGTGCCACCCAGGCGCCCCAAAATATCTGCTTTTTAAATTTAAAAGACCAGCCACAGACTGGAAGAAAATATGTGCAATCTACATATCTGATAAGAGCTGTAGCCAGAATATGTAAAGAGCTCTCAAAACTCAATAACAAGAAATTAACCCCTTTGAAAACGGGTAAAGGATTGGAATAGACAACTCACCAAAGACGATTTACAGTGAGTAAATCAGAACACAGAACAAGGCTCAACATCATTGTCATTAGGGAAATTAAAACCACAACGAGACACCTCTATTCACCGACCGAGAGGCCAGAAATAAAAGGCCTGACAATATGAAGTGTTGGTGAGGGTGTGGAGTGATCCATACACTGCTGGTGCGAACATAAAGTGGTACAACCATCTTTAAAAACAACTGGACAGTTTCTTCTAAAATCACACACACACCTTCCATCTGGTCCAGGAGAGATGAAAACGCACCTATCCACATGACGACTTGCGCATCAACGTCCACAGCGGTTTTATGTTTCATCGCCGGAAACAAGGAGCAACCCGCACGTCCACCGACAGGGCAACGGGGAAGCCGGCCGCAGGGTATCCCCCAAGCCAACTGCGTTCGGCAGGAAGTGGGGGTGAAACATTGGCTCGCACAGAAACACAGACAAATCTCAAAATAACGGTGCTGCAGATAGAACAACCCCGCTTATGTAAGACGGGAGAAAACGCGCTAACCTATAGTGACAGCAAGCAGGCAGCTGTTGCCTGGAGATGGCGGTCCGTGCACAGGGCAGGGGGGAGGGCTCTCGCATGGACACGGGGAGCCTCGCTGGGGGTGTGTAGATGTCAGACCGTGTCAGCCATGCACTTCACGTGTGTGTAGTTTATTGTATGTCAACTTTGTGAGGCTGTATTTAAAATTTTGAATGATGATATCGATAAAATGGCTAGAATACAGACATCTGAAAAGCCTCTTCTCCGTTGACACAACGAGAGTACTGGCAGAAACGGTCAGAAGCAGCTTTTCCAGCCTCCAGAAACGAGCCACAGACCTGCCATGTGGAACATGTGTTCGAGAAAGCACCTGGATCTGGGCAGGAACAGGAGCTCTGTGCCACCCCTTCACTTGCCGGGCTCCCATCTGCCCCCCATCTCCACGGTAACCCTGAAAACCAGCAGCCTTGGCAGCCAGGGAGGGGGCAGAACGGAGCTGGGCCCCACAAAGTCCCACTCCCAGACAGGTGCAGGCAGACCCGCTTGCTGAGCCGTCTTCGTGGGACACAACCTGGAGCTCACCCGTGGGAACCGCGGCTTCTCCAAGGGGATCGTGCACAGAGAGAAGCATCGGAGGTGACTGTCCAGTCTGCGGCCGCCTGAGACAATACACAGCAGTTGGGGCAGAAAACAGACCAACCAGCAGCTTAAAAGGAAACACTGGGGAGCGAGACGCGCGGGGACAGCGGAGGCTCCTACACATTGCTCGGGATCTGCACGGCCGTGCGCGCGCCAGGACCGTGGGGGCAATGCCTGGGGCACGCACTGGCCCCCCGAGTGTGGGAAGATCCCCTCCCAATCCTCAGCTGACCACTGGACTAGCTAGAGACAGACAGACATCACAGACCTGGTTCACGAAATCTCTGTACAAACAGCGGCAGCAAAACCAGAGGCGGGGGGTCTGACTTCCAGAACTGCCACGTCGGTTATTTAAATACCGGTTTTAAAACAAGGCAGACGCGCAAAGGGAGAGAGGATCGGGGCACCTGGGTGGCGCGATCATTAAGCATCTGCCTTCGGCTCAGGGCGTGATCCCGGCGTTATGGGATCGAGCCCCACGTCAGGCTCCTCCACTGGGAGCCTGCTTCTTCCTCTCCCACTCCCCCTGCTTGTGTTCCCTCTCTCGCTGGCTGTCTCTATCTCTGTCGAATAAATAAATAAAATCTTTAAAAAAAAGCGAGAGAGGACCACCCCATGAGCACAGGGTGAACGCGGGGCTCAGACGCCGGCACCCCTGTCACACCAGGGCTTCAAGGAAACCCTGTGTAACGAACGGAAGGGACGTGTCAGCAAACGGGATCAGCGGAGAGACAGAAGCGCAGGGAGATTCGAAGCACGGACGGCGTGGTGCTCAGCGGCGAAACGGCAGATTTCAGGACGGTGAGTCAAACCTCCGTGCTGAGAAGTTCTGTAAGACGAGCGCACCAGGCCAGTTCATGCGGCCCCACCGTCGGCGACCCACGGTCCGCGCACCCGGCGGAGACACGGCACAGCAGGGCCCGCCCGGCTCTCCAGGAGCAGCCCGCCCGTCCTGAGCCCGGACACCCTGCACCAGCAGCGCCCTGGCCTCTGGCCGTAGCGGTTCGCACCCTTGGCCGGCTGGCAGTGCTCTGCCATCGAGGCCTGCGAGGCCCTTCCCTGACGTGATGCTAAGAGTGTTTCGGTCCGCAGTGCGGTGGGACGGGTGAGCGCATCTCTGCAGGACATTCTAGAGGCCGGTCCCCCGGGACGGGGAGGTGTGTGCCTGCTATCTCCCTCCCTTTGGCAGCCACGCCTGGTGCCTGCGGAGAGGCCTGGCACAGGAGGCTCCGGGTACCAGGTCTGGGGACACGGAGCAGGCCCAGGACTGTGGCCCCTCATCTTACTGGGAGGAAACAGGTGGGTGGTGGGAGCGCAGCCAGGCCCTTGCTGCTGGCCAGAGACAGCCTGGGATCCAAGCCCCAGCTCCCGCTCCCGGGAAATGGGACAGCAGGACACTGCAGATCCCAGCATTTTCAAAAATCCCCTTGCTGGCTCTTCAGCAGGACGGCCACGTGGCTGTGGGTGTGCAGAACCAACCCAGAACACACGTGGCCACAGGGACCCACAAGGACTTCGGTTCTAAGGGAGTCACGGGCAGCCCTGCAACTCTCTGCCAGCAGCGGTCTGTGCGTCTGTCCAGAGCCCGGACAGGGTTCATAGACACCCAGGGATACACGCCAATCAAACGGGTACAAATCCTGCCTCCGTTCCTGCGCAGCAACGTTTCCCGGCCACGTGCAACGGCTTCCGTGCTCAGCTCACCGAGACTACCAAGATCGCTGAGACCGCCGGGACACGGCTGACCCTCCAGGCTCGGGGCTGGAGACCAGGGTGTGGGCGCAGAGCAGCACACGGGCGCTCACCCACCGGCTCGGCATCGGCTGCCCCTCCCTCGGGCTGCAGCTGGCTGAGCTCTGACCTGACCTGCACGGGGCCGACCTCACTTGTGGGAGATGGGTCAGCTCGATCCCTGCCTTCCCTTGGCTGTGTCGGGGCCACCTTCTTCTGCAGACAGCACGGGGCACCACGTGGGAACGCAGGCGAGCCGTGAACCGGCCCCAGCCTGGCCTCCAGTCGGGCCATGGGCACATGACGATCTCAGCGGCCCGTCCAGCGCTCCCTCACTTGTCTCCGAACACCCAGGGCTCCCCGCTGTCACCTCCGCAGGTGAGTCGCCCCGTCAGAGCCACCAACGCTGAGAAACGACGGGGACGCCGTGAAGATGGCCAAGGCCCCGAGGTGGTGCCCGCTCCTCAGCGGGCCGTCTCAGGACGATGGGCATTCTCTACGAGCACAGCGGGGTGGGATGGTGGCATCAGGACACGTGCCTGTCACCCTGGCCAGGACAAGGTGGGATCCTGGGCCCGGGCTGCGGTCACTGAAGTCCCTGGGTCCAGAGAACTTGGTGGCGCTGGGCTTCGGCTCACACAGGAGTCCCGGCCAAGCCAGAGCGCCGACCGACAGAAGCACCTGCTCGCCATCACCAGAGCTTGGCCGTTTCTGGACGTCCCGTGAACGGGATCACACAGTATCCGGCCTGCTGGGTCAGCTGGGACATGGCATTTTAACTCCACCCGTGCCGTGTGAGTAACAGCTCACTCCTGTCCGTCCCCGTCTGATGCCACGCTCACCTTTCAAACCATCGCAGTTCTCTCCAGGTTTTGGGGACCACGGAACGTGGCCGTGAACGTAAGCTTCCAGTTCGCCTGGGTAAATACCCAGGAGGGGAGCCGATGCGCTGCTGAGCCCAGGGCTCCCCCGGCTGGAGGGTCTGTGGGGAGGAGGCAGGAGCTTCTGAACACACCTGGACAAGGACGTTCTGGCGGCTTCGGTGGGTGTGGTCACCAGAGGCTCCCCTTCAGCCCTCAAGGCAGCCACACTGGAAACGGAGGCCTCTAGCGCCTTGGAAGGAAAGGGGAGACGGGACCACAGCCCCCAGCACACGGCGCAGCACTGGCAGCGGCCTGCCCGTCTGCCGAACCACAGTGCTCTTCCGCGGCTCTTCTCAGCTCTTCGCAGCTCCAGGAAACTAGGCGCGGGCGGGGGGCGGCGCTGAGCCCACCTGCTCTGCAGAAGCAGGCTCCTCTCTGGTCCCCGAGCCTGACCTCGTGCCCCCGTCCACCCGGGGTCACCTGAGCAAAGAGCTCCCAGGAGTGAGGCGCAGGTGGAAACTTCCGCCATCCAGCCTGAAGTGCGCTCCCCGAATGCCCGACGGGGCGGCCCCTCCCTGTGTGAGAAGGGTCACCGGCTGAGGGCTGCCCCTCGCGCGTCCCCTCCCCGCACCACCCAGACCTCCCCGCCTCTCTCTTACAAGGGGCAGCCTCGGGGCCCAGCTATGCAGCAGGTCCACCTCCTTCCCTTAAGATCCTTGATTAAGTCACAACCATTGCCACACAGGGTGACTCCAGCCTCAGGATGTGAACACAGCTCGGGGCATTTTTCAGCTCAGATCCCAGATTTTTCTATTTTCTAAATGGATGACTACCGTTCAGCAAAGAGAGACCTTTTCAACTTGTGTGGTGAGACAGCTTCCCACGCCTCATCTTCCGCAGGGGCTCCTGGCCCTTCACCTGCCCTCCCCCCACCCCTGGGCACATGTGGAGGCGGCAGGACCACGGTGGCATGACTCACGCGTCCAGTGTTCTATGGCTCCAGAACAGCGTGTGGCCACGGGGCACCGACGGCCCCTGGGCTGGGGTGTGGCCTGGAAGGGATGCGTGGCCACGCTGCCGTTGGACACGATGGACGCTTAGAGTCCAGGCGCATTTTCATGTGACCTTGAAGGTGTCCCTCAATGTCTATTTTCCGAAGGTGGTTTTGCTTTGTTTTGTTTTTGTTGGTTTTTTTTTTTTTTGGCAAAGTAAGTTATCAGGGCAGGAAGTCTCTTTGTTTGGGGAAGATCACGGGAATGAACGCTTTATTTGCACAAACATGAGACTGACGTGGGTTTTTCCTGAAGCAGCTGTAAAATCACCACTAGCTCACCCGCAGACATTTCACTGCCGCGGAGCCTAAGTCCTGCTTTGTGTCTGGAGAACCACGTGCTCAGAAGCCGGTGACCGCGGGAGGGGCATCTGCAGGGCAGAGCGGCAGCTGGGGGACCAGGTGGCCTGCAGCTGACTGACGGGCTACAGGCCCGCGTGGGGACACCTGGACGGAGCAGCAGGCAGGGGCTGGGCCCGAACGGGCCGCCCGGCCTGCCGGCCACAAGCTTGACCTGACCACGCAGCAAGCAGCAGTGAGGCTGTGCCAGAGCCCGTGCGACTGGCTCTCCCACGACAAGCTCGGGAGAAGGATGGGCCACGTCCACAGGAGCGGTGCGAGAGAGCAGGACGGACAGGGCTCCTGCTTCCCTGTGGCACTGCAAGGAAGCAGCTGGGCTGCAGGGAGACGAGACGACCTGGAAAACATCACAGCGCGGACCTGCCTGCCGCTGCAGCATCTGCACACATCACAGAAGGACCGGAGACTGTCCCGGCCCGGGAAATGCCTTGCACCAGGATCCACGAGCCAGGAACGCTGGGGGAGAGAGGACAGCCGATGCGAGCCCAGGCCGGGTGCGCATGAAGACCCTCAGAGCCAGCCACGGGGCAGATGCGGCCTCACTCCCTGCAGTGTGGAAAGCACAGGTGGGTTGGGCCCCGGCCCCGAAGGAGCAGTCCCCGTCTGCCCACGCGCCCTCTCCACCCACCCCTGCCTGCCAGGCCTGCGGGGGCATCGCCCAGGACCAGGCGGCAGAGCAGGCCTGCCGGACACAAAGCAACGGGAGAAGCAGCTGGCGGCTCTTAACTGTCCCCGGGCACCTAGCGCTCTGCCGGAGTGACAGTCGTGCCCTTCATTCATCAGCCAAGGCAGGCCGGGCAGCGCCACGGCAGCCAGGAGATGCAGCCAGGAGATGCAGCCCGTCCGAGTGCCTGGAAGGGGGAGCGCTGGGTAACCGTCAGCAGCCCTACTCGCTCCCATGGAGACCATCAGGGTCTCTGCAGCCTGGGGCAGAAAGGCAGGCCCAGCGGGGTCTGGACTCTGCCCAGCATGACAGGGACCGCACGGAGTGACAGAGGTGGGGGCCCACAGGGCCGTGGGTGCCTGGAAACCGGTGCAGGGGACACGGGGCACCATGCCCCCCGCCCGGGGCGCTGTTCTGGCCCTTGCCCCTCCCCGGAAAGCCTGGGCCTCTCCCGCCACCCACAGACTGGGGGAGTCTTGAAAGTGAGGTCCCTGGGGACCCGGAGTGCACAGGCTGTCCCGTTCTGTCTTTTTTTTTTTTTTAAAGATTTTATTTATTTATTCATTTGACAGAGATAGAGACAGCCAGTGAGAGAGGGAACACAAGAAGGGGGAGTGGGAGAGGAAGAAGCAGGCTCATAGCGGAAGAGCCTGACGTGGGGCTCGATCCCATAACGCCGGGATCACGCCCTGAGCTGAAGGCAGACGCTTAACCGCTGTGCCACCCAAGCGCCCCTTGTTCTGTCTTTTTACCTCCCTCTGTCTCTAGCTTCCACCGAATGCAGAGGAGCCTGGCCCACCCCCCTCCAGCAGGGACAGGGCTCCTGCACCCACAGCGGGGTGGAGGAGGGGGGTGAGGCCAGGACCTAGCAGTCTGGCTCTCACAGCTCCGTGAGCGCGGCCCAGCCTTGAGGAGGGCGCCGGCCAGCGTTCCAGAGACCCTCCCGGCTCACCGGCCTGCAGAGGGCCTGCACAGGAACCCCAGCACGCGAGGGCCAGAATTCGGAAAGCCACACACAGTTGGGGCGAGGGGCAAGGCTGCACAGCCGTCTACACCCGCAAGGACTCCACCCGCCCAGCTGGAGACACCGCGGGATCCTGATGCCCATGATCCGACCAGTAAGGAAACTGGGTGAAATCTGACTTTTTAAAAGAAAAAAAGGCATTTGAGGTTTTCAGAGTAAAAGGGAGAGGGAACAGCATCCTCAACGGTGGGAAGATAAAGGCAGCGAGTCCCACGGGAGAGCCTCTAGGACGCCCCGAGCACAGGCCGCCTCCCCTGGCGAAGCGGGGGCGGGGCAAGTGAGAGGCTGAGCCCTGAATGAGACTTTCCATGAAAACCAGAACACTAACAGAACAGGTTTGGGAATCCTGCCGGCCCACTCCTCTGGAGGGTCAGAGGTCACATAGCCCATTAAAGGCTCTGATAAGTCCTGCTGCAGGCCAATCTTCAACCTTGCCTAACGCTGCGTCTCCCAAACTACTTTGGCCAAAGAACCCCCTTTCCATTTCATGGCTGACACCCCCCAGAGCTCACAGAGCTGACCTTGTCCGGGCCGCTGAAGAGGAACCCCACAGAGGGGGAGGCAGGATCTGGCCTCCTGTTAGGGGCTCCTTTGAAGCCCTCCCTCACACGCGAGCTGTGTCTTGGTGAGGCGCCTCAGCTCCTGGAAGGACGGCAGTCCCTCTCCCCAGCAGAGGAGGGGTTCAGCGGCAGTGAAGGCCAAGCCCTGAAACAGAGTCGGGAGACAACCAGGGCTGGAGATTCCTGCCCAACAGCGTGGACCACAGCAGCAACGGGACAGGAAGCAGGAGGCAGCAACCTACAGGTGGGCCGCCCAGGCTGAGGGGGCCCTGAGGACGTGGCAGCTGTGAGGCCCACGGGGCCGGGCAGGGTTCCCGGAGCTGGCCAGGGCTCACAGAGCTGGCCCTGCACAGGACGCGGCTCTCCGCACAGGCAGGAGGGCCCAGGGGCCCAGGGACGGGCCTGTGGGGTCCAGGGAGCTCTGGCCCAGGACAGGCCCCACAGTCGAGGCTCTCCCCACAGCCTGGCCATGTTCAGATCAGAGGCTCAGCGTCCACACAGGTGCGACCCCCCGGGCACCCCCGGAGCCCAGAGACGCCCCCAGCCAGACGGGTGAGCAGCCAGGGCAGCCCAGACCCAAGGAGGCTAGCGCTGTCAGGAGCTGAGCGTGCCCCTCAAAGCACAGCTGAAGCCCTGACCCCCAGCGTCCACACCGTGACTGCACGGACGGGGTCTACGCAGAGGGGATTAGGGTAGAACGAGGTCACTAGTGTGGCCTGATGCAATCCGACCAGTGTCCCTATGAGAGGAGATCGGGACACAGACCTGCGCGGAGGCCGACCGCATGGACACAGGGAGAGGATGGCGTCCACACCCAGGAGGCAGGCCTCCGGAGGAGCCAGCCCTGCCCGCACCTGGACCTCGGACGTTCAGCCCGCAGCCCTGGGAGAGCACCTTCCTGCTGACACCCCCGGGGTTGTATGTGTTCCGGCCACATGCAGGCTAACCACCTGAGCAGCCAGGGGGCCTGACTCTCATCATGACAAACATGGAGCGCCCCCCCCCGCGGGGGTTTTGCAGGGAGAGGCAGACGGCACGGGCCCGGCCCCCCAACCATATTTCAGTAGCTCCCTTGGTCCCTCTCAGGAGAGTGTCACGTGGCCAGGAAACCGCCTTCTCCGAGAGCACGGTTGCTGCACGCTGCGTTCCCGAGCCCCCCACCCGGGGCAGGAGGACACGGTAAGGCCCTGGGGACCGTAGATGGGGAACTGTAGGCACTGCAGAAGCACTGGGGGCAAAGGGTCCAGTCCTCACAGATTAGGGAAACGGAGGTCAGAGGGGGAGGGGCGTCCCCCAAACACCACTTTCAGAGTGAGCCCCCCTGTTCCTGCAGCTCCCACCCCCAGGAAGAACGAGCAGCGCCGGACAGGAACCAGGCCAGGGGCGGCAGGAGGGGCTGGCGGCCCCCACATCCTGAGAACACAAGCGGCTATCCAGGAGCTTTGAAAGATCCGGACAAGGTTCGACCCTGCCCCAGGTCGCCGGGCCCACCTCTGGGGACCGTGGGGGGGCAGGGCCCATGCCAGCACCCAGGGCCATGCGTCTCAGCATGCCAGGGCCCTTCCAGCTTGCCAGGGGGTGCCCACAAGGGCGGCCGGACCCCTGCTGCCCGCCAGAGCCGAGCCTTCTGCGGCCACCTCGGCCACCCCTCCCTCCCCAGCTCCCAGGGCCTGGCCGGCCTCTGCTCCTCCCCTGCAGACCTCAGGGTAGGCCCTGTGTCCTGGGGGCATAGGGACAGAGCCTGGCAAGAGGGAGATGCCCAATTCCTGATGTCCCCAGCCCCGGGCGGGGAATTAGGGCTGCTGGTGAGTCCTGTCGGCGCCTCCCCACGGCCTCCCAGAGACAGATGCTGAGCGGGGGGAGGCCTGCCGTATGGGCAGCACAGTCGCGGGGGCCCCTGGGGTCTCTCCCGTGTGGGCTTTTGTCTGGTTATTGTCCCTTCGTCCACTGCTGCCAGGGACTGCCCACAGCCCACCCCCTGCCCCCTTGCCCCTCAGGGAGCACACGGCTCCCCGATTCCCGGGCCTGGAGGGAGGCAGCTCAGGGCTGCGGGGGGGTGCGGTGCGGACTCCTCCACCCACACCTGAGTGGCGCCTGGTGGGCCCGCCCCCAAAGCTACACATGCACACGGAAGATGAAAGGGGTTTCTCCCTCAGGCGCCAAGCCGCACAGCAAGCTCCGAGCCATGTCACACAGAGCGCCAGGCAGAGGGGCTCCGGGGAAGGCTGTGACCAGTGGACAGAGAACCTCAGATCTGTCGCTGCGGGCTGGGAGGCACTGGCCGTGGACCCACTGCCCATGGGGCCCACAGTCCAGCCTCTGTCAGGAGCACAGCTGGGGGGCCTTTCTCTCCTCTGCACCTTGGCCAAGGGGTCTGAACCCCGGCGGCAAGGGAGAATCACCTGGGAAGAGCAGTTCAGATCTGGGTTTCTGTCCCCACTCAAGGCCCAGGGGATCAGGACCTCAGGGCCAGGCAGCCTGTGTGCAGCTGGGAGCTGGGGCCTTGCCCCTCACCTCTTTCCACATGAGGGTGGGACTCAGCCCAGAGGCCGGGTATAGGAGGGGACGGGCTGATGCCCACTGCCCCTGCCCCGGGCAGGGCAGCCCCTCCCCCTTGACGCCCCACCAGTAGGTCCCCTCAGCAATGCCAGCCCTTGGAACTGTGTGTGTGCAGAGCCTCCCCAGGGCCCCAACCCCGGCTCATCCTTCATGTCTCTGTGGTGCCTGGAGCCGAGTTGCCACCTGATGCCAGACAGGACAGGCAAAGGTCCCGAAGGCCCAGGAAGAGCTGGGGCAGCAGGGGTGGAGTTGGGGCCTCTCCTGTTTCCCCAGCCTGCTCCACCCGGCCCACCACAGTGGCCACGGCTGCACAGCACGCTTAGCAGAGCAGCTCTGCCGAAACGGGAACATCGAACTCCAAGAAGCAGCAACACGCTGCCCTGCACCGGCCTCCCTCACCTCTCCCGCGGGGCTGCCCTGCACAGGCCTCCCTCACCTCTCCCGCGGGGCTGAGTTCTGAGGAAAAACCTCGTGGATTTCTAAATAATGGAGCATATGAGTCCTGTCAGGGCTCTAGCCAGGATGTATCCCCAGAGGAAGCCACCAGCCCTTCCCCGCAATGAGGTCAGGTCCAGGGAGGTGCCGCAGACCCATTTCTGAGGGGTAAGGTCACCTCACCCTCCCAGGCACCAGGGCCTAGGCTAGAGGGACGATGGAGGCAGAGTCCCCTCCAATGAGCCGGTTCAGGGAGCCGGTCTCTGAGGCAGGGCTGAGCCTCTGGGCAAGTGGAGCTCCATCCCCAGCAGGGCCTGCTGCCGGCCCCGGTCACCCCTGTGGCCCCGACCCTGCCCCAGCCAGGCTCCGGGCTCCAGAAGCAGAGCTTGATGCCTGAATATTTGCAGGGGTCACCTCATGTCCTTGCCCTTCCTTCCTCTGGCCCCAGGGAACAGACCAGCAGAGCCCAGAGGCGAGCCAGGCCCCAGCCCCAGCTCCAGCCCCAGCGGCTCCCAGGCCTGGCCTCACGGAGGCCCTAGAGGCCCAGACAGCAGCCTGAGTGTGCGGGCCGCTCTGTTACACAGCAGCTGACAAGCTCAGCACCCCCTCCCCGACCCCGCCGGCACCTGGGGGGCCTCCAGCCATCCTGCGTGTGGCCAACAGCAGCTTCCTGCTTTCCTTCTCTCCTGGGAGATGGGCTATTCTTGTTGCTTCCGGAAAGTGGCATTTGGCTCCAGGAAACACCATCTAATTAAGGAGACTGCCTGGACTGCCAGTCCAGGGCTGTAGGCACCCAGGCACCAGGCGCAGGGGAAGGCCACTCAGCTCTGCTCCCAGGCCGGGACCTGGCTCTAAATGGGGAGCTGAAAGAACTTGGGGAACCCTCTCAGCATAGCCGGCTTCCCCAGCGCCCACCTGTCAGAGTCGCACGCTGCAGGGTATCACCCCAGACGCGGACGGACACCCTGGGTGCAGGAGTCCAAGGACGAGAGAGCCCCCTTTCACATACATGCGTGCAGAGGCACATATCGCATACTCACGTGCACACACAAGGGGCACACCTATGTATGTGCATGCACAATGCACGTGTTTAAACACGTGTGTACATGTGTGCACAAGGCACACAGGCAGGTACACGTGCAGACGTGTGCACATACATGTAGTGTGCGTGCACCCCAACACAACGTGATGCAATGTTTGGAAACACGTGCATTCACACACAAGGCACATACACGTGCACGTACAAGGGACACGTGTGTGCACAATGTGCACGTCTGAACACGCATACATCCACACACATGTGCACAGAGGCACACACATGCAGACCCTAGTCTCAGCACCGCGGTGCAGTTTAGAAATATCGGCTGGGGCGCCTGGGTGGCACAGCGGTTAAGCGTCTGCCTTCGGCTCAGGGCGTGATCCCGGCGTTATGGGGTCGAGCCCCACATCAGGCTCCTCCGCTATGAGCCTGCTTCTTCCTCTCCCACTCCCCCTGCTTGTGTTCCTTCTCTCGCTGGCTGTCTCTATCTCTGTCAAATAAATAAATAAAATCTTTTAAAAAAAAGGAATATCGGCTGGACACCTAGCAAATAAATAACTGAACAAAAATGTAAATCATTAGCAATGTCTCATAAACAAAGTCCATGGAGTTTAGCTTTCTACATGCAGGAATGCAGAACACTTTAACAGAACCCCATCACCAGCTCTTGTTCCTCTCCAGACACCCTGAGCCCTCCCACCCCGCAGCCCACAGTTTTGGGGACACAGGCCAAGATGCGGACACCGTGCTGGGACAGACAAGGTCCTGACAGAGGACCCCAGCACTCACCAGGGCCAGCGCCGCCCAGCTGGCCAAGGCTCCCATGGATGGTGCCTGGGGGTCACCCAGACTCCAGGTCATCGCACATGAGGTCATCAGACCTCATCCCAGCCCCTGGGTGCTCCTCCGAAGCACTGCTGTGGGTGGAGTCCAGTGCACGGGCCTCACTGACAGCACACGACCTCATGCCTTCAAGAGGACAGGGCCAGCTCATTCCTTGGTAGCTCTTGGGGCTGCAGTTTCACGCCCACTGCACCTGCCATCCCATTGCCTGCCCTGTGGCTCAGGGACACGGATAATTAAGGTTTTGTCACCTGAATGGTAGCTACTGAGGGTAGGCACCTGACATGTTCACTGGGGCTAGGACGAGTGTATGGGACTAGGTTTGGGGGATGGAACAGTGTCAAAGATGAGTGAGGTGTAGGGCATGGGACAGGTGTCAGGGATAAGACAGACGTGGAAAATCAAACAGGTATGGGGATGAGTCAGGTGTGGGGAATGCGAGAGGTGTGGAGAATGGGATAGGTCAGGGATGAGACAGGTGTGGGGGATGGGACAGGTGTGGGGCATGGGACAGGTGTGGGGGATGGGACAAGTATGGAGGATGGAATAGGTGTAGGGGATGAGACAGGTGTAGAAGATGTGATAGGTACGGGGCATGTGTGGGGGATGGAAGAGGTCTGGGAGATGGGCCAGGTGTCAGGGATGGGACAGGTCTGGGAGATGGGACAGGTGTGGGGGATGAGAGGTGTGGGGATGGGACAGGTGTCAGGGATGAGACAGGTGTCTGGATGGGACAGGCGTGGAGGATGGGACAGGTATCAGAGACGAAACAGGTGTGGGGATGGGAAGGCAGGAGGGGAGGAGCGTGCACAGCCTGCATGGGTTCTGGACACTCCAGGCAGGGCTGGAATTTGGGAAAACTTCCTCCAATCCCGGGAGAGGTGCAGAGACAGTAGGGGTGGGGTGGGGGTGGGGGTGGGGGCAGGGAGTCCAGTGAGGCCAGAATGGAGTCCCAGAGACATCAGTGAGGAAGAGATGGGCTAGCCAGGCAGGAGGGGGCTCGGGTAGCAGTCTGGCAGAGCTGGGATGCAGGAGAGAGAGCAGCATCCGGCCTGCAGGGATAGCAGGCCCTGGGAAGGGCCAGGCCGGCCTCCACTGCATGGGCCTTGGGTCTGTGTCCTTGGAGAAACACCGAGCCGTGTGGGAGAGGCGACACCAGGTGGTGGAGGTGACAGGGCCATCTTGGGCTGCCTCTTGGGAGCTGGTGACCTGGGCCTCAGCTCCTCTCCGTAGGGGAGAAGACCCAGTCCCCCCTGCCTGTTTCCTCCTCTGTGCTGCAGGGCCACGCAGCACCTCCTCGCAGGGTTGGGAGGGCTTCACGAGCTGACGTGTGCACCGCCCGAGGCCGGGAGCGGCACGCCCCACCACCCTTATTACCACACACAGCCACGGCAGGAGAGAGCGGCTGCGGAGGACAGCCCGTCGTGAGCCCCCTTCCCAGGTGACGGTAAAGATGGGCTTGGAATTTGGGGCCCAGGAGCTGTGGAACATGCCGCAGGGCTGGGCTGTGGCCACGCTCACGGTTCTCTAAGTGAGCACGCTGCAAACCCCAGACGACGTCCGAAGGCTCAGCCCTGTGGTGCGGCCTCCCGGGCTGCAGGGCAGTCTTCCTACTTCCATCCAAAGAGCCCTGCCTCGGGCTCGAGCAGCTGCTTGTCTTTCTGCTCACAGCCTTCAGTTGGACAGAACGAAGGAGAAGACGTCTGAGGCCGCTGTCTGGCCGGGAGAGGGGCCACGTGCACGGATGGGGTCCCTCAGCCAGCATCACCCCAACAACGCTCCACAGGGCCCCTGCTTTCCCTCGAGGAAGGGGACTTGGCGGAGCAAGCTCAGCTCTTGGGGCCAGGTGGGAGGAGAGGCATGCTGCTTCTTTCAGTGTTGGGGGTCTCCAGGCAGCTCCCTAGGACCCACGCTGGCATGGCTGAGCACAGGGGTGCAGAGGGCACCTTTCCAGCCCGCGGACCCCACCGTGGCTCCACAAGCATTCAGGCACTCCAACATTAGGGGCTCTGGCTCTCTTCCCAGATTGCCAGGACATCACTTGGGCCATGAGAAATGATCCCTTTGGAGCAGCCAGGGTCTCTGACCTGCTGCACAATCCTGGGAGCCCAGGTCCCTGTGGCTCAGTCCAAAATCCTTCCCCTTGGTAGAAAGGGCATGAGGCAAGACACCGGTGCCCCACTGTCTGCCCCCAACGGCATCTCAGAGACCAGAGCAGAGAGCTCCAGGCTAGTGCACAGGTCTTAGGGGGAAGGGAGTTGGGGGGAGAGGACAGGACGGGGGCGGGGGTAGGGATGAAGGGGCAGAAGAGGAGGGGAGACAGGATGGAGGGGAGGGCCGGAGAGGGAAGGGAGAGGATGGAGAGGAGGGGAAGGGGAGAGGGAGCAGGGGAGGGGGAGGGAGGAGGGGAAGCCAGGCTCATGTTCCTGTTGCCATCCTCAGGGGCAATGGCAGAGCGCCATGTAATCAGGAAGGCCGTCTGCAGGTCCTGTCACTGTCGGTGGGGGTGGGGGGTGCTGGGTGGGGCACAGGCCAGGCTGAGGGGCACCTGCCCAGGGCTCCCCTGACAGCCGACCAACTCCCAAAGCTCGAGGCCCCCAGATTCCTCCTAGAGGACATTCATGGACTTGGCTTCTCTGTTCCAATGTGTGCTGTTGGCCAAACCAGCCACTCCTTTTACCTGTTCACATGTTCCTCCTGCTTCCTTGGGCTTTATCTTATTTTCTTTTCTATGGTCTGGAATTGAACGTTTAATTCACATATTTAGTTCTCTTGCTTTCTCAAGTTGGCTCCATGCCAGGCGTGGAGCCCAACACGGGGCCCGAACTCATGACCCTGAGATCGAGACCTGAGCTGAGATCAGGAGCCGGACGCGCAACCAATGAGCTGCCCAGACACCCCTCTTCCATTCTGTCTTGATTATACTGAGGCCCTTTAAAATGGTAAGCTTTCCTACGAGTGCACTGTTGGGCGCCTTCTAGAAGCTTCACTGGGCAGTGTCTTCTGCACTCGAAGTCGTGCGCTGTTGCCGCCTCTGACTCGAGTCAGGTGCACAGCATCGGTGCCATTTGCGCTGTCCCACGGCTTCAGTGGGGCCTGCAGGTGGATTTCCAGCCCCACTGCACGTGAGAGAACCCTGCGTTTGTGGGAGGCTGTGCGGCTCGCTGCTGCAGACACCTGTCGTTTCCGGGGGTTTCTGGCCTGGCTTGGGGAGGCCCCAGCTCCAGACCTCAGGAGCCAGAGTACCACTCTCTGGTTATTCCTCGGTCTTCTCAGTGGGTGCGAGAAAGCAGGTGCGTCCATCACAGGAAGGCCCATTCCCAGATAGCCAGTGGCTTCCACCATCACCGTGGGTGGGCCAGGGCTCTGGTCCCCGTGGTGCGCACAGCCGGAGACCAGGCTGCTGGACAGGCCACCGTCCGCAGCCCTGCCGGTCACCACACCAGCTCAGTGCATGTGCATGGACTCCGGAAGCATCCCCCAAAGTGGCACGTGTCCCTCAGGCCCGAGGCCAGATCAAGTCCACAGCTGTGCCCAAATCCAGGGGCGGGGGCTGCAGGCCCACCACAAGCTGGGGACGGTGGGGTAGGGTTAGAAAAGGGTCTCCCTGCCCCGGTGGCCTTGACACTGGGGACCCCTGATGCCCCTCAGCCCCAAGCGCCCCCAGCAGAGCCAACAGTCAACGCACGCCCAGGCTTCCTTCTGAGAATTGGTCACTGGATCCTTGGGCCTCCTCTGGAGGCAGCCGTGGGCACATGGTCCTCTGTGGGTCCCTTGGGGCTCCCCTCCCGGGGCTGCCCATCTCCCAGGGCTCTCCCCTTCCACATCTCCTGAGATCAGGCCCCCACTCCTGAGCGGACACCTGATTTCAAGCGCATTTTACAGTCAAGACCGAGGGAAGTGTCGAGGGCAGCATGGGGGCAGGCCGTGCCCACCACAGGCTGGCTGTGCCCTCTGGCTGTTCCGTGCAGACAGGCTCAGAGGCCCCGCGGAGCTTGCCGGGAAGGAGAGTGTGGCTGACGGATGGGGATGTTCCTCATGCAGCAGGGTTTTGTCACAGATAACAAGGAGAACGCAGCAGGCTTCAGGGGCCGGGGGGGGGGGGCTGTCTGGTTAGGGACTGTGCGGGCAAGACCCACAGCAGGACTGAGAGGAGTGGTGGGCACGGCACAGTGACCCGCTCCTTCTGGAATGTTGGGAGCAGGACATCCACGGGGCAGGCCGGGCCGGAGTCCCGCGGGGCCCACGGCGGCCTCCACAGAACCTCAGGAGGAGGGCGGGGCAGGGCTGGAGGCTGCACTGGGCCCTCCCACCCCCCACCCCCCACCCCAGGGCTCCAGCAGGGCAAAGGCAGGGATCATCTGCCTCCTCCCCGCCACCCCTTCCCCCTTCAGAGGGTGGAAGCTCAGAGATGCTGTGTGGAAAGCTTCCTGGAGACCCGCGGGTTTTCAAGGCGATGCCCAGTCTGCACCTCTCAGCACCCCCCCAGGAAACCCCAGCAACCAAAACACAACCCAAGCCAAGCATGTGACCCCAGGAATGCAAAGCCGAGCAGCAGGAGGAAAAGCAATCACACCACTCGCCCCCCAGCAGGAAAAATAACAACAAAATAACAAAACACAGGACTTTCTCCACAGGAGCCAAGAAGGAAATCAGTAAAATTCCTCTCTTCTTGACACAAGTGCTCCGGAATCAGGAATGACAGCTCTCGCCCCTATTCCAGTAGGAAGTCATGCACATAAAAGCAACACCTACACAGAATGCTTGAGTTTGCACCTGAAAGCACGTGGGCACGTGCACACGCAGAGGCATGCACATACTACACGTGTGCACACACGAGCATGAACAGAGGCGTTCATCCCCACAAATGCAGTGCACACTCGCTCACAGTCCCACACCTGTGCCCGTGGCAGCTGTGTCCTTAAAAGCAGGACAGGTGTTCCAGAGGACGGCTGGGCCACCTAAGTGGGGCTAGGGTGAGGACTTCCCCAGGTCTCCCAGGTCGGTGACCTATCACCCACCCCCGCCTGCCCCTCCCCCACAGGATGTGACCCCAGCCAGCAGCAGCAGCAGCATCTCCTGAGTCAAAAGATAGGTCCCAGTGCTGTCTCCTGTCCAAATCTGGTTTCACCAGCAGCCCCCGCCCCAGGGGAAAACTGACCAAGGAGTTTGGGGCACTTGGCCCTAGAGCAGGAACAGCCAAGGGTCAGTGGTGTTACTGACCCTCACCCCCAGCCAATGTCATGCACTCGTCCCAGGGGCCTTGCAGCTGAGATGTCCCGAGTGGGGTCCTGCCCAGGCAGCCCTGAGCTCTGCTGGAAAAGGGGGACCCCACCTGCTCCCAGGGTTGGGCCTATCCACAATGTGGGGCCCTCGCCTAGCCCTTGGTCCCAAGAGAAGATCCCCACCCGAGGCCTGTGCTGTCAGGAAGGGCAGCCACCTCCAGGCCCCAAGCAGCTCTGAGAGAAGGGACAGGGGCGTTGAGAGAGGGGGACAGTGGACCGGCCACTCCCTGCGGCACTGACAACGATCTGGGGCTGCAGCAGACTGCCTGACCGCTCCCGCCCTCATGTGTTATCCCAGACCTGTCCCCCACAGCAGCCGGGGGCTTTGGGCCAGGTAAGGCGAGGGTCCCAGGTGTGCAGGAGCCAGGCACGGTGCCCTGTCCAGGTCAGGGCACTTAGAAGAGTCCGGTCTCATGGGTCTAGGGGCGTGGTGGGGAGGCTGAGTCTCTGAGGACAGAGGGCAGCCTGCAGCAAATTCTAGAGGAACCTCAAGACACCCAAACCCTCCCAAACACATCCGTCTCCTGAGTATCCCCTCCCCGCACACCCCTCCCCTCCCCAAGGCATTCACACAGAGGGAAGACTCTTCCTTTCATAATCCATCTGAGCACGAGGGAGGCCACCAAGCTGGTGGGCAGCTTGACAGGGATTCCAGCAGGCCTTCCCCAGAATGTGCATTTATCCACATGTATACACCACGTTTGTCCACACACATGTACCCCATGTGTGTGCACACGCTTATCCACACACACACGGGGCACTGGCCTACTCCGTTTAAGACGTACACAATACATGCAGGTGTTTAAAGACGAGGGGCCTGGACACTGCATTCATCTGGACAAGCCCTGCCTGAAACCCAGGCGCTGTGGGCAGGGGCCAGATCTGAGCCCAGCAGGGGCCCCAGCCCCCCTCCCCTGGAGGCCCCCTGGCCGTCCTCTAGGTAAGGCTGGAGCTGAGGCCTCGGATTTCAGGGCCACTGGGTCTCTTCACACACCAGGAAGGTCGCACTGCTGCCTCGACAGATCTCAGACAAGACGCAAGCAGAGGCAGCGTGGGAGCACGGCCCACTACGGCCCCGTTAAAGGCCCAGCTCCTGGCTGCCCCCAAACCCAGTACAGGACCCCAAACTTTACTTGGATGCAGCTCTGGTCTCTCCCTTCCTGCAGAGTACCCCATAGCCCTGCCTCTGCCCTCCTGCTGGCTCTAGGGGGCTCCTCCCTCCACCCCTCACCCCCATCTGCAGGGCCAGAGGGATCTATGCAGGGCTGAGCCAGAGCAGGAGCGCTGGCCACCTTCTTCTCAGGGGGCACCCTCTTGTCCTGCTTTTGGACATCTGACCTAGGCCCAGGGCCCGAGGAGTCAGACGTCCAGGGAAACCTTCCTGACCATCCTGCTACCACCACCACCCTGCTGCCCTTTTGGCCCCAGGTCAGAGGGCAGCTCAGACCCCCTGGCAGCAGGATCAGCAGCACAAGGACCTGGCGAGAGGACGTGCTGCACATGTGACGCTGAGATACACCAACACCCACCCGGCTCGCTGGGGGCCGTGGCGGAGTGGACGGCTCTGCTGAGGAAGCCCAGGCCTTGCCCTGCCCTACTGCCAACGGAAACCATTGTCCACCCTCGGCCCTCCCCCTTTTCCTGCCTGGAATGTGGATGTGATGGCTGGGGAGCTAGCAGCTGCTTTAGCAACAGGAGGAATAAGACACGGCTGCTGACGGCACCTTAAGTCCAGGCTCTCATTCTGAGAGGGACAACCCACCCCATTTCAATATAACCAGCCGCCACGGCTTGGGTTTTCAGTTACAAGCAGTATAGCAGGAACTAGCAGATGACCGACACACCCTCTCTCCTCTCAGGTCCCCCACTAGATGGCATCCCCAGCCTGCTGTGCAGGAACGCTGGGTCAGTCCCAAGCCAGCCTCCCGGGTGCTCCTCACCCACCCAACCCGGGGCCTCCACCACTGGTGTTTGGGACATGAGTTCAGCTGGCAGGAGCTGACATCCTCACTCACACTTGCAACTGTCCCCTCCCCTAGAGACCTCCTAGTGGGGCCCAGGGACCCCACTGAGCTTACAGCAGCGGACAGCTGTGCCTGCTGCACCAGACTGAGCTTCCTCGGTGTGTGCTGGGTGGGGCACGGGGGTCAGCTACAGACCGGGGCAGAAAGGCTGGCTGGGAATGAGAGTGGGGGGCGCACCCTGCCGGGCGGCAGGCTGCAGGAGGGAGCACATCACCCTGTTGGGTGGGGGATGTGCACCTGCAGGAGGCAGAGGGAAGGCTGTTCACACAGCGCCCAGAGCCCGGGGCTGAGCAGGACCGATTCTCTAATTACACATTGTGATGTAATTAGAATGTGCTCCCAACTTAGGAGACTGGAGCTGGGAATAATTACTGCCGCACAAGGACCCAGGGCACCAGGCAGGAGAAGGCCGCATGAACCCTGTGCTGTGTGGCCCGCCAGGCACTGACCTGAACCCGAGCAGAGGGCGAAAGTCAAGGGCATGAGTGGGGGTCCCGGGGGTGGCTGGAAGCTCTGCATTCCTGAGGACCTCGGCCTCGGCAGGAAAAGCACCTGATACCCCAGCTCCAGCCCCAGCCCAGGGGGCACTCCCCTCTCCAGGCTCTTGGGTTTCCCCCAGCTGGCCCAGCCCCCAGGGCCCCGTCTTCTGCCAGCAGCGACCAGATGAGGAGGGCAGAAGGCTTCAGCCCGGCAGGAGGCCCCGTAGACTGCTCAGCCCAGCAGCCTCTGTGGCACCAGAAAATGTCTGAATTCAAAGATATAAGTAATCACTGATTTTCTCCCCGGAATCTGAAAAACAACATTTCCCAATCTTAACAAAGCCTTAAGAAACACAAGCCAACATCAGGAACACGTCTGTGATTATCACTTTAACCCATGTTATTTTAACACCTTTAGAAGAAAATGCAGTTTCCTGAGTCTGACTTCAAAGTAAGAAGACTGTCCACGCAGGCCGAGGGTCTCAGGTCCAGAAGCAGGCGACTAGCTGGCTCGGGAACGCGACATCAGAGAAAGACCCGGAAGGCTGGCGTCTTGCTATCTCCAGGAGCCGGCTGGCTCTCCCAATATCCTGGACACGTGCGCTGATAGCAGCACCCTGGAACCCGGGTCATGGGGTGGCGGCCAAGAACCCGCTGGGCCATGCAGGGGCTGGGCCCCAACATCTCAGCACAACGCAGCCAGCCCAAGCAGCTGTCATGGGTGTTATCGCTGCACAAAGAATATTCCAGAAGCAGTTTGCACGCCTAACTTCCAAGCAACACGGGACCTTGACAGGCACGTCTGCCCGGGCCTGACTCACCACCCAGCTGAGGCCGCCCAGCACTGACGCCCGTCTTTGCCCGAGACAAAAGCTCTGAAGCAGCAAGGGAGCCTGAGGCCACGGAAGGCTGGCACGCAAAGGATGCGGGGCTGCATCGGGCTCCGGACCCAGACCCCTCTTGACAAAGCCACATGCAGACGGGGTACAGCCATCATCAGTCCAACCACCCAGACACCTGAGAGAATAACCAAACACAAGGCAGCCCAGCCGAGGCCTGCTGCTTGCAGGCGCACCCAGAACCAGAGTGGACCCCGAGGGCCGTGCACTCGCAGTGACTCCTTCCTCCCCTCCAGACACTGAGTCAGCACCCCAAGGAACCCTCTCCCCGCTGGACAGTGTGTAGACACGAGGCCGCCCTGCCTGGACCCTGGGCTTGGTCACCTGGGCCCACACAGGCCACTGTTTCCTGCCTCTGGATCACTCACTGACTCGCTACTACGTGGGGCTGCTGACCCCAGCAGCACAAAGCAAACCCTGCCCCCAAGTGTCTCCGTCCCTGGGAAAGCAAGCGAGTTATAAGGTTAACACCGAGCAGGACAAGGGCAGACGTGCCAGATTGAAGGGCTGAGGTGCCAAGGTCTGGGGGAGTGCAGGAAGGGGGTGGGGGCACCAGGAGGCCCTTGTCACAAGGTGACCCCAGCCCACGGCCCAAAGCCCCAGCGCAGTACTCTGCTGTCCATGGCTGCCCCATACCTCCCAGTCCTTCTCCTGTGTCAACGACCCAGCCCATTAGCCTCCCAAAGCCCAGCGCCCGGCCCCGTAGGCGAGTTCACCTCCTACCACCCCCCACCCCACCTGGCGAGAGGCTGTCGACTGGGGAGGCGCATCTTCGCATCTTCGGTTCGCCTGGGAGCGTCTGAGAATCCCGCTGCCCCGACCTCCCCCCAGATCCAGTGTATCTCCAAAGATTCACGTCTACCTCCAACCTCAGAATGCAGCCGTATCTGGAAATGGAATCTCTGCAGTGGAATCAGCTACGGGGAGGGTGACCTGCAGGAGGGCAGGGCAGAGGGAGGGACAGGAGCGATGCAGCCACCAGCCAAGGGACACCAGAGCTGCTGGCAAACAGGACTGCCCCCGCGTGGGGCCTTCGGAGGCAGCACGGCCCTGCCAGCACGGACCAGACTCCATGAGAGAATGCATTCCCGGTGCCTGAAGTCACCCCGTCTGGTCATCTGTTACCCAAGACACAGATTCAGGGGGTGCCTCAGGCAAGAGTCCAGCCTGGCCCAGACCTAGGGTGCAAACATGGGGCTGCATGTTTGGGGGACGTCTGTCACACAGATACGGCAGCTGAGAACCGATCCACACGTCCACCAAAAGAATGGGACACAGCGTCCGTAGCTAGCAGGGGCTCCGGAAGGGAGAGGAGGACAGGGGGGTTTTCTGGGGAGGGAGGGTCCAGGTGGGTCGCTGGAGTGCTTTAAAAGGTGGTCTTGAAGATTTCTGGCTGGGGGCGAGCCTGCGGGCAGGTGCCAGAGAGACACAGACTCACACACCCCTGCAAAGCAGGAGTGCACAGGGTTTAAGAGGCACAGATACCACGAACGGTTCCATTTCAACACTTAAACCTGCCACCACGTGAGCCACGCCCACGGCACACACAGCAGAAACCACGCACATGCACACTGCTTCCCTTCCTGCTCTGCAGCAGGCGTCCGGCCACACCCAGGGGACACCCAGGGGATGGCCTCTCCTGCAACAGCTGTCACCGGGGCCCGGCACTCGGCTTGGGGGGTGAGGTCCCCACATGTTCGAGGCTTCCCTGGTGGTTCTCGTGGGGTGAGTTCTGAGGTCAGCGGTCGGGGCAGCGCACATGCCTCACCTGCTCAAGAGGCGCCCGCCGCCCTCCGGGCAGCCCCTTCCTCTCCCACAGCACTCGCGCTCCCGGGCAGCTGGGGGCACAAGGGGAGCCGAACACGCCCGGCTGGGGTCTCCTTGGAGCTGCCGGAGGCCAGGAAGTGGTTTTCCCTTCAGATAACATGTAACAGCCTTACATTCACTGTCCCCGAACTCAGCTCGGAAAGCGTATGGAGAAACATCCAGGCGTCTGCACCACGTTCCAGGAGGCTGTGGCCCACTCCGTTGTTCCCAGCACTCATTTATTGCAAAACCGAGTTTGTCACAAATACCCCTTTGTAAACAGCTCAGCTCACTTAGGGAAAACTGGTTTCTGTGCTGAGAACGAGAGCACACTGTCACTTAGGGGCTGGCAGTCCTGGCTAGACGGCCGTGCTGACCTCCCACCTGCAGCCTCCGTGGTCACACGTGCCCCTTTCTGTGTCCCGTTCCTGGGAGGCGCCCACACTGTGTGCTCTTGTGCAGAGAAGGGGCCCAGGATGCCTAATGGGGGTAGGGCACCAGCTCGGATTCCCTTCAGCCACCCATGCCCGGAGAGCCTTGGGAGACACTGCACCAGTGTCCGTGCGTGGCAAGCACGCCAGCCATGGCACCAGAGGTTGGGAAGGTATCTGGCGCTCACACCGGTTTGACCACAAAGCCTAGAGTGCTGGCCGGGACCCACTGATGCAGCAGCCCAGGGCTGGTGCCCACCCCCATACCACAGCCTGGGACGGGTACTCACGGCACCCAGCCCTCTGGGCCACACGTTCACCACCACCGACCCTGCAGGACACGGGCGGTGAGGACCCACGCAGCACACACTCCCAACTCCCACTCCCTGGACAAGCCCAGGCCTTAGGACTGGCCTCAAAGCGAGGGCTGAAGTCTGTTCCTGCAGTCTGGCCTCCAAACCCTGGGCTTCTAACAGAAAACAGCCATCTTGCTCCCAGGTCAGCCGTGTGGCACCAGGGCAGCCCCAGGCCTGCTCCCAGTCTCCGGGGTGCTGGACAACGGTGGCCCGGCTCACCTCAATCACAAGAGCAGGCGGGGAGCAACCTGGGCTTGGAGCCAGAGGAGGAGCACAGGGACCACAACCAGGAGGAGACCAGGAGGGGCAGACAGGAGGCCCCGGGAACCAGGAGGGCAGCAAGTTCCCACAGAACCCACCGTGACAGTGCCTCAGGGCTGCGGGGGAGCTGGGCATCCTCACGGCCTGCTGGGTGGTGGGTCGTGCCAAGGGACGTGGGCAGCCAGCTGGGCGGCCCGCCTGGAGAAGCCAAGAGCAGTCTGGAAGGAAGCCCAGGGCCATGGGGGGCACAGAACTGCCCCCATCCCAATGCCTGAGATGGTGTCTTCATTCATTCTCACAGTGGGCTCTCCTGACAGGCTCGGGGCAAGGATGGCACAGGGCGGGTCCCCGGAGTTCACGGCAGGCCAGGTCAGAGCTCACTGCCGCCGTCCAGCTGCATCTGCTGGGCCAGCTGCTGCCCGATGGCCAAGAGGGGACTGGCCCTGTAGGTTGGACTGGCCAGCAGCTCCCGAAACCGAGCCCTTTCTTCCTCACTGAAAGACATGAGATCAGAGCAGGTAAGCACGCTCCACGCCCCTCAGTGTGGAACGAGTATCAGTGCCATCCCACCCCTGGGCACCGCAGGGCGGGCTAGGCATTGCAGGGGCAGGGCAGAGCACCTGCGGCCTAAGGGTCACCACAGGGAGGTGGGCGGGGGCAGGGGCAGTATGAGGAGGGGACGGGGGGAAGGCAGCAGGGCAGGGAGGGGGCTCAGGAGCGGCCTTGCCGGGTCAGGCCCAAGGGGAACTAAGGATGGGGATCTGAGAGCTAACAGGCGCTTTGGGCAGGAAGGGACTGGCCGCCCTGGGGCCCCCTCGTGATCACACACAGGCTTTGAAGCCACCGTATGCACCCGTGGGTTTGGGGACCAGCACCTCTGCCCTCCCCAAGAAGCAGGCTCCGGGCACCCCCATCCCCCACCTGATGCAGAGCTGCTATTCAAAGCAGGAAGAAGCTGACACACGTGGGGAGACAGACATGTGGCCTGCAGACACGTGGCCTTACATAAGAGGCACCCTCCCTCCAGTGCTGCCAAAACCCAGGCTGCAGTAACACAGCGGCCATGCACCGCGGCCCCTTGGGCCCAGGACCGGCCCTTCCCACAGAGGGGCGCCCGGCGACAGAGAGGGCAGTGGCTGCCTCTGATCGGAGCCGGAGGGCTTCCTCCCAGGGGAGGTCCTGAGCCCCTGGAGTCCACAGTGGTGGCCGCCACTCTCTCCGCATGGGTCTCTAAGCCCAGGGGCCCCCAGGTGGAGCCAGCAGTCATGCTGCCTTTCAGAAGCACAGGGGCGGGGCGCCTGGGGGCTCCTTCGGTGAAGCGTTTGCCTTCGGCTCAGATCATGATCCCAGGGTCCTTTGATCGAGCCCCATGTCGGCCCCCCTGCTCAGTGGGGAGGCCACTGACCCGCCCCCCTCTCAAGCGCTCTCAAATAAAATCTTTAAAAAAAAAAAAAAAAAAGGCAGCACAGGGGCCAGCTAGACATTTGCAGGTGCCTCGGTGAGACACCCGCAAGGGAGTACACCTGTGCACAAAAAGCCCGGGAGGGTGGTTCCAGAAACGTGCAGGCAGGGCCACCGTGGCATGGCGCTAGGAGAGGTGCTGCAACAGGGCCGGTCCTGGCCCAGGGGCAGCGGGTGGAGCCGAGCCGGCACTGCCCCTGGCGTGCAGGACGGAGGGCAAGGCCAAACCTCGAGGTGCCTGGCTTTCTTGGCTGTTGGCAGGAGTCCGAACCCCTGGACTGACGGTCCAAGCCAGGTGTCCACACCCAAGACGCCTGGGACGGCAGCAGTTCTGGGCTCCAAGGGTGATGCCCTCAGAGCCAGCATCTCCTATTCTGGCAGCTTCTGTTCTCCTTGTTCCCCGGGGCAAAGGACTCCCAGCCCCGCTACAAACAGGCTGCGTCACACCCATGAGAGGAGCCACTGCCCAAGCTGTCCGTGGGGCCCAAGTGTGCCGGGGCTGGGGGCACGTGGCCAGAGGCCGGATAGCATGGGGGGGGGCGAGATGGGAGGAAGAGGTGGGAGCACCAGAGCCTCACTCTGGCGACAGGCACTACTCACAGCAGCTGGAGCCTCTGCGCGGCGCTCATACGGCTCAACTCGGAGGGCCGGGGCCTGCTGCTCACGCTGCTGCGGACAGAGAGGCAAGTCGGCACAGGCTCCCCCGGACCCCTCCTCGCTGTGGGACTCCGGGAGCACGTGGACCCCACAGCAGCCGGCACCGCCTCCACCCCGTGCGGCCGTCACCCGGAGGTGCACGTCTACGCGGCCCCGCAGCAGGAAGCGCAAGAAAACCAGAGCCCCAGGCCAACACCTAAATTTAGCCTCCAGACCAACAGACCTCATCCTTTATTCATGGTTTCTGTTAAAATATGAATGAAAAACCTGTCTCGTGAGTCTGAGACGCCACCGGCGCACCATCCCCGCACCCACTCGCACTGACTCTGGCACCCACGCGGCCTGCAGAGATGGCCCTTGGCAACTCAGAGCCACATGCGTCCCCAGGGCCATCGCGGACACCCTGCCTGCAGCCAGCCTTCCCCGAGTCATCCTCAGCCCCAGGCCGCCACGGCCCTGCTCCCCTCACTGCTGACCCGCCCTGTGTCCACGCCGGCACAGGCTCCTCGCAGAAGCGGCTGGCATCCCAGACACTGCCAGGAGGTTGGGGAGCCCAGGCCTTGGATCCGACCCCCCACAACACTCCTGCACCCCATCTATAAAAAGGTAAAATTGGGGCGCCTGGCTGGCTCAGTTAAGCATCCGACTCTTGACTTCAGCTCAGGTCATGATCTCAGGGTCGTGAGATCGAGCCCAGCTCAGGCTTCGCACTTGGCAGGGACTCTGCTGGAGATTCCCTCTTCCCATTCTCTTAAAAGAAAAACAAAGATAAAAAGGTAAAAATCCACTGAAGCCATGCACGGCCCTCCAGCTCTGACAGCAGTGTCCGTGTGGACGCATCTGGGAGTCCCCTCGGTGCCCAGGGCCAGATGCAGTCTCTAGTTGCTTGAGCCCCCCTCGCACGGTGGAGCCTCAGAGCGTGGCTAGGACCTGGTAAACAGCTCCCGGGGGAGGCTTCTGTCCTGTGGACAAAGGCAGGCCGACGGGGTGAGCAGAGCCAACCCCAGCCCTGTCACCTCCGCCCAGACAGGTGCAGGCTTCAGCTTGAAGTCTCTCGGATGAAGAGCCCCTGGAAGGGCAGGGACTCGCTCACGGCATCAGAGCATGGTTCCGGCTGCACATGCACCAGGGCCAATGGTGGGCTGCGAACTCCTGCCAGGAACGATGCGCAGCTCAGACACACAGCCTGCTTGCTGCTCGAGTACCCGCGGAGGTGTGACCCCAGCCCACCAGCACTGGAAGGAATGGCTCTGGACACGGGCTGACCTGGGATGAACCCTGGGAAAACCACTGCACCCCCGAAGCCTCAGCTTCCCTGTCAAACAGGCAAATGCTTCCTGGCAAACTTGCATTAGCCGGGCCTGCAGTACAAGACCGTGAGCGCACAGGTGCACCCAGGAACTCCCAGCTTCTCGCTCTCCTGCAGGCGGTGGAGCCCAACCCTGCCACTCACCTGCTGACATGAGTGAGCCCGCAGGGCGTGTCCCACTCCCAGGGGCCTGGGAAACCAAGTGGGTCTAAGAAACCCCAAACAATGCAGACTCCTGTCCGAATCCACGGCCCCGGCAGGCGACACCCCGAAGTCCACCCGGGGGCAGCCCAGTGGCTTCTACGGTGCTACTCCCAGCCAGCTCTCCGGCAGCAACTGCTGGCCTGTATGATCCGGGAGGGCTGAGGCAGCAGAAAGCACCCCAACCCTGGCTGCCACCCAGGGCCACTCCGACTATCTGTGGCAACAGCCTCGAGATGTGCCCAAGGCCACCGGGACCACACGGGGTCCAACTGGTGGCTGGCCTGGTGGCTCAGCGGCACAAAGCTCCCCACCCCAGCTCATCAGAAAGGACAAGGAGACCTTTGCCTGAGGCGCTTTCGCCCAGAGGACCGACTTCCTAGACAGCCTCATCTTCCACCAAGGAGCGGCATCACTGTCCACATGCGCCCTGTGCCGTGTGCCGCCCACCCAGATTGCGCGGGACACAGCGCGGGAGGCGAGCTCAGATGGCTCAGAGCCCCAGGCTCCGTGCGGCCACCGCCCCATGAGGCCACATCATGGATGTGGGACGAGCCTGCAGCGGGCCAGAGCCTTGGTCAGGGTGTCCCAGTAGGTGACCGGGGCCCCATGCACTCAGGTCTGGGTGTCCAGGGCCACAGAGCCATCCCCACACCACATCCTGACCCACCCCGACCCCAGGACACACCTAGAGGAGGGGGGACAACACACGCGGATCAGCAGGGCCACCTGAGCCATCCGCGTGCTTTCAAGAGTCAGCCACTGGTGCGGCCCCTCCAGTGCACAGCCTTCTCCCTAGCTCCAAGGACGCTGCCCCGGCGGAGGCCAGCAAGGGGACCAAACCCCTCCTGTGCCGGCACCAGAGGGTGGGCCGGCTCTCAGGGCTGAAGGGCTGATGGCATGGGGACCCCACCCTGTGAAATGGGGCTTGGGGCTCCCAGTCAGGCCTCAGTCGGCTTGGAGGCACAACAGGGGACAGCAACGAAGTAAAGAGACCAAAGGCAAAGCTTACCGGCCGCCTGGGGACAGGGGACACCAAGCTCGGGGAGCACCGCTGGTTGGCAACATCCCCTGTATGTTGTAGACGTGTACACAGACAGTAACCTCATCCCACCCCTTGGGGACAGGACAGCTGGAAGCTCTGCATCTGGAACCCTCCAGGTCCCTGCCCCACAGCCCTCTCCCTTGGCTGACTTAAGCCTGTACCCTCTAGCCTGGTCAGCTCTGAGTCCTAGGGAACTACTGAAACTAAGGGCGGTCTCGGGGACCCCCAGACTCGGAGCCAGTGTTAGAAGGGAAGATGGTCTTGAGGCACCTGGCTGGCTCAGTCAGTGGAACATGTGACTCTCAGGGTTGCGGGTTTGAGCCCCATGGTGGGTATGGAGATTGCTTAAAAATAAAATCTTTAAGAAAAAAAAAAAAAGCAAGGATGGACTTGTTAACCATTCTGGAAACTTTGCAGAACACACTGGGGTGCATGCACACACAGAGTTCCTCACTCTGGCAGCAAGATGGACCACGGCTCCCTGCAGAAACTCTGAGTCTGGGGCCAGGCAGGACGTGCCCACGGTGGGCCAAGGAAGGAGGGGCTCAAAACCAAAGCACAGCCCCCACCTTGATGGGCATGTCAGAAGGACACAGGAGCCAGCTGCAGGGGCTCCCGGTGGCCGGAGCTGGACTGGTCCCAGCAACAGAGTGGAGTCGTGTTGGACTATAGCCCACACTGTAAGATAGATACCGTGAGTCCATACTGACATCCGTAAGTCATTCACTCACGCACTGATACAGAAACGGTATTGATCTCCTCCTCCGAAGGAGAATCCCAGGTCTGCACAGCTGCTCCGTCCTCAGGGAGCAGAGGGCACCTGCCCACTCCTTAGGTGGGCTGTGCGTGGCAACTCCCTTCCCCAGGGGACAGTGCGGGGAAGGGAAGGAGCCACGTGGGGTGGGGACACCCGGCAGACCCACCTCCAGGGGACCACGGCCAATGTGAGCAGTGACAAATCATGTTGACGACAGGCACCTGGGCCGGACGGGATGGACGGGCACTTCCCTCTGTGGTCTTCCCCCCAGCAAACCGTGACCCCAGTCCACTCATGAGAAACCATCATGCTAATCCCAACGAGGGGCATCCCCCCAAATGCCTGACTGGTCCTCCTCCAAATGGTCAGGGTCATATCAGAGAAACTGTCTCAGCCAAGAGGAGATGTAAACGGACATGATCAATGTCACGTGGCGTCCTGGATGGGATCCTGGGACAGAAGAGGAACATTAGGGGAAACGGAGGAAGTCGGAATAACCAATGGGCTTTATTCAATCACTATTATTTATGTAGCAATACAACGCACCACGTAAGCTGCTCCTGACGGGGGAGCTGGGTGTGAGGGACCTGGGAACTCTTAGTATCCTCCCATCATTTTTCTGTAAATCTAAAACTGTTCTAAAATAACATTTATTCAAACAAACAGCTCGTCAGTGCCAAGACACACTTAGGGAGGGACAGTGACCCCTGTCCAACAGGAGGCTCAGCTACGAGACCAGCTGGGGACCTTCCCGCACCCAGAGAGCCGGAAGCAACCTCAGCTACAGCCCAGCTCGGCAACCCAGGCCGCCCGAGGCCACACACATTCCTCCTCGGGCTGCCGACCCGGGTGTTTACGTAGCAATTCCCCCCTCTGGGAGCCCCGAGCACATTTTTCAGATGAGAAAACTGAAAGCAGGGGAAGGACACTTGACCGGGGTCACATTTTTTTATCAAGAATCAGAGGGAGAATTTGCATCTCAGGCTCTGGCTCAATTACCAATCTCAACTGTGAAGGCCACTCCTCGACTCCTTGTCCAGACCAAAGGTTCTGGGTGCTTCCATCCCAGAAGCCGGCCTAGGATCTTCCGGCTCCGCGGCCAAGTGGCCTGGGGCACATCGTCGGACACCCCCCACCCCCAAGCCGATGAAGGGGGACAGGGAGGGACAGCAGAGGGACTGGCTTTTCTAGAGCAGGAGGCAGGAAGCACTACAAGAACGTGTGCTTCTGGGAGAGGGTGTGAAGGCAGCGGGTATGACGGTGGGCTGTGCCCCTGGGGAGTGGAGCCCAGCAGCTAGAAGGACCCACCACATCGCAGCCCTCCCAGCTAAGCCGCACCGAGGCCCACACCGGAGAAGGCTGACAGGCGCCCCCTCATCAACATGCTGGCCAGGCCATTCGCCTGCAGAGGCCCCAGGCTCCAGCCCCACATGAGGGACTCACCAGACCACCTGCCTACCCCGAGGCTCCGCTCACGGAAGCAAGGGTTTCCGCGTCAACAAGGAGGTGAGGCACCTCTGCAGCCTTTGCCTCCCCCTGCCCCTCCCCTGCTTGTTCTTCTCAGGGCTCCCGACACAGTCAGTGGCTCCTACTCTGGAAGAGCCAGCCCTGTCCTGACCTCGCAGTCCCAAGGCAGCCACAGACAGACACTCACCCTCTGGCACGACGCTGCCGACTGCCGGCCTCCAGCTCCAGCAGCTCAGGGAGGGCATCTCTCAGGGGCTGCAGGTCCCCCACCACCACCGTGGCCCTCCGTCTCCGCTCCGCCTTGCGCTTCTGCTCGGCCAGCTTTATGGCTTCGATTTCTGAGCGGGGGGGACAACGGGTTAGTGAGAGGAGCACAGAGCAAGGGACGAGCACATGAGCGACCAGGTTCCTTCCTGAGCAGGGCCGGCAGGTGGCACCTACGTTCGCCCCGGGAACCCGGGAGGCAGGCCGGCAGCCTCACCTCGGAATGCCGAGACCAAGCTGCAGGTGCTGAGGCTCTCTCTGAGCCACCCAGGCGCCCCGAAGCCTGGGGATTCGATTTTCACTTAGAAATGTTTTTACTTCGCAACCACTAATAAAATACGTACTCAAATGCAGTATTTCCAATGTGGCTGGTGGGCAAGGCCCGCTCGGCGGTTCGAGTACAGCTCTTACCCAGGGGGACAGCGGGGAGGCCCAGGGCCTGTTGCACGTGAAAGATGCGGGCGCGGCGCTCTCGGGTTTGTTCATTTGCTCTGTGCCAGGTCTCTCCCTGAAAAGCTGGGACAGGACAGCAGCTGTGGGAAGACCAGACCTGAGCCCCGTCCTACCCTGCTAGAGACAGCCAGCCACACACAGCAGCACAGCTCGGAAGGCCACGAAAGCCGCCTTCCTGACACATAGCCAGAGGACTCAGCCAGAGGGGCGTCACTCAGCAGGTACGGGACCAGGTCCTTCGGAACGCTGCAGCCGCCCATCACCCCTCAGAAGGGCCGGGACCACCAGGCACAGGGCAGACCAGGAGGGGAACCCCACACTGAGGACAGACTTGACAGCCCAGCGACGGGTATGGAGGGGCCGGGTCCACACGGAGCCTCGGGAAGCACACATGAAGGGAGAGTCATAGGCGGTGACCAACAGGCTTTCTCAAGAGAGGAGTTTCCGGAAACTACACCTATTCACCTAGCAGAGAGAAGCACCGAGGAAGGCTTCCCAGAGGCCAGAGCCGCTCGACAAGCCTGTAGTGCTGGGCCACGGCCACCCACCCCAAAGCCCTCGGCTGCCCAGGGAAAGCTCTGAAAGCCCACCTTGCCTGGCCCAAAGTCAGGGACACCCACACTGCCCCCAACCATGGCCCCTAAGAGAGTCCCAGAGGGCCCCTGGGGAGTGAGGCTGCCCCCTCACCCCGAGGAGTGGAGCTCAAGGGGACAAGGACGGCTCCACTCGTCAGTCAGCTCCTCGTGCACAGAGCAACCCCTCAAGGCTCCGGACTGTTAGGACTTACATGGGGACAATTCAGTCAGTCCCTTCCCTCGCCAGGAAGAAGATAAACAATTTACTGAGCATCTCCTCAAACCAGGTGCCTCTCCCCTGAGAGCTGCGCATCCTGGGAGGGTGGCAAAGGCCAGGGCGGGTGCTCTGAGCCCACTGCCCCTTCCGTGGCCGAAAGACCAGCAGCAGGGCCAAGGGCAGCAAAGCACATGGCCAGGCTCTTGGGGGACAGAGGCACATAGCCTCCCAATGTCCGCAAATCCATGCTGGAAGTGCTCGAAATTACTAACATGGGCACCTAGCTGGAGTGTGACTGAGGCACGCAAGGCCAGTTCACACGCAGACATCTGCCAGATGCCCCACGGGGGTCTGCTGAAACACAAAGGCCATCCACCATTGCCGCAAGAAGTGCCAAATGGAACACGATAGAATTCACTATCCACTCACCATAAAATGTCAATACAGCTGTGAATGGAGACCAATTCCTTAATGTGACAAGAGATTATCCACCAGGAACAGCACGTTCTCTAGCAAAACATCACAAGATCCCACACCAATCCCTTGTGGCCAGCTCCATGCCCAAGGAGGGTGGGCGGTGCTGGGCTGGCGACCGTGAGAACCCACAAAGCTCACACAGCCTCCAACTTCAACAGGATTTTCAACCGAACCTGTGAAGCTAATTACAAGTCTTACTTTGAAAAAAAGACTAAATGTGCAAAGTAGTCAGAACATGTTTAAAGAGAACACGCAATAAGGAAGTGGGCCTGCTGGACGCCGAAGCACACCAGGGAGTGACAGAAATCCCAGCAGGGCGGGCTCCGACACACTGGCAATCCTTCTGGGGAGAGGGGGGTCCCTCCCGCCCGCCCTGAAAATTAAGAAGTAAACACCATGAATATAACAAGTAAGAGTCCAAAGCCACAAAACACAGGCGTGCACACACACCAGGCGTTTCTAAAGCTCCACCCCCAGGAGAAAGGACAAAGGTCTGCAGGTCTGATCCCGCCCAGGCCGCCAGCGCCTGCTCCCATCCGCGGCTGGCTAGGGAACGGGTCTTCAGCTCTGTCGTCTCACCTAAACAGGTTTATAACTTCTTTACGTGGGACTGAAACAATAACGCGTCCTCAGATCTGGGTGCCCTTCATTCCAGCCTGGGGGCTCGGGGCGGGGGGGGTGCGAACAGTGAATTTAAAGGGGTGTAGCTCTGAGATGCCTGGGTGGCGCAGTCGTTAAGCATCTGCCTTCGGCTCAGGGCGTGATCCCAGCGTTCTGGGATCGAGCCCCGCATCAGGCTCCTCTGCTATGAGCCTGCTTCTTCCTCTCCCGCTCCCCCTGCTGTGTTCCCTCTCTCGCTGGCTGTCTCTGTCAAATAAATAAATAAAATCTTTAAAAAAGGGGGGGGGTGTAGTTCTGTGCCACTGGGCTTCAGGGCTCAGGGCCGGCCACGCTCCGCAGAGGACAACTACGCTGACATCGCCCTGGGCCCCTCCCATTCTCCCCTTTCTGCCCCAGAGCCGTTCCTATGCCTTCTAGCCAGAGACAGGGGTGCAGGGTGAGGGAGATGCCTGCCTGGAGTGCCCTCTGACGCCCGGACCCTGCTATGCAGTCTTCTGGCAATGAACCCTCCCTTTCTACCCCCCAGGCCAGGTAGAGGTAGGGGGCCTCCCTGCCAATCTTTGTACCTGGGCTGGAAATCGCCCCCTTCATTGACTTCTCTCCAGGTAAACCCTTCCTGGGGTGCTGGGACCAGACAGACCATACACTGAGAATCTCATAGCCAGGCCACTTGTAAGCAAGCGGGGGCAAGGGAAGGTCCATTCTACCAACTGTATGGTCTAGAGCAGTGGATTCTGAGCATTTTGGGGGCAGGGGGCTCCTCCTGCCTCTACCACTCCCCCTCCGGTGGCTCTGGAAGGTTCCCAAGGGTGACACTCTGTCATTCTAAATGGCTTAGTTGAAAACTAGCTTGAGGTGTAATCAAGAAAGCATTCCATATCCTAATTGAACCTCCAAAAACCATCTCATTGGCTACACGGGATGCTGACCGTGGGAGACTCTTAAGGGTTGGGCTCCCTGAGGGCCAGTACACATCCTGCTGACACAATCCAGGAGGAGGAAGCAAGGCATGTGCCCTTGTCACTCTCCTTACCTCCCTGCCCACATGTGCCCATGGATGAGAAGCCTAAGGGAAGCTCCTTAGAAACCGGGCCTGAAGCAGAGAGCATATGACGGCACCTTGCCCCGTGCACCAGTACGGCTGGGTCCCAACCCCTGGCCCCCAACTCCTGGCCCCGGACTGGGAACAGTTCGCACCCGTCTTCCCTCACCGCCCACCAGAGGCTCCAGCCCTTGCCGTACGATGAGAAGACATGAAAACGTGAGGTTCGGAGAGGAAGACGAAACTGTATCCATTTCAGGTGGCATGATTTTTTATGTAGCGCGTTCTAAGGAATCCACAGAATAACTGTCAGAACACGTGATTTTAGACCGTCAAAGGGTACGATGCTCTTAAAAACTCCATCTTCTACATACGAAAACACGAGAAAGAACACTAGAAAACGCAGCTGTCGAGAATCCCATTTATAACAACTCCAACAACTCTGAAACTACTAGTAATAAGCTTAACAAGCAAGACCCGTGTAAGACCTCTACTCTGAAAACTATACAACGCCGACCACAGAAATGAAAGAAAATCCACATAAATGGAGAAATATAGCACATTCGTGGACTTGAAGATTCAATATTGTTAACACGGCAGTTTTCCTAAACTGATCCACACACTCAAGGCAACCGCAGTCCTAAGTCTACCAAGGTGCTGCTGGTGGGAGTGGGTTTTAAGAAGTCAGCGTGCCCAGGGTAAGATCTACATGGAAATGCTAAGGCCCTGGGCATCACACAGAAGAACCGAGGAGGAGGGCGTCCGCTATGTGACCCACGACCTCCCCACGCTGCCCAGTACTTGTGAAGGCACAAGCTGCGTCAACCAACAGAAGACGCCCCAACACAGCCACACTCTGGAGGCCGTGCGATGTCTCACAAAGACACGGAAACAATCAAGCGAGGAAAGAAGAGTCTGTAACAAACAGCGCCAGTGACCGAACACCCACGCTGAGGCGGAAAGAGCCTCAGGACCGCAGGCTGCCAACACACATGAACTGGGACGCATCAGAACCCTAACCAACCTAACCGCAGAGTTCTCAGAAAAGCTGAACAGCATCTCGAGGACTTTGGGTTGCACAGTGTTTCCTCAACAACACACACACATACACAAAATAACAGTATTAAAAAAAAGATTGATCAGATGTCTCAAAGTTAAACTCCTGTTCATCAAAAACAAACTGTTAAGAAAACGAACAGGCAAGTCATGGTCTGGAGGAAAATCTGCAAGCATGCACTTGACGCAGGGCTGGCCTCCAGGACGTCAGAACCCTTCCTGCAGCATGAGTAGCAGAGGGCAAGGGGCCCCACGAAAGCACACCCGGCTGCGGCGCACACGCAGTGCTCGGGGGTGGCTGAGAGCCGAGGCCACGAGGAGCTGCCGACACCCTGCAGAGCCGTGGCTGGTGGCAGTGGGAACGCACGACCGCTCTAGAGACACGTCTGGCACTTGCTTATAAAACTAGACAGACACCTGCCCTATGACCCAGCGTTCCATTCCCAACTATTCCTCCAAGAGAAATGACAACACACTCCACAAAGACCTGAATGTTCGTAGCAGACTTTCTCACAGTAGCTAAAAAGAGAAAGACAGACCAGGTGTCCATCAATAAGACAGGGGGCAGCAAACAGTATCTCCAGATAAATCCTTCTCAGCGAGGGACGGGCCCAGGGCCACAGCAGAGCGGATTCTCCAGAACATTGTGCGAAGCAAAGAGATCCAGACACAAAGCGAATGCATCCTATAGGGTTCCACACTTCTAGAACGTCGAGAGCAATAAAATCTAACTGTGACGGTGGTCACGTCCAGGGTCATGGAGAGTGGGGCCCAGCGGGAAGCGCAGGGGGCTTCTCAGTGCTGGTGCGGCCCCGTCTCTTGCAGGGACTCTGGGCACAAATCCCTGAATGCACAGAGACTGGCACTTCATCATAGCCCGGTTTTACTCAAACTAAAAACGAAACCATCAGCAGATGCTGGACTGTAGCACGCTCACTGGGAGGAAGTGTCTGGATGCCTGCCGCTCGCTCGGCAGCATGTGGACAGAACACCGGGTGGCAGACAGGAATGGACAGAGGAACAGTGTCCATGTCAAATCTCGATGTGGGAATCAGGATGTTCACTGTCACGTTCTCCCTGCTTCTCCGTATGAAACTTTCCATGATACAAGAGGAGGTGAAGCCCGAGGGGCGGTGAAGCTCACACGGCCCTCCAGTCCCAACCAAAACCGTAAAAACAATGAGCCAAGTAACGTGAACCTAAAGAAAGCAAGAACAGGGTATTAGAAAAACAGAAATTAATAATTTAGGGCACAGGAAAGTAGAATTGACAAGTAAATACAAGACTTAATTCTTGAAATGGAAGAGACAAAATAGTGAGAAATTCAAGAAAGGGATGCAAATAAAGGACAAACGGTATCGATGATGAGAGGCCAGGAGCCAGTGAGGGTGGAGATCTGATCAGAGTAGATGCTTTCATGGGAAAACAGGAGTGGCCACGCAGAGCTCAAGGAGAGACCACAAAAGACCAACCAGCACAGAGGGAGTTTTAAGTACCACAGCATACAGTAGCGCAGGGACGCGCAGGGCCCCAGCGGCCAGTCTGTCTGCTTCCCTACGTCTAGCTTACAGAGAGCATGCCGCACAACCCCACGCGGGGACTGTGGGAAAGAAACCACACGGATGAGTCACTTCGTAAGAAACACCCAAAAAGGGACAAAACATAAAAAATTGTGGAAGAGGGGCGCCTGGGTGGCACAGCGGTTAAGCGTCTGCCTTCGGCTCAGGGCGTGATCCCCCNAATAAAATCTTAAAAAAAAAAAATTGTGGAAGAAGTTGACAATTTTCTCTAGAAAATTAAAAATGTACACTTTCTTTAAAACCTTGTTTAAAACAAAATAAAAAAAATAATTTTAACCATAGAGAACATAAAGGATGTTACAAATTAATTTTAAAAAGTCAAGAGAACTAAAAAATACTATAAATAAATAAATAAAAATAAAAGGGAGCAGAATCACACGAAAATGAGAACAGTAAGAAAAATATGGCAAAGCAGGGCTCACAGGAAAATCCTCAGAAAGCCACCCGTGTACACTCAGCATCATGAAAACTAACTCCAGGGAGCGAGGCACCCGGTGCGGTGAGGCGCCCGCAGGAGGCCGGGACGAAGCCCCCCAGACAGGCCCTTGGAAAGAAGGAGCGGGGCCCCACCACACCCCGTGCACCCAGACGGCTCTGCTGGAGAACCCTCGTGACAACTCGGTCACACGAGGAGCCCAGAGCACGGCGTTCAGGGAGGAAGAGGGCGCTGCCCCAGGCCATCAGCCAACCATGGGGGAGGCAGGGGCCGAGGGAACAGGGCCGCGGGGGACGGGGGCGCGAACTTACTCTGCAGCCACCTCTCCCGCCGCAGTTTCAGCTTCTCCTTCTTGGGTAGAACAGCCCTGGCCTCCGCACCTGAGGACAGAGGACACATGGGGGTGAGTGGGGTGTTCCGTGCCCGCCGGGAGGAGCCAGGAACTGTGCACGGTGGCCTAGCGTCAAACGGGATCCCTGAGCACTTCCTGCAGGGCTGCCCGGGGACACTATGACCCAGGATGACTTCCAGGACAGGCTGCAGCATGACCAGGCAGCCCAGAGATCCCGCACAACTCACAAGGAGGAAGCTCGCGCTCTCCGGCTGGGTAGAAGCCTGGCGGCACCGAGGGGAGAGGCCCATACCCCTGAGCCCGGGACCTGGCACCCTGTACTGAGGCTCACGGTCCCCACCTGTTTGCAATTTCTCTGCACAGGCGCTGCCCAAAGCGAAGGGTCTCAGGTGAGTCCAGTCGAAGCAAGAGATGGTCCCAGATCTTGTCACCGATTCCACCAAGGCAGTAAGAAAAACCCACTTCTCATCACACGGTGCCTTCTGTGGGGGGCCAGCTGTCCGCCCTCGCCTGCCAGCATGGGAACCTGTCCCCAACGTGTCCCTGACCTCGCCATCCCAGGGTCAGGGCAAAGAGTGCAACACAAGCCCTCTCCTCTGTCCCCAGAACACCTCCGTCATCAGCACGCAGGCCACCGGCTGACCATCCCGCCAACCTCCCTGCCCCCTCCAGCTCAGGGGTGGGTGGCCTCCCCTCCCTCATAAGCCTGCCCGCACACCCCATTTTAGGGACTAAACTGTGTCCGTCAAATGCACATGCTCGAGTCCTAAGCGCCAGCCCTCAGAACGCAACTGTGTTTGAAGACGTGGTCTTTAATGAGGTCACCAGGGTGGCCACGTGACAGGTGTCCTCCTAAGGGATCAGAACAGACATGCACGGGAACAAGAACATGAGCACGTGGGGACGATGGCCGTCTACATACCCCGGAAAAGGCCTCAGGAGGAAGCAAGTCTGCCGGCATCCTGACCGCAGATGCCCAGCCTCCGGACCGTGAGCGATCCAGGTGTGCTGTTTGCTCCAGCTGCCAAGCTGACGCCCCACGTCCATCTTCTCAGGAATAAGGCAAAGCCCTGTGCTTCCGCCATCGGCCACACAGCAGGCCAGGTGGCCCTGCCCACCCAGTCCCCGTGCAGACTGCAGAGTTACCAGGCACGGGCACAGCCGTAACACTCATTCACGAACTACCTGAAGAAACCTGCTGACCTTTATGCGCACCGGGCACCTTTCTGTCAGTGACCCTACAAACTAGTCCATGTCAGAAGGGGCCGGAACCCCCCAGGTCACGGGAACTGCTAGGGACCCGACTGGAAAGGAGCGTGAGAGCTGATCCTAGCGGGCCTCCACGCACAGCAGCCGTGGGCCGGGCCCTCCGGAACTCCGCCAGCCACCCTGGGGCCACACTGCTGGAGGGGAAATGGAGACCCGAGCCTTGAAGTAAAGCCCGAGCCACGTGGGCACAGGTGGGGCATCTCGGAGCGCTCCAAAACCGCACAAGGCCCTGGCTGCGGGACACGGGGCTCCTCTCCTCAGCAGGCGGATGCAACGGGGGCAGGACAGAGGAGGCCCTGCGCCCAGCAGGCACACAGAGTGGGAGCACTAAACCCGACGTCGCTGACCACACGCCGACTCCCAGCTGGAAAAGCCCGTCAGCCTGCATCAGCAGAAGCCATCTACAGCCCCAAGGACACTCAGGCAGGGCCTGCTGGCGCACCAGACCGCACTGGGCCGCCGGCCCCATCCAGGCCCTTCTTTGTGCAAGGGCAGGACGTCAGGACGGGGCCGGAATGACATCTGAGCAGCGGGACACCCACGAAAGGAGAGACCGCTCACCATCACTGAGCCTCTCCAGCCTCTGCATTCAAGGGTGAACGGGCAGGACAGACAACAGGGTAACTTGGGCATGAACTTAGGACACAAACCCCGAGAGCGCATCACCCCTTTGGAATTCTTCCAGCCGGGGAGAAGAGGGGTTACCTCACGTCCTGAGAGCTGCCACAGGCAAAACACGCAGGTGTCCCCTGCCTGACCTGGGGGCAGGGAGCAAAGCGTCGCTGCCAGCTCTGGGAGCACAAAGACGGAGTGGTCTGAGTGCTGTCTGCCCCACGTCAGGGCTGTGGCATGTGGGAGCGCAGACTGGGAGGGCGCTGGGCCAGGAGACGCCGGACGCTGCAGACAGTGTCTCTGCCTCCAGTTTGCTCTGAAAACAGAGCGGTCTCCAGGCTGGCTCCACTTCCTTGGCCTTAGCTGGTTTCCCCAGAGATAAAGCCGCCTAAGCCCAGGGCATACCCCACCCAGAGCACAGGCTACGAGACACGCCCGTCTCCCAGTTTCTCTCTATTTCAAGCCCATCTTCCCGGCTCGCAGGGCACATCCATGATGTCTACACAACAGAGCCGACACAAGTTCCATCAAGAGAAAGGAGGTGTGCCTGTTAAACTAGACTCTTCACCCAAGGAACGTGCATAAAACCCTGTAACCTGGGACTCCCAGGAGGATTTAATCCCTTCTCCAAGAGTAAAACCCTGCACGCTGTGGCCTTGGGTTGAAACTTCCAGACACATTGGAGCTGACCTACTTTCCTCCTTACAGCCCTGACCTCCCCCTCCGCCCCCAGAGGGCGGAGGTGTTGTGCGACTTTCTAGTCACCCTCAGCTGCTCAGAATGGGGGCGGGTGAGAGAGGGTGGACAGAAGGGGCTGCATTTGAGACAGCCATGCACCTGGAGAGTGAGGTCCCCCAGAAGCTGCCCGGAAGAACCAGCCCCGCAGGCGGCAGGCAGCAAACAGACGCTGCCCACGCCAGGCATGAGTGGCAGGAACGAGCATGGGCACCACAAGCCCTGCTCACCTCAGTGTCTGTCCCTGCTGGGTGCCCCCAGGGCATCTGGAGGGTTCCAAAAGCCCAAACCCCCAAGGACTAGGCAAAGCCCTTGCTCTGCACTGAGGCTACAGCCTCGAATGAGACAGACAAGACGGCAGGAGGGGCGTGGTGGCCAGTGGGCCATGTGGCCAGACCCTCCGGACAAGCCATGTAAGCTGGGGCTCAGAGAAAGGTATATGGGGGTGTCGGGATGGTCGGGCAGCCAGAGCCTGAGGCTGAGCGAGGCAAGACAGCTGCCCCCTGCTGTCCCTGCACGGGGTCAGACCCGGAACAGGAGCAGCCCCGGAGGCCATCTCTCAGGGCTGTACAAAGAGAAACACAGATCCTGGCAGGGGAGGGCTCCACAGCAGCCTTCCTACCAGAGATTTTCACGCACATGCGAGAGAGGGAAGACCATAAAGAACCCTCGAGCACCTCCAGCCGCATCCACTCCAACCCCGGTCGTCGACAGCACACCTCCGACGCACCCTTTCATGACCTCGGCCCCCAGGCCCCTTGCTGGGCTGGTGTCCGCTCACCAGAGTACCTCAGGTATCCTGAGCCAGCACCTGTGAAAGGGGACCGGACCCACCCACAGCACTGGCGCCAGGGCCCTCGTGTGGACACACCCTATGAGAATGGGCTGAGATGTGTCAGGAGATGCTCAGGGGGACACGGAGGTGGCCTGTCCAGTCCTAGCGCCAAGCCCCTACCACGGCCCCACTCGGGACCTCCTGGACTCAGCCCCGGACAGGCCACCCTCATGAGCCCAAGCGAGGACTCCTGTACCGGGTGGACGGAATCCCCACAGCACTGGCCGACTGTGGTTTCTCTGCAGCAGCATGTCAACGGGGCCTCTGCCACAGGGGCACTAGTTCGCACCCTCCCCGGGAACCCCCACTTTAGATGCAGCCCCAGAGTGCCCCCGAATTCTGCTGCAACTCAGTTATTCAAACCCCACCTTGCGGGCTTCCCTCCTGTGGTCACAGGGGTCAGAGGGTGCTGGTCCCACAGGCCCTGTCCCTCCTGGTGCCGTGCAGGCAGCTGTGCCACGGCACACATGGAGACACGGAGGCAGAACCTGCCCAGAACTCGCAAAGACGCGCCATGGGCACCTCGCGCACCAAGGCCAACAGACCCACGCGCAGGGTCAGCATGGGCTGTCCCCGTTCTGACGCTCACAACAAGGGAAGCACACCGAGTCTCCCATCACCACCTCGGCGCAGCTCTGCGTGACCCACAACAGCAGAAACGCCAGCCTCAGAAAACCGGGCCGGGTGGGGTGACGCTGGCCTCTCTGGCCCCAAACAGGAAGTTGACAAGTACTGCATGCAAGCCTGGGTCCTAGTCCCTCCCAGACCCCTGTCCTGGGTGTACCCTCACCTCCAGAACCCCAGGTCAACAGGACAGCCCCGCCGCCCTGGGGGAGGGGAACGAGAGGTGTCCAGCATTTCTGACAAGCGACAAAGTGACAGCAACTGAGCACTCAGAAGCGACCCATCCCAACCCGAGTGCCCAACCCGAACTCATAGCAGGTGCCAGGAATGCCAAGTCTAGGCTAGGCCGGGCCAAGCTGGGTGTCCACGTGACCCAGTGAGCCATGGATTCTCACTGTAAGGATCAGAAAAATTCTCCAGAACCTAAAAACCACACTTAGAACAACCAACCCACTGACCACACTGAGCAGAGGAGGAAGGGCGGCTTCCCACCCCCTGCTGTGCCGATGTCCCACCCTCCTTCCGAGCCCCGCCCTCCAGCCCGCCTGGGGCACCTCCACAGCCCCAGGGCGTGACCTCAGCTACAGACCCAAGCTGCCCTGGGCGTCTCAGGGAGAAAGGACGGGCACAAAGTCGGGCAGAGAAAAGCTGACCGGAAGACGCAGCTTCCTACAGCAAGACAGCAAGCTCTGGATCTTCAGCGGGGGACAGAACAGTCTTCTCATCTGTGTACGGGGAATGCTGCTGCGGCACGACATGTTCACGAGGTTCCAGACCAGAGTAAAGAAAGCTCAGCGGGAGACCCGCCGCGGCCTGCCCAGCACTGCACCCGCGCCCTGGCGGCCGGCCTCCGATGCAGTCTGCTGCCCGGGCAGGGCACGCCAACAACAGGACAGGGGTGACGCCTTACACGTGATCACAGGACATACATCCTAACGGAACTGGAAGAAGGATCAAGACATAATTAGCTTTTCCATGAATAACTTCAAGAACCTGTTCCCCTTCCATCAACAAATATGTGCAAAAGCCGGGCACAGGTGACAGGGGCGGAAGCTGCGCGTCTCCAAGCGGCTTCCGGAGCAGGCTGGCGTGACAAAGGCATCCCAGGCCACTGACGCTCAACCTCACCTTCTCCGAATGCTACCAAAGACACAGATTTGGGGAATAAAGCGGGAATCCTTCCCGTCCCTCTGTGCATCAAAATAAGGTCCCAATGCATGAAATAGATAAACAACAAAACCACGAAAGTACTACAACTACAAAAAACACACAATGAGTCACAAAACCCAAAGAAAACATCAATTCAACTACATACAAGTTAAGAACTGTAGTGAAAAAGTTATGTGAACGAACTCAGAAGGCATTACTGATAGAGACACCTGCAGGTAACGGAAGAGGCTGCTTCCTTCCTGTGTAAAAAGCTCTTCTCGAGCAACAGGATTGATTATACGAAATAAAGGAATAGGAAAGACACAGAAACGGGCTGCTTACACAGAAACGTGGCTAACGGAACTTCGAGGAAGCACAGTTTACAAACCTGCCCCCACCGTTCGCTCCTGACGTTAGCGGAGACCTACGCGCGCACCAGCCAGCTCAGCCCAGAGGCAGACTCTCACCTCAGGGGCAGCTCCCGCCGGGCCGGGCGGCGTCTCCAGAAGGCGATTAGACGGCATCTACTGACTTCTGCTGTTGTTTTATGGGCTTCTTGTGTTCAGCCCCCAGTCAGAGGCAGGTACTAACACCCTGGGCCACAAGTGGGGACTTGGGATGCAAACCTGGGGCCAACGGGGCCATCTAGCTCCCAAGACCACCTACGGATCTTTTCAGTGCACATCTGACTCGGCAATTCCACCGCTACATTTCCGTCTAGAGGTATTACTAGCATCCACAAAGATGGGTGGACACGGCGTGCCCTGCAGCATAGGTCCCATCATACGACAAACCCCAACAGCCTTGCAGAGGAGCAAGGTCACCGTGTGCTGATGGGCAACCACGCCCAGCACTCAGGGAAGTACGGGGCCAGGGCCAGCCACGCGTGCAGACGGTGGGCACAGAGAAGCCTGCAGTGGGCACAGCTGCACCAGCGCAGTCTCCACACCCGTCTGCGCCCTGCTAACAAGAGGGCAGTGGTGTGACGCCAGCTCGAGGAAGGGCAGCTAGCCCTGGGAGGCACGGCTGGGTGAGCGCTGTGGGCTCTCCAGGAGGGAAAGCACGGCCGGCACCCAGCCGCCGGCGATGCAACCAGAACAAGAAGTGCCTGTGCTCCCCACCACGACAAGCCTGAGACAGGTGTCACCTATAGACGGCGCAGCCAGACTCTGTTCCCTTCGTTTTTCTGTTTATTTACACTGCACTCTGCAAGAAGATGGCCATTTAGAAATTTTTTTAAAAAGCAAAGATATTTAAAAAAAAAAACCGAGGACAAATTTCCCTCATCAGACACAATGTCTGGGAAGAAAAGTGACAAGATTATTAACCAAAAAGGCCACATCAACATTCTCAAAAACACACCCACCAAGTTTTCCTGTTAAAGCACCCTTTCTGTTGATGAAAACCTCTCCCATGATGAGCTCCCAGATGTCCCAAACTGTTGCATATGTCAAAGGACAGACTCGAAACCCTCAGGACCAACTTCTAACATAAAGACACATGGTGACGTGGTCACTGGCGCAGCTGTCAGAGCTGAAGGCTGACGGGGCCGCCCGTGGGTTTGGTTCTGCAGCCGCAAAGCTGTCCTCCTTCAGAGGTGGCCCTGCCCGCCCGACAGACTGACGGGAGGAGGGACAAGAGCAGCACCCACGGACAGACGGGAGGGGCTCCTGGGGGGCTCCCCTCGGGGCAGACTGTCCTGCAGGCGCCTGGGCCCCTTCCCAGAACGACGCGAGGAACCTGTCTACCCCTCCTACGGCCCCTCGTCCCACCTCCAGCGCCTTCCGCAGGCCACTGTCAGGAGAGAGCAGGTGGGGGAACCCTCCAGATAACCAAGCACCACAGGCAGCAAGCAGCACACTGGCTCCAAGGATGGAGGCGAACAGCTCATCCTCGTGGGCTCCTCTCTCGGGGAAGGAAGCCTACAGGCAGCGCCTCCCCTCTGACAGGCTCGAGCCACGCGCAGCCTCCCTCTGGCGGGGGCTGGGGGCCTCAATGTCTGCCGGGGAGAAAGGGGATGCTGGGCAAGGTGCCCCAAGGGCCCCCCCAAGCCGCATGTACTCAACACGCTCTGGGGGTGTCCCCTCCTCTCCACAATCTACGAGGCGCCCAGGACGATCGCACAGGGGGCAAGGCCAGGCCCTGCTCTAGGCTCCTTGTCAGACAGGCCACACCGCTCCCTGACCACGGGGAGCACCAGGCCCGCAGCGCAGGGGGGAGTCACAGGCAGACGGGTAAGCAGAGGCGGCACTCAGGTTCAACGGTCACACCGTTTTCATTGGACAGTGCCTCCCTCCAAGCGGGAGGGACGTGAGGACCCTTTGTCCACAAGAGGCCCAGAGGGCCCCAGCCTCACAGATTCCGCCTGAGCATCTTGAAGTGGCCTTTGGAAAACCCACAGCGTGCAGGCGCTGGAGGGAAGAGGCTGCCACAGCCGCGGGCACCAAGCCCCGACAGGGCCGGACGGCGTGGACGGACAGAGACCACACGCAGACCTCCAGCCCCCTCTCAGCCACCGGGGACATGAGTGACAGCAGCAGCCTCGGCGGGGTGCTGCTGCCAGGCTCCACAAGCATCGAGAGCCTGAAATAGCTCCTTGCCGCCAAGTCCTGAGTGCCGGGTTTAGAAACAGCACCTCCCACCCTGTCTTCTCCAGCATATGACACTTGTGCCCAAGGACCAGCCGCCCTCACAAAGGAATGACCCCCAAACGGCCACATAACCCCACATGCCCCATCGGGTCCAAAGGCCGCTGCTGGTGGACGGTGCTGGAAAGACAGCGTCCCCCCTTGGAAGGCAGGCTCTGGAGCGGCAGGAGAGGAGAGAAGGCTCTCAGGTGGTATCTGGTGGCACAGGAGACCCGAGGACCTGCCCGCGACCAGACCCAACTCTGCTGGTGGAGGAGCGCCAGGACTGAGGCGGCGCACCACCGTCCGCACCGGGCCGCCCCCGCTCCGCGAGCCCCGAAGGCCTCCCGCTCGGTGTGTGCAGAGGCAAACAGGCATTCCGCGAGCCCTGCAGGAGGCAGCCAGAGCTAGTCCCGGACGGACATTCCCCCAGACAGGGCCAGCGGCTCCACCCGGGCAGCCACATGAGGAGGGGCCTGTGTGCAAGAAGGACAGCGAGGCGGGCTCGGCCCAGGGGCCCGCCGGCCACTCCCTCAAATGGGGCAGGTGGCATCGTTCTGACCAGGTCAGTCTGTGGGCAGAGCCGGGTCACAAACACAAAATCCCACGTAGGGACAGTGGTGTCTGGGTGCAGAAGGAGGCTTTGTCTTTTCTATAAGCACACATGCCTTTCCAATTACGAAGTGTTCCCTTTCACAAAAGCAGTTTCAGAGGGAGGCCAGTCCCTAACTCTCGAGCCTCCGCCAGGGCTCAGCCTGGTCGTGTAGGGTGGAGGACTCAGGGTACCCATTCAGGCGTCAGCTCAGCTTCATGGAGCCAGGACCTCGCAGAGCACAGGGCGAAGGGGCTTCTTCCACAGCCTGGCCCCTCCTGCTCCCCCCAGGTTCCAGAGCGAGCCCAGATCTGCTCCCCACCGACTCTCCATGCTCCCCATCTCCTGTGTGAGGAAAGGTCCACTGCAGCAAGACGCTGGCCCCCCGAATGGCTGCATGTTCTCCCCCGTGCATGTGTCAGCCATTCCTAAGACGGTCAAATCCAACAAGCTACTTGAACCGGACGAACACGAGGCTGCCATGCTGCTAGGGGGGGCGCTGCCGTCACAAGCTCCAGGACAGAGGACAGAGTGGCCATGAGCCTCCCTGTCACCTGCCTGGGCCGTGCTCTGCAATCAGAGTTCTACAAGAACGACCTCACAGGGCCCTCCAGTGGCCCTCTTGCAGGGGAGGGAGCCAATTGCAGAAAGCCTCAGGTCGCCAGTGAGAAAACGGTGGGCAGGACGTGACCCAGCAGGCTGGCTCCTGACTGCCCGCCAACACAGCACAGCGGGTCACTGAAGCGTGCACGCCCTGGAATAAACGCAGCAGCACCACAGACAGCTGATGAGATGAAGACAGCCCCCGACAGCAGAGACCAGCCGGGAGCCACAGCGCACCCACCCCACTGCAGCATGTCCACAGTGCGTCACTCATGAGAATGCCAGGCTAAAAGGACAGCAACTCACTGCTTCCTGAGCAGAAGAGCTCGGCCTCCCAGGTCCCCCAAGGAAGTGACAGAACATCCGACTACGGGAGCGTCCTCACGCCAGCCACTGCCCACTGTGGCAGGAGGCAGCTCGGGCGCAGGTCGGGGCGCGACAGACGCCCAGAGCTATCTAAGAGCACAGACACGAGCACTCCCAGGGTTTGAGCCTGATCCAGACCTAGACCTGGGGCCTCGCCAACAGGCCCACCAATGCCTGGCAGTGTGGAACCCCAGTGGCCTGGCTGTAGAGTGGGGTACGGTCCTTCCAGTCCCAATCCTGGTCCTCTTTTCCACTGACTGGCAGGACCGTGGACCTTAGTCCTGCGGGGGGGGGCTGCCTGGCTCACCCCGATGGTCCCCTTCACTCTCCTGAGGGTGGACACAGGTAGACACTGACTCCCGAGTCTACTCTGAGCCAAGCCAGGGACCCCTGATGGGAAGAAGGAGAGGTCCCATGCTCAAAGGGGCTGTGGCCCTCGTAGAGGCCCCGGACCCCGTGAGAGGAGTGGTGATGGGTGGGGCCTCCACACTGACTCTGGGAACCCGGGTGTGCTGGGCGTGTCCCATCTCTCCCCCACCCCCAATGTGGACTGTTGTAGCCCTGCTGGCATTTGGGTCACCAGGGCTGGGCAACAGCATGGGGACAGGGCTTGGGCTGGGGCTCTCAGAGAGGGGCACCCAAGAGAGGGCCTGGAACTGGGCAGGGAGCTCCCTGCCGAAGGGGTACACCCAGCGGCTGGCCGGACCCTGCCCATGGCGCCCCTGAGCCCAGGCCCGCAGGCATGGCTGTTCGGCAGACATTCACCACACCACACCTATCCTGCTTCAACCCAGGCAAAGACACGTCCTAAAGCCACCAGGCCTTCTCCAGCATGGATTTCAGCCCCCACACCACACTCAGGGCTGCTGGGACGGGCGCAGAGGCTCTGGCTGCTCAGCCTAACACAGGCACGCCCCCTCCCCCAAGTACAAGAGCTCGATGGGCGGACGGCAAGCTGCAGCCACTCTGGGGTGCTGGGGTGCCGCCGTGCTCCCAGCTCCACACCTCGTCCCTCTCAGCACAGACTGCGCACGCAAGTCCTCGCACGGCCGGGCTGCAGTGCCCCTGGGCCTCGGCCAGGTCCTCTCAGGCTTCACCTCCCACGAACAGCCTGTCTAGAGGCTGGAAGTGGGTCTTGGAAACGAAGTGGCTTTGGCTTGTCTCAAAGTGGGGAGGAAGGGGAATTCAAACACAGGACCAAGGACTCCCACATTCCTCTTACCCGAAGCCCTGATGACAGAGGGAGTGGGATACAGGCCCCGTGCCCCACAACCTCACACCCATACCCTCTCCAAACCATCCAAGCAGGGCCCTTCCAGGCTGCTTCCTTAACCTTGCCCTTCCCTGCTTCCTGTTGTTAAAATAATGGGCTGGAGGCAGACCAAAGCACGAGCAGCCCAACAGCAGGCCCCTTCCTGCCCCAGCACCGCGTGACCGTGGGGCCAGATGCCATCAGCATTCCAGCTCCGTGGACCCGCAGCTGCCAGTAGGCCCAGAGTGGAAGACCCTGCCTTCCAACCCTCTGCTTGGTCAGGTGCACAGAACTTCGGGCCCTGCAAGTCACACCCCCCCCCCCCGAGGCAGTAGCTCCCTGGGGCTGGGCAGCAGCGCTCCCACCCAGGGCCTACACCCATGGCGAGGAACCAAGTAAATGCGCAGGAGACAGCAGAGGGGCTCACAGCCAGCAGCTTGAAGTCATAGGAGACGTAGCCGCCTCCAATGGGCAGAAACCACACACAGCAGCAAGGAAACAGGAAGGCCCTCTGGCTCCCAGACCTGATAACACCACCGCCCACCGCAGAGCTCCGGGCTTTTCCTCTTCGAGAGGGCCAGAAGGCCACGGGGGGAATCCAACAGCCCCTCGGCCAAAGCAGGCCCCAGGCAGCTACCAGCAAGGCCCCCAGCCTGGCCCACAGAGCAATAACCCCCTCTCCTTGCTCACTGCACACTCAGGGTGGCATGGGGATAAGTAATGAAACCCTCTGGGTGGGTCTGGTCTGGCCCCTACTTCAGAGCTGGACAGAAAGGTATGAGAAGCCTTTGAAGGGACGGCTTTACAAAATCCCTGAAGAAAAGCCCCAGAAAGCCACGGGAATCCGTGCACAGGAGCTCCCCTCCTGGAGGCAGGACCAGTCTCTCCAAATCCAGGCTCGGCCGCACAGGAGACGCAGCCTTGCTGCCCTCTGCTGAACAGACTGCATGCCTGCACCTGCTCCTGACAAAGCCAAGGTCACAGCCCTGGAGCCAGGAGACAAGAGGGCGGGCCCACATGCTCTGCTCCTGGGGTCCCCGCAGCCTGGAGGCTGGTCTGGCCTGCTCACCGTCGCCACCTCCCTGCTCTCTCCGCCACAGCCTAGTCAGCCCCCAGAGCACCTCCTGGCAGCCTCCATACCACCCAGCGTGCTGGCCATCCAGTGTGTCCTCTTCCAGGCCTGCCCTCGGGTGTCTGCCTCTCTGGGCTTGAGTCCTGGGGCCAGCGCTGCCTGCCCAGGCCACGGGAGCACTGGCCCAACACCCTGCGGTGCTTATGTGACAACAGAGCGGGCTTGTTACCTGCAACCTTCCAGCACAGAAGAATGCAGAACTAGAAAGAGAACTGCACGGCGGTGTGCTGCGCAGGGGAAGGACGCAGGGGCCAGATACCCTAGCCCGGCCGTATGCCCTCAAAAACAGATACAGCAGAGCTTCGAAGCCACGTCACATTCAAGTCCATGAGCCCATGGACCCTGACCCTCCGGGCAAAGCCGAGCTCTGCTGCCGGGGGTGGGGGGCCATCTGCAGCAGGAACTGGGGGTGACCTCTGGCTCCCCACCACAGCCTCCTGCCCCCAGGGTGGGAGACGGAGCCACAGCACCACAGCAGCCCCACAGCCCACCGCAGAGTCCAGAGGGCGCCCGACTGGGAGCTCAGCATCCCTGCCTGGAATCAGAAGGTGGGCCCCAGGAGGCACAGACTTGGCTCACAGGCCAGCAGGGTTCCCAAAGGTCTACGGACAAACTCAGGGAAGATGCCACCAGCAAAGCACCCACGAGGTCAAACAGGCCCCTTGGGTGTGAGCACTAGTCCACACCAGGGGAGCCACACACGTGCACACGGTGGGGACGTACAACGGCCAAGCCCCCCCACCCGGAGGCAGGCAGCAGTTCTACCTGTGACTCGGCCCAGGGCAAGGACTCCGGAGGGACGTGTCTGCGCTAATCCAGGCCGACAGGCACCCCCACCTTCGCGGCCCAGCAGGTGACCGAGGAGCAGCTGAGTCCTCAGAAGCCACCTACCACAGGACCCGCACCTGCCCCAGGCCACCAGCCGCCGCTCAAACCTGGGGAGGAAGCCACAAAGCGTGTCGTCCCCCTGCAGGATCCAGGGCACCAGCCGGTTGGGGGACAAGGTGATGCGGGCCAAGAGGGAAGAGCTGCCGGCAAAGAGGGCAGCACGGCGTCGGGGAGGCCGAAACCCCGCCACCGGAGCTGTCCGGACACGTCAAGCCGGCAGGGAAGGGGCTGTGGCTTCTGCAGCACCAGCTGGGCGCTGACAAAATCAAGCACCCTGTCAGACACTCGTGTCTACTAACTACCTTCAGCAAAAACTGGCAAAACCCCAAAGGCAAACAGTATTACCGCCTCCCTTCCACAGACGTACCACCGAGGCCCAGAGCAGACCCAGCGCCCTGCCCGAGAGCTGCCGGCGCGTGAGGCTCCTGAGCGCACACTCCCACCCACCAGCAGCTCAGCCCCAGGCTACCTGCCCACTTCAGGGTCCCCAGGACCCAGGCCTCTCCCCGAGGCCCCCTCGGTTCTCCCGAGCGCTGAGCTCCACACCCCAGAGTCCAGGCCCTCTCATTCTGTAAATATTGTTTAATTTTCTGTGTGTTATGACTTTGGACACCCTAAAAATACACTTTCCTGGCTGAGGAGAGACACCCCCCCCTCCAGACTAGGCAATTCCCGTCTTTGGCCTCCTATCCCCCTCCCTGGCGCCCCCACCTATGTGGCCTGTGTGCTGTGCCCTGGGCTCCAGGACCTGAAAAGTGAAACATACTTTTCTCCTAAGCTTTTTCTCACTAAGCTTCTCCTCCCTCTTCTTGTGACCCCTTCTGACTGCCCATCCCATAAAGACACCCTAGCACCTTCCTTCCTTCCCCCTCCCCTCCTTCTCCCCACCTCTCCTTGGCAGTTCAGGCTCACATCACCCAGATTTTCACTGTTCCCTTTGCTAGGAAGTAACGTCTTGCTCTTTCTGGGTGGTCATGCTTTCCGTGGTGGTCCGGAATTATCTAAAAAGCCCTGGGACTCCACTCGAAGGCAAGAGGTGACTGAGTGCTGGCCCCTCAGCAGAGACCCGAGCGCAAGGCCCCCGATCCGCTGCAGGCCAGCTGAGGCTGCGAGGCGCCGCTGCTCCCGGGGCTCCCGCAGGACTGCCATGGCTGAGAGCGCCCAGTCAGACCAGGAAGGACGTGCTCACGCTGAGCTAAGAACCGAGAGGACCGGGCTGTATCCGAGAAAAGACGGGAGAGGCTTCTGTGCTCCTCTAGCCGCCAAACAGGACCCACTAGGCTCCTGGCCAGTGTCCTGATGGGGCAGCATCAGAGACCACCGGAGGGGGTGAAAACAAGGTCCAGCAGGTCTGGTTGGGGTCCCCGTGATCCCGGGGCTGGCTGGAGACCACCCTAAGGAGGGGCACACAGCCTCAGCCACTCTTTCTGCGCAGGAGAGGCGGGGAGGGGAGGGAAGGGGTGAGGGGAGAGGCCACTGGGACCATGCCCTGCAGGTAACAGTGCCAGAGGGAGGCCCCACTGTCACTCCCAGTCCCAGGTGGGGCCACATCTCTCTAAGCTCAGCAAAGGGAGGGTCCGGCCCCGACACCGTCACTTCTCCTCCTCTGCCATCATTGTGAAGGGGGACAAAGTATGCCGGCCCCTCCCAGACATGGGAGCACTGCCTGGCCACCATGGAGAGAGGAGCTTCAGACAACTTCCAGGCAGGCCACGGGGCACACCCGCCCAGCAGATGTCACGCTCGCCAGACAGCCGAAGTTCAACACACACTCCAAAACCCAACAGCCAACACTGTGTATCACCAGTGGTCCGATGCCGGACCTACAACTGCACACGAAGGCTCTGTCCCCTCCACTCCCTCCGAACCGTTCGGGGACACTGCAGCACAGACGGCTTCTCCGCTCTTTGCCCTGGGTCCTCACCTGAAGCCAGCCCCTCACCGGGACCCCACTACAGGCAGGCCAGAGGCAGGCGCAGGACTAGGGACCCCGGTGCCCATGGAGAGCCCAGCCGAGCTCTAGCCTGCCAGGCCCACCCTCTCAGGTAAGCGGGAATCTGCGTGCACTTCCACGGACACGGCTGCTACTGAGAGCTGTCCGTCAGCGGCTACAGGAACAAAAGCCACACGCTGCTACCTCCACCACGCCCCTGGAGGGAGGGCACAAGTGCCCGGCGCCCATCACTGCAGCAACAGGTCTGGCTGGGCTCAGTCATTCCGGGCTGCGCGCCCCCGTTGCCTCGGGCCGCACGGCGCCAGCTGCTCAGCGGCAGATCTGAGGCTCTCTCAGAAGGACGACCGTGGGAGCAAGCGCCAAGCAGTCCCATCTCCCGCCTGGCTGCCCGCCCACCCTGCAGAGGGCTCAGCCTGTGCGGCGAGGCCAGACCAGGGCCAGACCAGTACGAGAGCCCGTCCCACGGGCAGAAGGCAAACAGCCTCACAGCCGCCAGGAAGGCAGGCGGGCCAGGGAGAGGCCACAAGGTGGCACACAGGAGGGTGACACTGTCAGAAGACAGCATCTGTCAGCTCTCTGAAGGAGTAACTTGGTAGGTGATTTAAAAACTCTAGAAGAGCTAACCTGTACAATCAGACAGCTCTCATCCAAGGCTGAGGGAAGCGGTAAAAACCGTCCGCATAGACAGACCAGAAGAGGACGGTGAACACACAGAGAACCGCTCGATCACGCTGGTCAACACAGAAGCCTGAGCACCTGTGGCCTCCAGGCACAGCCCCGCCCCCGCCCCGGGTCCCTGCGGGAGCACAGGGGCCCACACCAGCACAGCACACAGGCCGAGCTGCAACCTGCTGTGCGGCGTGCATCCTCAGAAACAGTCAGCAGGAAGGTCTGCGAGGGACGAGAACGTGCTCCCCCAGAACACGCCACTCTGGCTGCCACGAGGATTCCTTGGAGCTGGAGGCAAACGGGATCAACAGATGCGGAAGGCAGCCCTCCCACGGCTTCCCTCATCTGACTAAAAGCAGAATATTCTGACAATGACTGCCTGGGTCCCTGTCGGCAGACGTCTTCTGACCGTGACGACGATGGGAAATCAACATCTAGACGCACCTGTGCCAACGGACCTCCTTCCGCTAAGTTCCCCTGAGATTCACCTGTCTGTGCCCTTGGGAGCCCACAGAATTCGCCTTCTATGCTAAGACCCACAGAAGCCTCAGTTCCAATTGCCCCTTGGAGTTTCCGCTCACAGAGGCTTCTCCCAGAAGTAACTGTTTTTCTCTAGCTTGCCCGTCTTCTGTTAGTTTACTCAGCAGGCTCCTGGCCAAGAACCCAGGGGCGGGTTCCCGCTACATGTTTCAATGTACTAAGAAATGCAAGGAGATGGGGATGGGCACATCTCCCCTGCGAACCAATAAAACCCCCAAAGCACGGTGTAAACAACATAACCTCAAACAAAGGGCTTGATGTCAACCATAGCTGTGAAATAATTACAACTTACAACCTTAAGAATGGCTTACAAACAGGAGACGTAAACCTGGAATGATATTAAAAACCAGGAAGCCATATAATTACCCAACAAGAGAACACTTCGATTGGACAGAGTTCCATGGGGCCACAGAGATCAGTGGTTACAGCAGCATGACTAGAAGGCAGCTACGTACAACTTCCAGGACCGAAAGGCAGAGATGGCTTACAGACCATACGGCCCTGCCCTGCACAGGCTCACAGANCCCAACAAGAGAACACTTCGATTGGACAGAGTTCCATGGGGCCACAGAGATCAGTGGTTACAGCAGCATGACTAGAAGGCAGCTACGTACAACTTCCAGCACCGAAAGGCAGAGATGGCTTACAGACCATACGGCCCTGCCCTGCACAGGCTCACAGGCCGCCATCACTTCAGCCTCTCAACTGTGAGTGCACAGCTCCGGGGACCACAGAGAGGCCTCTCTCCAGGTGGCGGTAGTGGCAGCGGGGACAGCGGTGGCGTACCCTGCCCAGGCCAGAGCCCACTGCACACAAGTGCTGGTGACCAGCAGCAGCCTATCAGAGAAACAACCAGCAAAGTCCCAAATGCGGGAAGTACACTGGGAAAGATGACCTGCACCACATCATAAGACGTGAAGGAGAAAGTGGGGCAGGAGCTGCGAGGACAGGTGGCCTCGTGTGCACCCTGATTTCTGCAAAGAAATTTTTAGGTGACCACGACAACGTAAGCACCACCTGCTTATATGATGATAAGGAAGAACGATTAACTGATTTAGGTGCGACAGTGGTATTGCACATGTATGTTTAAAGAGCCCCATGAGGGGCGCCTGGGTGGCACAGCGGTTAAGCGTCTGCCTTCGGCTCAGGGCGTGATCCCGGTGTTGTGGGATCGAGCCCCACATCGGGCTCTTCTGCTATGAGCCTGCTTCTTCCTCTCCCACTCCCCCTGCTTGTGTTCCCTCTCTCGCTGGCTGTCTCAATCTCTGTTGAATAAATAAATAAAATCTTTAAAAAATAAATAAATAAATAAATAAATAAATAAATAAAGAGCCCCATGAATACATACTAAAAGGATTTATGAGTAAAACACTGTTTGCTTCAAAATAATCCGGTGTGTGTTGAAAGAGGGTGACGGGTACAAGGGATATCTTTACGTCCTTTTCTACTTTAGTACACCTTAAAATTTTTCCACTGGATAAAAAACCTTTGAAACACGTACAGGTTAGCTGAAACTCGCCCTGGCCCGCACATGAGTATGTTAAACCCGGCCTGGGGCCAGAGCTGTGAACACATGGACCTTAGCCACGCATTCTCACCTCTCCTAATGGAAGCAACACTCCTCGTGTCCGGGTCCAGCTTCTGCACCAAGACTCCGGGGTCTATCTTGGTTCCGGCAAAAACGTCAGTGTTCATGAAAGCCCATTCCTAAATAAATAAATAAATAAATAAATAAATAAAGAGCCCCATGAATACATACTAAAAGGATTTATGAGTAAAACACTGTTTGCTTCAAAATAATCCGGTGTGTGTTGAAAGAGGGTGACGGGTACAAGGGATATCTTTACGTCCTTTTCTACTTTAGTACACCTTAAAATTTTTCCACTGGATAAAAAACCTTTGAAACACGTACAGGTTAGCTGAAACTCGCCCTGGCCCGCACATGAGTATGTTAAACCCGGCCTGGGGCCAGAGCTGTGAACACATGGACCTTAGCCACGCATTCTCACCTCTCCTAATGGAAGCAACACTCCTCGTGTCCGGGTCCAGCTTCTGCACCAAGACTCCGGGGTCTATCTTGGTTCCGGCAAAAACGTCAGTGTTCATGAAAGCCCATTCCTAAAAAGGAAAGAACACATAAGATTTCTCTGTGGCTCCAGAGTACAACGCAAGGCTGGTCACGGAGCAGGGAGAGACCCTGGCAGGGCCTCTCGATGAGCCAGGCTGGGCCAGCTTTTCCATGGAGAGCCAGGGGAGGTAACCCCCGTCTACCCAGAGCTGAGCCCAGGGCCCTGGGAACCTAAGGCAGCACTCCCCGCCGCCCGCCTCAAACCGCCAAACATGCTTCGCTCCTGGTGTGAGGCCCACCTTAGCCGGACTCAGGATGGGGAGTGGCTACGAACTACAAGGTCAACATTCAGAAGCACTGTGACAGGAACCAGAGTTCCCCCTTGGACCTGCACCATCTTCTTCCCACAGCACTGTCCCACCTCAGCAGGCTCTCCCCAGGCCTGCCTCCGACCCACGCTCATCCCACAGTGAGACTCCAAAACCCTCCCAGTCACTGCCAATCACACTGTGCTGAGCCAGAGCCCACCTCCCAGGCCCACGTGGCTCATGACATGTCCAAGCTCCAGGACAGGGACCCTGGAGGGACTGCAGCATCAACCCCCAGGGGAGTCACAGACCGAGACAGGACTGCGGTGAGCAGAAACCAGCCTGAGTGCCTGCAACCCAGAGCTCGCACAGAGCACCTGAAGAAGAAGCCCACGTTCCTTAGGAGCTCCCAGGGTGGGAGGGAAAGTCGGTCAGCAAGAGACATCAGAAAATTCACAGGGGGCAGCGCTGGAGCCTGGGAGGCAGCTGGGAGGACCAAGCAGGGAAGGCCTCCCCAGCTGAGCCCTCCCACCAAGGAGGAGCCACAGGAGACGAGGGGCAGTACGCAGACCCAGGCCGCCCACGGCGGTGTGCACACAGCCAATCCTCACCTCTTTCCACATGGCCATTCAGACACTGTCCGCAGTGGCGCTTCACACCTCGTTGCTTCAAACTTCTGGAACCTACCATAACAGGTATTGACACTACGAGGCTGCGCTGTCTTTGAGGTGTGCAACGTCATTATGCGACGAGAAACCAGTGGCCTGTGTCACTGCCTATCCCGGGTCAGGGTGCAGCAACTGTAATGTTCGTCTCTACAAGGCCCATCGCTGCTCTTCTCTCGCAGGTCAGCCGCCTCTCCTCCAGGTTTTCTGCTGCTTCCTTCTCTTCTACGGTCCAGACACCCCTACTCCACAGTCCACGTCTGGTAATCCAACTTTGGGCCCTCACAGCATCTAATTCCAATGTCGATGCTCATTCACTGTGGGCTGTTTCCTTCTAACCTGGCTGCAGTCCCAAATCCAGCAGGATCCTACCCGCAAGGGGAATCCCACCTGGCCTGGCCAGCGCAGGGATGGAGAGCCAGGGCTGCAGGGAGCCCTGGCTCAGATGGGCAGGAGAGGGGTGCGGCAGACCATCTCCCAGCAACCATTTGGCTGGACAAGATTGTAAACGTCATCAAGAACTGAAGAACCTATGGCTTAGGAGCTACGCCCTGTTCTCCAACCCCCTTACAGAAACTCCCTTGGGAGCTCTACTCCTGTGCGCCAGCGGCCAGCGACCCCTCCACCGTGTGCCACGGGCTCCAGTCCAAGAAGGTGAGCCAGAGGATGGGGCTCCCTTCCCCCAACTCGCCCCCACCTGCTGAGCAGAAACTCCACGTCAGGTGGGGAGGGCTGGGAACAGCAGTCTCACCGCTCACCCCAGCTTCTGTAGGGCAGAGGTACTAACGAGCCAGGAGGACTAGGGGCCACCCCCTCTGGGCCCGGGTAGGGTGTCTCTCTGGGGTGAAGAAAATGTTCGGAAATTTGTAGTGACGACTGCAATCCTCTGCGAATACAGTAAAAAATGCCCACTGAATTGTCCACTTCGAACGAGCCAATTCTATGACACGCAAATGACATTTCAAGAGTTTCCATGAAAACCAGGGCGCCGGTGCCAGACCCCGCGTTAAAGCAGCAGCTGCTCCATCGGCCGCTGAGCGTGCCGGGTCATTTCTCAGCTGCAAACGGGGTTAGGGCCGTCGGAAGTCGTCACGTCGTGGCCGACCAAGCACTTACTACTACACCGGGCGTCCACGTGCGCAGGGCTCGTGCCCCCGCCCCCCCGACCCGCGCGGTGCGGTCCGCTCGCCAGGCCCCGCTCACCCGCAGCGCGCACCGGGGGAGAGGGCGCGAAGCCCCGGTCCCGGGGTCCCGGCCGCACCCCCACCGAACCCGAAAGCAGCAGGCGGAGCGCGGCCCCGGAAGGAGGAGGGACGGACGGACGCGTGCACACACGGAGCGGGCCTCTCTCCCGCTCGCTGCCCCGCAGCCAGCCTCCCTGACGCCGCGCGGCCCCCACGCCCGGGAGAGGTCCCCACGCCCGGAGACGCCCACCGCACCGCCACTCACCTTCGCGCCGACCCCGCCGGCCGCCGCCTGCGCAAGGGGCCGCCTC